>NC_089993.1:10147924-10454375 GCF_036417845.1 Apteryx mantelli
TTAAATAACTTGTACTGAGCCGTATCAGGGATCTCCAGCTATGCCATGAATCAAAGAAGTCTAAATCCCACGTCAGTAACCCCTGCATAAGTTGTGCCTCCCAGAAGAAGTCAAGCTGCTCAGCATTCAGGATGCCGCAGAATTAGAAGGGGACTGTTTCCCCCCCCCCCTTCTATTCTAAAAATTCATCTCTTCCTGATGTGTTTTATGATAGAATGTCGTAGAAACAATATGACTGGCTGACAAAATAATGCTAGTTTAGGGTAAGATGTCAAAACAGGGATTTCTCTCAAACCAGGGACCTCTTAGCAGTAAGTGGACTTAAAAGCACAGGACTAGGCAAAATCAGGTCATTTGTCTCATTGTTAACAGCAGCTTGGTCTTTATCCTGCTTCAGGATATAATTTAATGTTTAATATTTATTCTGAGGATTCACTCAAACCCCACAGCCAAGATGGGACCCCATTTTGCTATATCAAATACATAAAGAAGACAGTCCCTGACAAAAGAACTAATAGTACAGCCTAGTTTAAGAGGAGATATAAAGAACCACTGTGACAAACAATAGAGTAGAAAGGGAAAGGCAGGAGGAACAAGTTGATTCTTAAGTTTCATTGCTTGCGTATTTTCTGCAAGCAGGAATAGGTAACTGGTTCTCTTTCCAAAGAGCTATGTGAGGGGTGCCAGGTGTCATCCCTCTGGCAGGATTTTGTAGGGAGGATTCACGTATTTTCAACACACTGTAGTGTGTCAGCCCTGCACGGTGCATTATCATGTCGGGATCCTACGCTAATGCTAAGTGAGCTGCCTGGGGCCAGGGTAGCGATAGACCTGCCTCCAGCCAGCCGTTGGCTCTGGGCTGAGGAAGCTGAGTTGGCCCTGCGGGAGCACCAGGCCAGTGCGGCCACCTTCTGCACCCTTCAGGGACCCTTAAGCTGGGGTCTCCTGCTTATCCAGCCCTGCCAGGATCGCTCAGTCTCAGACAGCATTTAGTTAATATTAGGGTGAGCTGGCCAGTATTCAATTCAGGCAAGGTCAGGGGGGTGATAAAAGATTTAAAGAAGTAGAAACATGAAAATGCTGAAAGAAAAATTGTTCTCTGTCTTTTACTGAGCTTAAAGCTTAGAGATGATTTTGTATCCTGAATTGCTGAATTGCTCTTTGACAATCCCTTATAAATATAAACTGATCAAGTACAGATGTAAAAGAACTGACAGACAGGTTTCTGCATTTTCTTTTGTGTGTGGATAACTCCACTTACAGTTCACACTTTTGTTCCTTCTAACTGGGCCACTGTGATGAGCTAGGCCAGAAAACTCTTTGGAAGGTACACATGGGTTCATTTCCTGAGCAGGGCATCCTTCTGGATGCACACGATCTTGGTTTTGAACTGTGGTCTCTATGGAGTTTAAAGGTGCTTATTTTAACCTATAACCGCCCGCCCCAAGAAGAACTAACATTTTTTTCCACAGTTTCATCCCTTACCTGAGAGCAAATGCTGAGACTGAAACCACCTTGTGAATAAATGTCCTTTCATGTGTTTTATCTAAATAAATAATAAAAAATAAAAATAATATTTCTGGACATGAGAGATTATTCAAAAATCCTTTAACATATATGTGCATATTTTAATATAAATGAAGTCTAGCCATCATGAATTAGCTATCATGACTTGTGTGACACAGTCTAGATGACTAATTTCTTGATGGTCTCTAAAGTGAAATTAGAAAAAGTGTGGAATGGATCAGAAAGAACATGGAAGGCAGAAAGCCTTGCACACTGCAGTTCTGCTGGCCACTGGGGTGATATATACTCAGGAAAAAGAAATGAGGTAGAAAAGATATCTAAGACGCTGTTCTTGATGGGAGCATAATTTGGTGCTTTGATGGAAAGGAAGTAAGGTTTATGAATGGCGCATGTCACAGATTAAGCTTGGGAATAATTAAATTCTCAGCAGTTGCTGCCTGCACAATCTCTTCCTTTACCTGAAAATTTACCTGAATCCCTTTATCTGAAATATTACCAGCTGCAAAGTGATGTGTACTGGGCACTGTATACTTGATAATAAAATAATGGTGATTTAACTGAACTCAGCAAATTCAGCTTTGTTGCAAATTCTAAGAGTAGGGGGGGGTTTCAAACTGCATTGAGTCAAAATATTTCCTTCAAAATATAGCTAAAAATCTGTACATATGTCTATATTTTTTGTATTGTGACCATGAGCTAAATGTTTAATTTAATCTGTTACTTGAATATTGAGTATAGACTCTCTATTTATAACTAAGTTCAGAACTGTGGGACTCTTTCAGGGAGATATGCTGCATCTGTGTGAACTGGAGCTTGTATCGGTCTAGTTTAATAAATTGTCACGTCTCCATGCAAATCTCTTCTCTACCCCAATGGGGTGTCTTAAGTAAGAAAAGTCTTATCTGAGCAGTTGCAAGAGCCAAAAAGAAAAAAATATGAAGAAGTCCAAAAAACCTGTTGCAAAGGAGATGTTTGTTTTCTGTCACCAAGGAAGTGGATTGCCTTTGAAAGGTTCTCTATTGCTAATTAATTCACATGCACCTAATGTGTGATTTCAACTTAAAAGGCTAAACTCCTTGCATTAGTTCAAAGAGATTGTTTAAAATGGAAGAGCATTTTGAATGCATGTGAAAATGCAAAGAAAATTGAAAGGGGTTAACACTTAATCAAATGTGTTGTTTCCCCCAAAGTATATCTAAAAAGGATGTGTGTGTACCTGTGTGTGCATAAATATATATGTCTATGTGTGTGTGTATATGAGAGACAATAATTGAATGAATTGATCTACAATAAGCATGATATTAATGAAGATTTCTTAGTATTTAGCCTTAAAGAGGCTTCAGATAGGTAGAAACAAAAGATCTTAAATTACAAAGAAGCAGCCAAAATGTGAACTTTAAAGTAGTTATACATAGAATTCCAATGACAGTCCAGTTTGATCAGGGTGTTCCCTATATAGATATTTGAAAGGACCTTTTCCAGAACACTGCCTCTGAGACATGGACTTAAAGTGAGAGAAACACGGACCAACAGAGAGGTTAGCACTTAGGTAGGAGAACTAAATGCAGCTGAACAGTTTTATCTACAAAATAATACACATAAAACCATTTCGTTCCAAATGTTGATGTTTTGATGATAAATATGTTTTGTTTCACTTTTTTTTATTTTCAAGATTTCAAAGAACAGAATGAAATAGAAATGTTAATTTCAATGAACATATTTGCCTTTTAAACGAAACTTTTCAGTTTTTTGTATCAAGCAACTTGTTTTTCTTAGTTTAGAAATGCATAGATAAATCAGATGATGGTGGCCACCCAGCTGTTTTCACAAAACAGCAATTTTTGAGAAAATGCAATAGAATCTCCCAGGCCTATTGCATACTGCAGTGCTTAGATGTATTTATTTTCTGCTCTATTATTTATTACTTTTCTTCTTCCTTGCACTCTCATGCCAACTTCACTTATCTTTATTCAAGATAACTGGAGATGGTGGCAGAGAATATTTGTTTGGGCAGAGAGGAACCTCATGAAATTCAACAAAGGGAAGTGCAGGGTCCTGCACCTGGGGAGGAATAACCCCATGCAGCAGTACAGGTTGGGGGTTGACCTGCTGGAAAGCAGCTCTGCGGAGAAGGACCTGGGAGTGCTGGTGGACACCAAGTTAAGTATGAGGCAGCAATGTGCCCTTGTGGCCAAGAAGGCCAATGGTATCCTGGGCTGCATCAGGAAGAGTGTTGCCAGCAGGTCGAGGGAGGTGATTCTCCCCCTCTACTCAGCCCTGCTGAGGCCCCATCTGGAGTACTGCGTCCAGTTCTGGGCTCCCCAGTACAAGAGGGATGTGGCACTACTGGAGCAAGTCCAGCGAAGGGCCACAAAGATGATTAGGGGACTGGAGCATCTCTCTTATGAGGAAAGGCTGAGAGAGCTTGGCCTGTTTAGCTTGCAGAAGAGAAGGCTGAGAGGAGATCTTATCAATGTGTACAAGTATCTGAAGGGAGGGTGTCGAGAGGATGGGGCCAGACTCTTTTCAGTGGTGCCGAGCTACAGGACGCGAGGCAATGGGCACAAACTGAAACACAGACACTTCCATCTTAACATGAGGAAAAACTTTTTCACTGTGAGGGTGACAGAGCACTGGAACAGGTTGCCCCGAGAGGTGGTGGAGTCTCCTTCTCTGGAGATATTCAAAATGCGCCTGGATGCAATCCTGTGCAATATGCTCTAGGTGACCCTGCTTGAGCAGGGGGGTTGGACTAGATGATCTCCAGAGGTCCCTTCCAACCTCAGTGATTCTGTGATTCTGTGATTCTGTTTGAGGACAAATATTTTTGCAGGACAATGAAACTAACTGCTGACCTTCAGTTAGGAAGAAGCAGTGCAGAAGTAATAGTGTGAGGAGAAAGCTGAAAAGAATTGATTGCAAGATGCCTCCCAAAGAGGTAGCGCAGGCCTTGAGAGGAGAGACTGCAGGTATCTGAAAGACCTGCTAGTCATGGATATATTCCCTGTTTCATCATGCATTTCAATTCTTAGAAATGCTACAGCTAGTACAGTTTAGACAGAACAGGCTGTGTTATAAAAACAAGCTCTTTACATCAAAGCATAGACTACAGTTTTAAAGCATATGAATGTTAAAACATGAATCTTGGTGGAAGGACCTGCATTTAGTTTTCAGCTCTGCTATTGCCTGTTTTTTAATTTAGAACCATTCACTAGTGGTATAATAGTCTGTCTAAATTTTGGCTCTTTTAATCAGAAATGAACTTCATTAAGAAGTCATTTTGCACCAAACCAAAAAATTCTATTTAAAAAATTCACGGAATCACAGAACAGTGGAGATTGGAAGGAACCCCTGGAGATCAGCTAGTCCAACCATCTCTCAAGCAGGCTTTCCAGGACCATGTCCAGTCAGGGTTTTAATATCTCCAAGGGTGGAGACTCCACAACCTCTCTGGCAACCTGTTCCAGTGTTGCATCATCTTTATGGTAAAAAAGGTTTTTTCTTGTGTTTAAATGGAATTTCTTGTATTCCAATATGTACCTATTGCCTCTTGTCCTGTCATTGGGCGCCACTGAGAAGAGTCCGGTTCCGTGTTCTTTGCTCCCTTCCGTCAGATATTTTGTACACATGGATAAGATCCCCCTGAGCCTTCTCTTCTCTGGACTAAACAACCCCAGCTCTCCCAGCCCCTTCTTGTATGAGTGATGCTCCAGTCCCTGAATCAATTCATGGCCCTTTCCTGGACTCGGTGCAGTATGTCCATGTCTCTTGTGTACTGGGGACACCCAATACACTGGGTGACACTGGGGACATACTCCTCTACTCAACACTGGACACAGCACTGCTGATGAGGTCTCACCAGTGCTGAGTAGAGGAGAATAATCATCTCCCTTGACCTGCTGGCCACGCTCTTTCTAATCCAGGGAGATGCAGTTTAAAATTAAACTTTTAAAAATTTAGATTTGGAAGACAAGTTGAAACAGTCATGATGATTTGCCATGTTCCAGTTGAAGAAGTTGAGAATTTATGACCAACTCTGTTCTAACCCTCCCTGCCATACAAGATATCTGTCTATGAAGCTTGAAGTCTTGCAAGGTTCGTGTAATGTTTGTTAAGCATTTTCTTATCCCTGTATGAATACTCCTTATATAAGTGAAAACAAAAAATGCTTACTGTGAGTAACAACCTGAATTTTGCTGGTTAGCAGATGCATCTGAGCTCCATGTATGCAGGAAGCCTCTGTACATCACTTATTACCTAGCTGTTCTCACAGTGTGTTAAGAGACAATAATAGGTCAGGACAGAGAGAATATCAGAAAATCCCAAATAGATTTTTCATGTAGCTTATTGGAATCAAATATATCCTGGGGCAATGAGAAAGAAAGGAGTTTTCAGTCCAGAATAGGACTTTCACATTTTCTTCATCCTTTTTATAAAGTATCTGAAAGTCTGAGGAAAAGTGGAGGAAAGGAGGATGAGCTAGGAAAATAGTTTGAGGATTAATGTTCATGGCTCAAATAACACTTTTACATTTTGAAACTTTCAAGCTTCTTGCTTTATTTTCTTTTTGGAATAATAGGAGTGTTGTTTTCTTAACTGCATAAAAGATTTATTTCCCATAACCTTAAGTGTTATGTACATTAGATAGCCAGTGTTCTGGCTGTGATCTAATGCTGAGTAAAGGAGAAAAATCAAATCATTTTTTATTAATTTGAAATAATTCATTTCATTACTAACCAGGACACTGTTTGCCTCCACTGCTGCAAGGGCGCAGTGCTGGCTCATGCTGAGCCTCCTGCCCAGCAGCGCCCCCAGATCCTTCTCCGCCGAGCATTGCAGGGGGCTGGTCCTAAGGTGTAAGACTTTACATTTCTCCTTGCTGAATTTCATGAGGTTCATTTGGCCCAGTCCTCCAGCCTGTCAAGCTGTCTCTGAATGGCAGCCCTGCCATCAAGCGTACTGACTTTGCTGGAATGGATTCTGGTCGTAGACTCCACCATTTGATGGCACTTGATGGGTATCTTCTAAAATATTTTACACACAAATGATCAAATGTGTTCCCTCTAGCATTTTACTAACTCAAAACCTTATGTTAGTCAGTACTCCTCAGAGAGTTTTCCTAAACTACAGAGAAAACTTATGAGAAATAGCTGTTAGAGACCTCATTAATATTATTTCTTTTTTTGTCTAGCAGCAAAGGGTTCAGCTACAATCTTGCCAGTCTAAGCAGTCTTTAATTTTGCTTTAGCTGATGAGGTGTCCCAATTTTTTGTGATTCCATACTTAAATGTTATGTGGATTTCTTGTTTCTTTATCTTCTCTCTTTTTTTCACCCAAAACCATACTTCTTCCTGCATATCTTGGTATTTAGTTCTGTGTTGTTTATCACATTCATATCTTATGTTCAACTTCATTCATTTATGAATCTTAATAGAGGCTAAAAAATTAGCAGCCTATGCCCAGAAATGTTCACATGCCATTTTCCATTTTCTACATACAAACCTGAACTGACATGTGCAAATCAAGACTCCAGACACAAATGCCTTTTATCAAAAAGAAAATTGATACATATTTGGTTTTCTGAGTGGCTAAATACAGGGCAAAGATGTTTATTTCTGGACAATAAAGTTCAAAAAATATCACCTGGTTTATTTTTAACAGCTTCTGATTTTTTTTACTAATCTTGCTTGCTCCGATTCATATATCCGTAGAGCTCTATGTATGTTTGTAGCTCAGCTCAGACTTCACAAACTGAGCAGTCAGTAGCCAGCAATTAGTCAAAGTCTGAGAAGCTTGCTCGTTTTTGTGTTTCTGTTGCAACCGTTACTTTGGGTTGCACCACAAGGCTGTGTCTTTCTTGGAATTGCTTCTAGGAAGTGTAAGGCTTAAAACGTTGTTCTGGTTCAGAATAAACTTGTAAGTCTCCTGCTGAAAAGGCAATAATAATTCAGTGATACCAAAAACATCAAGCTAGTTTAGGCATAATAATAATATACTGACTGTGGTCTACAAGTATAAGGTGGCTTACCTTAGAAATGTTTACAATACCACTCACTTCAATATTCATCACTCAGTGCGACATTTTTGTTTTAGAAAAGATTGCAGGCAGAAATGTTAAAAGATTATTAAGGTTGTAAAACCAAGCATGCAAAAATTAAGAAGTGCCCTCAGGAACTTTAAATTTATACAGTCAATATGAACACATTATGGGATAATCTTTTATCACATGATCACATATTGTATTTTTTGTATTTTCCTAATGCTGCCAATTCATTCAGCATTTCAGTTGAAGACTGAGTAATAGATATGCACTAATTAAATGGCAGAGAACTTAGGACTGGAGGAAGGAAGCAGTTAACATTAAATATAAACTCTCTGTTTCAGATTGTTGAGATACTAGGCCTTCTTAATGAGACAACTTTAACCTAGACAAGCAGTGTATTTTTCCTATGCCTTTTCCTTAGATATGGATGAATGTATTTCTTCAGTGAAATTTTCACACTGAACAAGAGTCCATATGACTGTAACAAGAATTAGAGAGCTGGCTTGATTTTTATCAAGTCTGAATAGTTAAAATTTCAAAACATAATAAGCCATTGAAACTGAAGTCTTACAAGAAAGAATTAGAGGCATCGCAACCATCCAGTGAGTAAAATATTTTATAAGTTTCCCTCTTCTTCCTTAATGACTTTTTTCTGGCGTCCTATCTAAAGGAAATGGCATATTTTAAATATGACAACTGTGTAAAATGCTCTTATGAACTTTTCTGTCTTGTCGACAAATAAGACTTCCCTTCCATTACTGTATTCAGACACTCACCTCAATGAGAGGACATTAAGCACATGTTGCAGTAGAAGGGAAAAGATGCAAGAGATGTGCTCTAGGCTACCAAGTCAAAACCTCACTTCCCCATAAAGTGCATGGGCTCTCAAATGCTCCTGTCTAAAATGCAGTAATGATAAACAGTGAAATGCCTACAAGCATATCAATGATTTGGTTAGAATATAAACTTTTTTATTATAATCCATAAAATCTTTTTGTGACGGTTTCTGATATAAAGCAGTATTACTGAAAATACATAATCACTGCTTGTATATGATAGATTTTTAAATCTTTGTTTATGAAAAATGGTGTTATTTTTCCTTTCTTACATCTGACACTATAATACAATAATACTAAGCATGACTCATACATTGCAGTGATTCAGCAGGCCTAGAAAGTCAAAAAGTAGACATAGCTGACTTGAAATTTGGAGAGACTATGCTGTCAGTGCTTTATAATTTGGCTATATGAAAAGTAATGCAATTTCAGTGAAACTGTTATGGATTATGTACATATACACAAAACTACATATGGGTTGACCAAAAGTAATATACCAGGTCTGATATTGCATTTTTTAGTCAATGACAAGACTGCTAGTAATATAAATGGAAGTAGGACTTGACCTTAACTTCTTATAATACTCTAAATACTGAATATTATAAACAGATATATGTTATTTTTCTTAAGAATCAGGACATCTGCAAGCAAAAACTTTTTAAAAGCAGTGAAATTAAAAAGGTGAATAGGGCAATTTTGCCACATAAAAAGTAGTTTTGTCAATCTGATGACATCAAAAAATGTCTATATTTAGGCAGTCAACTGATCACCAGTCCAACCATGTATTTTCACCTTCTTCATAACAAATCCTGTCAAAATACCTTCATATTTCAGCTTCAGGAGACTCAGGCAGATATAGAGAGTAGATGCTCCAGAACACAGGGGACCACTTAAGGAGTAATAAAATAACAAGGCATGGCTTTATTAAAGGGGACCAGCCAAGGAGAGAAATATAAAGGTCCCTCAGGCTGAGGGTGGGAATGAGGGGGGACAGGAGAAGCAATAAAAAAGAAGTAAATGGAGAGAGGCAGATAGAAATTAGATGGCAATTACTGAGAACATATCATCCATGTCCATCAAATAGTATTCTCTGTGATCCAAGTGCTTGGAAAAATCTAAATTCCCATTTGTTGCCACTGGGAAAATTCAAATACTGAACATTTCTGCTTCTGACTTCGTTAAAAAGTTTACGCTACTGCGGGTCAGATCTTCAGAGGGCGTAAATCATCTTTGCTCTATTAGCATGTAACTTCTGAAGTCACTGGAGCTGAAACAGTTTATACTATCTGAAAATTGGAATCTATAACTCTTAATTTATACAATATATGTAATTCATAGCCAAATCTCTTGTTCATTTGCTAGGCTAGCTTACTATTTGCTACAACAATATCCATGACACTGTATTTTCCAAAGTTACATATGTGTTCTTAATCTATGTAAAAAGATTAAATGTTAAAAAATCCTCTGGTATTACCAGAATTATTTTTTACTTTCCATTATCTTCTTTATCTTATCTTTAGTTAACTTTATAAGACTGAATGATGAGGTATGAGCGCTAGTAAAGGCCTATATGCTAGGCAGTTGTCGAAAAGTTCCACAGCCTAGCAGGTTAATGCTTTAATGGGTTTTGGTTTTCACCTCTAATTAGCAGGGATCAAATTCTGCTATTAGAGGAAGATTTTCCCATGATGAGAGGATCCTCTGATATTATAGTTTCCAGCTTCAGATTTTGAGACCTCTGCATCTCTGAACTTCCCAAGATTTGGTTCTACAGTATACTCAAATGTACATATGCTAATCTGAGCTATCAGTACCTTTGGTTTGAAAATGTTGGGGTCTTTTTTTATTGTGTGAGCATTTACTACCTCCTGCTCTTGTCCGTGCTAAAATACCATAAAATACACCATTATTTGTTTTATTGTTTACTTTCAGCTTGGCCACTTCCATTCTTAGCTCTAGCCTATTATGACAGCCCATAGACAAAAAGGTGGTCTGTAGATGTTGGCTGCTCCATTACAGGTATTCTTACATGGGCATGAAAATTGGTCTGAAGTATCAGTATTTATCTGGGGCATTTTCCCTATTTCTATGCTAGATCAAGTGATTCTTCGCTTCTTTCTTGTAATTTTCCTCCTTTGCAACAGACGTATGATACTTTTTCTTTACTTATCATGGGATCTCGCTTGGGGAAACTTTAAAATGTTCCACAGAAATATGTGTCTAACAATTTTCATATCCTTGCCATATCCTTGTCTCACCTGTCAGCCCTGGTGTTCTTAAGACATCAGCTCGCCACCTCCCCTGTCCCAGTAATACCAGCTTGATAACTCTTTGTTACTTAACAGTCTTCATCTTCCCAGCTTCCTAACAGCGTGCACAGAGCTACATTGTCGTCTGCCTTCATATCCCTTCCTAAAGCCTTTTTTCCCCATATGTTGACAGAAAATTTTGAGTGATTATGCAGCTGGTATGCTGTGACCTCTCCTTTTCTTTTCACCAAATATTGTCTCACTGTTATATTGGACTCCCCATTTGTTTCCTGAATCCATCTGTTGCCTCTTTTCTTATGCCTAGATGGTAAGCTCCTGTGGCAGCTCCAGTGCATGTTTAGGTAGGTGCTACAGCAATACAATGCACAAAACAACAGTAATAGCATTCTAATATTTCTTTTTTGATAGAAGCAGTTTCATTAGAAAAGGCTGTCTCATGTAGTTACCCTGCCCTACTTAAGGGAGGAAGAATTAGAAGCTGTAAACTCGGCAGACCGAAGCAGCACAAACATGCGACTTCAGCGCTTTGATCAAGCAGACAGAAACACCAGGTTGGGAAAATTTCCCAAATCAGAATAACAATATTCACCAGCTACTAATGTATTCATAGCTACCAAAGAGATGTAGACAGAAATTGTCAATGTAAATTATGTTCTGTTTTAAAGGTTTCTTGTAGGAAGTTTCTTCCGCCTCTTCCCCCATAATATGTTATCATGACTGAAAAAGCAAGAAAAGAAAGGACAGTCGCAGTATCTGCCCTCTACAAGGGATGTACTGGTTACTGCAAGCTGATTTATTAGGGCTTGAGCTTGAAGCTGTTCATCATTTAGCTTAGCCTCTATCAGGCAAAGTGATATCCCTCACATACTGAGAGCTCGCAGTCCCTTTGCCTACCATGTGTGTGCAGATGGTATATCTTTCCGCACTGGGATTTCATCCCAAGAGTTGTCCCCATGGTTACTCTTTGAGAAATTAGCTCCCATTAGCTTTCTCTCCATGCCCTGGAAGTAAACTGTTTCCATCTCAGATGTTTTCAGCACTCCTTCACTAGGTCCATTAGTTGAAACCTAAAGTACAGGTGCCTATAAGCCCATTGCTGTTTATTTTCAAAACAGAGAAAAGACATGTTTAATGAAACGCAGAAGGTAATGCATCTCCAGGTGTGTTTCCTGCCAAAGCAGGAAGTTACCTACAGTGAAGTCAGTTCAGGCCCCCAGGTTTATCAGAGCATGACCGTATATGCAGTTCATAGCTCCAAGGGCTTGTCGGCAGCAGATGCTGCCCTGATCTAAACAAATGCAAGCAAGGGAACAAGGAACACTGCAAAGCTGCAGTGTGCCACGTGGGCAGGAGCCCACAGAGAGCTGCCTGGTAAGAAGACAAATTGTTTTTCAGAGCCGGTAGCTGGGCGTATCTCAGAGGAAAAGCGTTGTGTCCATTCTGTGTATTCCCAGGGGACTGGTGCATTGGTTTGTGTAGCCCTTAGACAGATAACTTCAGAGGCTCTGTCAGGAGATATTCAAAGTCTCTGTTAACAGCATAGCCCTAATTTTCTTCTTTTGCTGTATTTTCTAATTTACAAAAAGCAAAAAAACACTTAATGAAGTTCAGTACTTTGTGCTAAACACTCTAAGTTCTCTTTTGCATATTCGGCCACTTCAAAGGTCTTTTCCAAACTTCAAAGACTACCTTTTGAAATCACTTAAATTGTGAGCCAGCTAAAGGGATTTCTACCCTCCATTCAAGGAGCATTTAAGTAAATACTTCCAGTGGAATATATTTCTAGTATTTTCTGAGTGCCCCCCCCCCAATCAAGGAATCTTCCAGTACTGAAAATTCCTGTATGGCTCCTTCACAAAGTGGCATGCTAACATATTTCAGTAAAATAACTATTAACATATGGCTATTAAATAACTACTAAACCACTACAATAAAAATCTGAAGGAAAAAGGAAGAGGCAGTCAGCCTTGTTCTGCTACTGAGAATGTGATTTTCTTAATTCCAGTGAAATTAATTATATGGCAAACAGACATACTGGGGTAAGTGGTATTGCCAGCAAAGCCCATTAATGTTTTGCCAGCTTTATGGTAATTATAACTTGAAGTTACAGCCAACATCCTTATAGAGGTAGGCTGTAATCCGTAGGCCACAGGGATACTGTGGATATGCCTCTTCTCTTTCCACTATGCTCATCCACTAGCCACAAGAATAAAGAAGCAATATTTTCTCAGCAGAGATGAGCTTCCTCCTTTTGACCATGGGGACTGGCTATACTGGATAGGCAAAACAGGACAAAAGGTATCCAGAAGGACTCCAATATCTGAGATTGTGCTTCCAAGTTAATTAATCTCAGAACCATGATTACAGCTCAGGAAGAATCCTAAGGCAGATGTGCTTACAGATTTCAAGATAGTCTGTTTTTACTAGGTTTATTTCCAGTCCGAGTCTTTGTCACTGTATAAAATGATGTAAAGGTTAAATGTCTCTCTGGCATCTGCTAGTTTATATTTTCTGAAAAGTGTAGGGTTCTCCATATAAATCACAGTATTCTGTGAATTTCAGATATGTTGCTGATATCCCAATTAAAGATTTGTGTGGAAATTTTTTATTAAAAAGGTCTTCGGATGAAAAAATGAATTTTTTAATCAAAACCAAGATCTCCAGATCTGTATTAGTTTTGACGAGAAAACAACAGATGAAATGTAAAGAGTTCAACAAATTATCAAAAAGATAATTTGAAGAGGGAGAGTTCATAATTTCATTTCATGATTTCATACTTTATAGAGATTGTTCAATGTTTTATCTTCATATTTAAAGACATGTCAACAGAAGTGATGTATTACTGTGCACAGGTGTTGATATGTGATGATATAACACAACAGTAAAATACTAAGTTAAGTTTTTTAACCATTAAGACCAGAAGATACTTAGTACTGACTGCTAGATCTTATGCTTTTTTCTACCTTGTCTCCAGCATTGCTCCAATGAAAGCATCAGAACTGTTGTGTCAATGACAGTCAAGCTAAAAATAAATTCTGAGATACTGATTTACCCCTAAAATGGAAACTCCATGACTGGCTCAGTTCTTGAATGTCTCTTCATATGTCTATACAATCATAACACTTTCATCATCTAAACAAGTTATAACAGGAGGAAACCTGCTCTCTCTTTAAGTATTCAGTGTTCTGTCTTGCCATATTCTGCTTGTATTTTGGCTAGACTCTGAAAGAGACCATGAAGTTATGCATTCTGATTTTCATTCAGTAAATGTCTGAAACCTCATCTTTTTATGCTTTCTTTTCTTTTAGGAATATATTTAGCAATAAGAATCTAAGACGTCTTTGACACCCAAATCCCAGCTTTGCAGTCACAAGACACTTGCCTTCTAGAGATGCCCTAAATAGTGTCTTTCTGAAGTAGTACCAAAGGCCAGTTGGTACTTGATTGAACTAGCCACACTTCCTCAAAATGCAACTTCTGGAGCTGCCTTCCGAGTTTAGAAAATCATTTTAGACGTCCTAAATAAAAATGATCCAACTTTCAAAGATGCTGAGTGCAGCTCCCATTTTATTTCCCTGGGACTCATAAAATGTAATTAGGCCACATACATATTAGTATCCCAAAATGTGAATGCATTTTATTTATCTAGGTTAGAATATTTTGGCCTATGGGTTGTTTGACACCCGAGGCTAATCTACATTTTGTCGGTTAGTATATAACTATAACTATATATATATATTAAAAAACCACTATATGTTAAATATCTTTCTTCCATTCCCCTTTAAACATGTTGTTCCATAAATATTATCAGTGTTCAATCTCAGCTGTAAATAAGGACTGTCATTTTGAGGTAGACCATAGTTTAACTGGTAAAATTGCTTAATTATCTTACTTACTATGTTCTCTGCTAGTTATTTAGAGCCCTTTCTACACAAAATTCATTATTCAAAATGCAGTCTGTGCTCTTGACTTGCAGGCTTCATATACATTACAGAAGCTCCTTTGTTCATCATTTTACTTTTTTTTCTTCCATATTCCAGCACGTACATCTCATAATATTTATTTTCTTCAAAAAAATCTTCTCTTCCAAACCTCTTCCCCCTTACGAAAAGCTAATCTAAAACACACATCAGGGAGAAGGGCAGAGACAGCATGAGTACACTTTAAGAGGATAAAACTCCCTCTGCTGTCCTTTCCAAGTCATTGAACAATAATGGCATCGACAACAGTTTTGCTCATCTTTCTGGCTGTCTTGTTCAGCAGTTGAAAACACCCTCTTTAAGTAGAAGAGCAGAAGCAAAGATTCATATGCTGCAATATCTTCCTTTACATGGCATAATGCTGGGAAAGTACTCTGTTACAATTAAACAAAGTTATAAAAATCCCATCGGAGGGAAAGAAAAGGCAGGTGGTATCATTCCCTAGGAGTGCGCCAATATATTGCATCAAGCTGTTCTTGACATCTGTGATTGCTGTGTACTCGTTAGGAGAATGGGCGTGATTACTGTATGCTGAAAATGGGAAGCATGAAGATTCCTGGACCTTCTGCCGTACCCATTCTCACCCAAAAGCATAGGTGAGATGCTAATACCATTATAATAGCAGTTCTAAGAGAAGTACATGTTGCCCTAATTACTCAGCAAGCAACACAAAGTCCTGTCAGCAGATGCCCCGAAACATGTGAAGTCCCTTTGCCTGTTGGAGTTCTCAGGCTTGTGGCTGCTGCAGGCTGTGCCTGCACCGCACCGCTGGTCCCTGCTGCTGCTGCTGCTGCCGGCGGCCCCAGGCATCGTGCCGAGATCTGCCCGGCCCCCGGCGAGCGCCCTCTGGCCCGTCACCTTGCTGCCAGCCACCTTCCTCGCTCGCTCGCTCGCTCTCAGTGCGATCAGTGCTCTTGTGAGGTGCTGGTGCTTGGGGTAGGTCTTAGCTCCATGTTGCCTGCTACACAGCGCTCCTTAGCTGCGTTACCATTCTAGGCGTTCCTTTTTTTTTTTCAATTGTTCATAAAGAATAAATCCTAACAGAATTGCCTTTAATCCTGGATGTGTATAATAGGTAGCCCCAGCAATAATCTTCACAGGTTTGTATTTTAGCTCTTCCCAAGTACAGGCTTTCTCTTGTGACCAGGGATAAGGGATTCTTTTGGAATTTTTTTTTAAAGTCCTAGTTAGAAATTTGGAAGGGAAGTTTTCCATGTTATAACAGATGGCAAAAGAGGAAGAATATTCATTGAATTAGTTTGGATCTAAGAAAAAGTTTAGTTTTAGTCTGGGTTTCAGGAGAGACTTAGGTTGCTTTTTATATGTTTCCAGTTGACTGGCTGTTTCAATTATGTTTCTTTCCAACAGATCCTTAAAGCTATTATAGATATTAAAGATATTTTACAGGTACTTAAGATGTTATGTGGTTAAACTGTGCACAATAATTCACCTTCAGTTGTAGTCATTTTCTCTCCCATAACAAGACTCTCATAAATCATTCCTAACACAGTAAATAAATCTCTCAGTTCCCACCATGCACCATTATTAAATTTCAATCCTTCCTTAAAAATAAAGATGAATGCATTTAGTAACTGCAAATAACTAGAACTGCCATCCTTTAACATACTGTCTCCTTGTGTAGAATTTGAACTAGAGAAATGTGTTTACTTTTAAGAATTTGGACATTAATCATCTTGGAGAAGTGGCATATTATATACATGAAAGCTGATTGCGGAGTGGAATGTATTTGACACCCCTAGGGAACATCAACAATAGCCTACAAAAGTGGAAGGAGAGAAATATGGTGAAGCTTCACATTGAAATATGAAAGCTCTTGTGGTGTACACCACGCTGCTGACAAGCCACTCTGTGCCCTTGAGAATCTTTTGCAACAGAAATGTTTAATCATTTGCATTATTTTGGCAGTTAATACTTGTACTGCAAACACTTGCACAATTTCGTTTTCGCATGTGTAATCCCACTAGAATCAAAAAGCCTCCTCCGTTAGCTTTGTGGGGGATCAGGTCCTTTTGGTTTCTTGTTTGAATGACAGATACGACTTTTTCATTTTTGTTCATGTTTTCAAATGTTCATGTTTCAAATATTCATTCAAATGTTCATATTTCAAATATTTCTTCTAAGAAGAAGATGTTGAATTATTTTTTGAAAATGTTTATGATACTTCATCTGGGGGCTTTGCAGGGCTTTGCAGTGGTCAGGTGTTTTTAGGTTTTTCTCTTTTTTCATTCTCAATTTTTTTCTCTTTTTTTCATTCTCTTGGAGTTTTTTTTCATTCTCTTGATGGTTGTTGATCTTTTCATTTAGATTTATTAAAGTTGTAAGATTGACTTTTAAGAATGTCTGCTTCTACATTAAAATTTTGGTCTAGGACTGAAAGTCTGTAGCATTTGGTTTTCATTTCATGAAGCATGAAACACTGGGTGGGTGGAAGATCTTAGCTGAAACAAAAAATCACATTACTTTAAAGTGAAAAACCCTTTTGATTTAAAGATAAATCCTACTGACCCTATATTTGGGATAAAGAAACTTATGTTCTTTTATGGCTTCTTCAAATTAGTAGCCTTTTCATACATTAAAAAAATAATATTATGGTAGAAAAGAAGATTTCAGCTGAAATCAACTAGGAAATCCCAAATCAAGAGTATAGCTCTCTGATCTGATCTTTAACATCTAATAAAGTGGATGGAGCAGATGACCAGAACAGAGCAATGGTATTGTTCTACATATTTTGAGATACTAATCGAGATGACTGCCAAAATTGAAGGCACGAGCGAATCAGCCTCACTGTATTTAACAGCTATTTTAGTAGATCAAGCCATGTTTATAATTGTACATTTGTGAACAACAGGCTCTACACAAGTGAATGAAATGATCTTAAAATATCGAGATGTACTAAAGATGTGATTCCTTTAAGCAAATGGTTTTTTTGCACATTTGTATTCAAAATTTGGATCAAAAAATCAGTGTCAAATATTTGTATCTTACCAGCAGTGAACACAATATCTGGTAAAATCTGCGTTCAGGGCACCTTCAGCAGGCAGCATCTGATATATGTAATAACATGAACGTAACAAGTTTTAGATGCAGGCTTCTTTGCTGTGCAGGGAAAGCCTCACCTTTATTCACTTCCAAGCCCTCAGTGGCGCAGGCATTTGCACGCAGAAGTAATGGTACACACATGAAGAGAGTTTCTCCTCGCAGGGGAATGTTGCATACAAAAATGCACTCAGTGGCAGAATTGCTCCAAATTTTTTTTTGTTTGTTTCTTTCTGGGAGGGTAGGGTTGCATGTACTTGCCTAAATAGTATTTCACTTTACAGTAAAATATATAGCATATATTGTCCTTCTAATGTGTTAGGTCATTAAACGTAAAATTAACCAATTGGCTTTATTTTAATCAAGCCCAATGTTACTTTATTTTTCTTTTTCCAATTTAATTATAAAGTTTATATGCTGTGTATTTGACATGTAACTCTGGAAAAAAATTCTTCATCATTTGACTTACACTTCTTTATGGATTTATATAGTACAGCCAAGGTAAACTCAGAATCTATGCACCGACTGGCTGAAGTATTTATTTTTCTGCCACAAAAAAGTAGAAAAAGAATTGTTTTTAATGGTTTTATTTCAGTCTTTTTAGCATTTACAATGTATCAAGTAGAGTTAAAGGGCCTGCTGGAACAGGAATCAATGGTACCTAACTGGTACATTACAGATAGTGATCCACACTATAAATTAAATTCCAGAGCTCTATAAATATTGTAGTGATACCTCTGTGAAGCTGAAAAAGCAAGGAGCTTCTTTGTCACAGCCTAATTGGATTGAAAAAGCTTTCCACTGAAGATTTTAAGCATGCAATTGCTATTGTATGTATATTTATTTGTATGCTGCAGCAGGATATGGCACATACTGTTATCATCTACTATACAGATAACATTACAGAAAGACATGGAAATGTGACCAGGAAAGCTTTTCTTGTGCTTAGTTAAGCTTGCCAGAGATCGGCATGTTGTGAGTTTTCTTTCTTTTTCTGATGAAAAGAAAATTCATGTCACTACAGTTGTGCTAAGTGATGGAAATAGCCGGAGATGGATGTGATGGAAATAGCCTGAGACAGATGAATACACAGACCAGTTTTACTCTTTCTCCAGAGTTTTCACGAAGTAGCAACAGCATGGCTCCCTTGCAGTTAACACAAAACTACTCCAACAACACAATTACTTAGTAATTTAATACCCTTCTGTGGCAGGTGATGTAGTCTCGTGCCTTTTCTCAACCTCAGCTTTTACAGGTTTAATCATTTTCAGTGAATAATTAGAAGAGATCTTATATATAAATACCGTGCACCACTACCTGGTGACTTTAGTGAAGCAAATTTCTACCCATTTACCAAGTCAAATGCTTGAAAACTTCGTGCACACTCCTTATATCCATTTAAGCACTTAACAGAATGTTCATGTATTGATTTTAGAGTGTCTTTTAAGCCACTCAAATGAATTACATATGAGTATCAGAGCATTTGTGAGTTGTCCAAATGGGCATTGATCCTACATAATGACCTTCCTTTCACAAGGATCATTCTTTTTATTCCTTTCCTTCTATTTTTCTCTTTGGATTGTCTAGCCAGCATATAGCACCTTGCATTTAGATTTAATCTCCTATCACCAGATGTTGTGTCTTAAACACTTCTGTTATAATAAAAGAAAGAAAATGATGTTCCACACACTTGTCCTGAGTTCTGCATTAATGTCGTTAGAGCAGTAGTTCTGATTCAAATCAGTGTAAATGAGAACACAATCAGGTCACAGTTTTTCTCTGTGAAAGATCTTTCTCCCTGAGTGTATAACCAGCCCAGTGAACTTCACTAAGCATGGAATCAGGCTGCTAGAAAGAGAAACGCTTTCCTCATCTGCCCATGTAAAGAGCTTATGGGATACTTCATCTTTTGACAGTTAGCAAAACTTAACTCTTAATCACATAAATCATCTTGCATGTATTCTGGATTGTGAAACACAGCTTCTTGACAACTATGCAGTAATTCTAATAAGCTTCTCCATACTGTGGCAGCTCCCCAAAAGTATGCCTGGGTGAGACTGGTCTTAAACTCACCACTCCTATGGCAGTGGTGGTCCCCAGACCCTGGTGGGAGTCCCTGGGGCAGGGAAGCTTGCACGGCCTTTCTGCCTCCTGCAAGCTTCTGCTTCTGCAGTCTTGCTCCTTGCTGCTTCTGCTTGCTGCATTACTTAATACCAGGACAAATAAATACTCATTGGCAAGAAAGCAGCACCAATTTGCCTTGTAAGCAGCATGAGAAAGCCATTACATTGCCAAGCCCATACAATTTAAGCAGTAGTGCAGTCTACGTAGTCCCACCTCAAGTAAAGCTGAAGTCATATTGATGGCTTGAGTTCTATCCATTCTCACAAAAGAGCATGTTATATAGCAGAAGTGCCGCAGTTGCTCTGATACATGGGGGAGACTCTCAAGCTATGTTTTCCAGTGGCTCTCATTTTTTACTGTTTGCCCTGAGTTCTGCGTTCTTGTCTTATTAGTTAAATCCACATTTAGTTGCAGAGGCAAAGTGTTGGTATAGTTTAATGCAATCTAATTGGAAACACAGTTTCATCTACAAAATTAGGGGCATCTGTTAAAAATCAGTGCTCCCCCAACCACAGTTCATATCAATAGTCACTGAACATGACTATACTTCCATCTTTTTCTGCTCTTATTCAAAGGCTATGAAATGCATAGAAAGATTTACAAAGATCTTTTGTTCTGCAAGTTTACTACAGGGGTATAAGTTACAAGCGTGTCTAGACAGGGACACCTAGGAAAATTAAACCAAATTAATCTTCAATAGTATTCATACATTTATTTAAGTATGCCTTTTTGAGATAGTCTCATCAGAAACAAATTCTCTTTAAGTAAATTCATTTTACTTTGGTCAGCTAAAGCTTCTTTATTTCTGAATTACAGTATCTACATGAATGGACTGCGCCGTATTGAAAATACTTCAGATTTACATCTCCATTTAAATAATTCTGCTTTACTTTCCTGCTTATCTTTTTCCATGTAGACATGGCATCACAGCTGATAGAACAGAACCCAAAGGGCCTGACCTTGACAGAGTGATTTCAAGCCTATCTATGGAGTGTGTTGCCTGGCACTGCCTGTTCATTTCTCCTCAGCTGAATCACAATGATGGACTTTGTAACAGCGGCTGATATAGATCATTTATAACTGGAACTGTTTTTATACACATAGGACCAGAGAGAGCATGATAGGTACATTTATTAAAGCTCAGGAAACAGGATTTTTTTCCTGTTTTTTACTTATTTATTTATTTATTCAGGTTTTTATAGAGCTGTATTTCTTTGGATGGGTGGTTGGCTAAACAGTTACACAGCCTGGCCTTAGCGACCCAGGCGTTTTCTTCCAGTTCTATGTTCCTGTGATACAGTTTTTTTCTTAAAATTAAGTCATCTTTAGGTTTTAAGAATGTTTAGCAAATGTCTTCAGGTTGCTACATTTAAGAGAGAGAGGTCATAAAAATAGTTACCCATTCAAATTGTGAGTTACCAATTCAAACTGGCACCAAAAAAAAAAAAGGAAAAAAAAGGAAAAACCCAAGCCACATGAGGATATGAAAGGGAGCTTTTTTGCTGAACACCCTGAAGGCTAGGGAAGGCATTTACTTGCAGCCAGAATTCCCATGGAGAGCAGAAATCTTTCTTCCATTCAGTTCAGCAGAAGAACCAATGCAGATGTCAACCCAGGGAATCGGACTTTCTGTCTTGTAATGGTATGCAGAGCAACAAAGCAAAAGCCTTCCTATTCCACGATAATGTGCCCCTGTACTTACAAGTGCTCATTTCTGCATGCAACATTTGCAGGCTTGAATGAGCCTGTGCTTTGTTTTCCTTTAAGGTGATAATGTCCAACTGTAATAGGACTAACTGTTCAACTGCTTAAGTCTAGCTAACGGGGAGCACACAGTGGAGGAGGCAAGGGAATGTGAAAACTATTGAGTAAGACATGCCTATCAGTTTGGTATCCCTGTTCTTTGCTTTATTTTGGTTTATAAAACATTATGTTTCATAAAATACATTTTGTACTTTGTGCTTCTGTGCTGTCTTTCATCCAAGGGATCACAGAACACTTTACACTCATTATTAATTAGGCCCCAAAACAACCCAGGAGGTAATTAAGTATTTATTATTGTACAGATGCATGAGCTGAAATAGAGTCTGAGGCACAGGGCCTGGTTCTCATTTACATTAAAGCCCCCTTAGACTGCTCTATCAGCATAAAATGGCCTTAAAATTGTTGTAAATTAGATTCTTGGGCATGTTAGTGCTTCTTTATGACTCAGAACAATGTAAAGAGCTAGTTTGTTCATGAGATAGTTTATGTACTTGATAGACTGTGAACTGACAGTGCAGAACCTTTTCTATTCTAACTTAAAGTATGGGTATCTGCAAAGAAGAGCCTATTGTACAGGAGATCCAGTGTTGCTCCCAACACCATTTATTTCAACAGCTCTCTACTGCAAAATTTATAGGTAGTCCTGGGAAAAAAACATAGAACTCAGGGCCCTGATAGAATGCCCTCCTCGAGAGACTAACAGGTCTTGTTTGTATTCGCTTATCATCATAATCTCCCTGTGAATCTGTATTTCCTATTTAAACAGTGCACATTTTCAAGAGGAGGCAGAAAGAGTGCCCCATCCCAGTCTGTGTATAGTCTGAATTGCTGAAGGTGGTTTAAGTGAATTTGATTGCATTGCAGTGAAGTGGAAACAAATTGTCTATTAGGTTGTCTTGGAATATGGAGTGATAATTTCCATCTGAAAGATGCTAATTTCTTCTGTTTTGATCATCTATTCTTGCCCTTAGTTTTAATTGCCAAAGTGCCACCCAGTTTCCCCTCTAGGTACCTCTGTTCTTTGCTTAGTTTGTCCCTACATTCATCTTTGCAACATGGATTTCCCTTGTTAACATTTTTATATGTGTTTTCCCATTCCCTCTCTTTCTTGCTGTTTCCCCAGCAAGCTTGGAGGAAGAGAGAAAATGATACAGATTTTTTATATACAACATAATAAACACTATGCTAGGAAGTTCCTCTGCAGTCTACCTCTGCCCTGACCTAGGACTCCTTGCTATAGGGGGAGCAGGACTTTGCCTCTGCTTCTCATCAATGCAGCTTAATTGAAGCCATAGGTTTGCAGGTCTTCATTATGTGTATCTGCCCAGAGAAGCTACATTAAAGTGATTTTTCAGCATAAAGGAGATAAGTAAAAAGGAAGTATGAAAGTATCAACTTTCCTAAGAAATCTTCATAGTATAAAAAAAGAAATGGTTTGTCTGGCTAGTCAGATTGATGGCTCAGCCTCCTCTCCTGTATACAGTGATCCACATAGCAATTTTTGAAAACAGGCTTTTTTTTCCCAGTCAGACAAGTAGATCCCATCCATGAAGAATTTTTTCTCAATAGAAACTTATGCTATACATTTCAAATGAAGAACTGAATCCAAGTGCAAATTCCTTGATTTGAACTTATTAGGCATGTTTCACTTGCACAGTGGAGCTCAATTTAGAAATCCCCACATCTTCTAAGGCACTCGTACTGACATGTACCTATAAGTATTAGCTCATGTCCCCCAAACAGCCTGGCTTTATTAGTGTGGCACTGTGTGAAGGTGTATAAATTCTGTTTCTCGCTGTGGCTAGTTGGTTCATGAGGCCAGTCTGCTATAACTGCGTCTGGTTCCACGGTTTGTGTAGTCACGACTAACTCGGGATATTTGCTCCATGATCTGTGGCATAGACATCCCTGGAGGTTTCTTCCCGCACAGAGAATTCTCTGTGTCAGATGCTGTTTAGAAATGCATGCAATTTCTCTTTGCTTTTCTGTTCACATTGCTGATGGCAGGGCAGTTTTTTTAGTTAATCGAAGTACCTTCTACAGCTACTGCAGTAGCAGAATAAAAAATACAAGCAGTGATCATTGCCAGTTGATTTTCTCCCTCAGTAAGAAAGCTATGAATTTAAAATACATATAGTTTAAAACTGGAGGACATTTTGTACAAACTTCAAGGTTGATTTGAATTTTGGGTATAAACCACCTGACAGCATCCATTTCATTTTGTGCTACTTTAGCTTTTAGTGAGTATAACATCAGTCAGAAATACATATACAACTGATGCACAAACTAGCAGATCTTTGCCACCACATAATTTGTCCTGACAAGAAGTTGCTGCTGTTCAGTTTAGTTTTGGAGTGAAATAACCTTGTATTGATCCAAGTGTATTCATAAGAGAGTTTCAGCTCTTAAATAGGACGTTTTTCACGTTTTCTTCCCTATGACCAAGATTTTAGAAATGAAGTTAGGTATTTATTTCTCCTAAATACTCTGTGTCATTTAAGTGAAACTATCTCTGTCATCACAGCGTGACCATGGCAGGAACATAAAAATAAGATTGGAAAGGACCTTCTGGATTATCAAGCCCAGTTATTTTCTCTCTCAGGCAGCTGTGGTGTAAGTGTTTTGTATTTGCTTTGAGGTTGATTGCTTTGCTTGCTCCTATAGAGAAATTGTTCCTGGAATGCACTCCTTGCATGATTAGAAATCTTTTATTTTCAGCCTATATATATTCAAAGCCAGTCTATACCAGTTTGTACTTATGGAAACTTTGTTCATTAGCTTAAATAACTCTTCTTCCCACCTATTGTTTCCTTTTGATATATTTCTGCTAAGAGCAGTTGTGCCTTCTGCTCAGCTGTCATGTTGCTTGGGTTGCCACTCCAGCTTTTTTTTAATATCCTTCTGTAAAATAGATTTTCTTTCTCCTGGATCTCTCTGTCAGTCCTTCTCTGCACTTTTTCCGTGTTTGAATTAATGTATCTTGCTTGCCCGTGACCACACTCGTGTCCAGTTGTCACCAGGATGTCGTTTGGTTGTCTTACATCATGACATGAATGCATTATACATCATCCACTGGAAATACAGTCTTATACATCATAGGTTTACATTTGTCTTTTTCATGGTTGTATTACATTAGTGGCCTGTGACTAATTAAAGCATATACATCTTTCTTCTTTGCTATTGCTTCCATTCAATTAGGCCTTATTTTTAGCAGAACTTTTTATTAGCCCCTGAGTGTTGGCCTTCTGTTTTATACCAGCAGAATCTCTCTCATTTTTGTTGTTCCAGTCCTCAAGATCATTCTTCTTCCTGCATGATGTTGCAGTTTTCTGTATTGGATCTGCCTCTCAACTTTTGTATCTGCAAATTTGATTAACATACTCATATTTTTTGTTATGTTTTTGTTGATGAAAAGATCAAGTAAGCTCAACCCTTGCATAGGTCCTTGAGAAATTTGACATGTGAAGTCCCTCCAGCCCAATTGTTACTTTCAGTATGACTTCTGATTTAATCCGTTCCTATCCACTCTACAGTTCTAACAGGTCCCATCTTCTCTATGTTAGATAGTAGTTGTATACGTGGCATCATATCAGAGACATTGCTCTGCCTTGCTGAAGTCCTATTTCTTTCTCTAAAACATGAATTATCTTTTCTCAGAAAGATATTAAGTAAATCTGCACAGAAATCATGAAAGTTTTTCATTTGTTGTAAGCAGCATTTTTATAGTCTTATTCTTTGCCTTACCAAGAGGAAAGGAGACAAACTTTTATAATTTGCAATATTGATGCTCTATATTCTTCTATAACATAAATGATGCTTTTGGTTTAAAATTAATGGCACCCCTGATTAGTTTTCAATGTGTATTCATGCCACACACCTGCTTTTGGAAGAGCAGGTAACTATTTTCATGGATAAAATAGTAACTTATCACTATGTATGCCCTAAATCAGTATGAGTAAAGTGAATGTATCACATCTCCAATTCTTATATGCTGTTTCAGTTTTATCTTTTTGGACCATTGCTGACTGGATTAAGTCCCCATGCTCAGAGTTAGTAACCACTGGGTTAAACTCACTGTATCTGTTCCAGTTAGCACTTGAAAATAGGGTCAGGGCATGGGCTTAAGCACTAGCCCATGATTGCCCCATCCCCTAACTTATCGTTTTGCTCCCTGGTTCAAAGACCATTCCAGGCGGTTTTCTCTAAGACAAATCTGCTCTGACGCTGGCTAGCTCTGAGCAGTGTGGATGTAAGCTAGTGAGTGCCATTTTGCTTTGGCACTAGGCATCAGTCCTCAGACCTCTTTTATTCAGCCGCAGCAGAACAAGTGGTTCTCATGTGGTATCCTTGTGACTTGGGGACATAATTACTAATTTATATGTCCTTTCCGTTCAAAGTGCCTGAAATGTTCAGAAGACTATGCTTTTACAGTATGATGACAGGGGTATATTACATGTCCCTCAGTATGGCATGAGGGCATGTGAGGACACAAGGACTTTTGCTGAGAAACTGTCCTCAAAGGAGGGAGCAAAACATGGCATGACCGGTATCCACATTGTCTGTTTGGAGTGGATTTTGGAGCAAAATACCATAGCAACTGTGCCAGGGTTTCCTCTCAGAGAGAACTAGTTGGTCACTTCAGGAAGGAGCCTGGGAGTGAACTTGCATGAACGTGGTGTGGGACCTGGCTCCTGGCTCACAGAGGGAGCGATGGCACTGCAGACTGGCAATGTAGCAATGACCACGCTTGCACCATTTCCCTGACACCTGCAGTCCCAGTTCAGATGACGTATGGAACATAAGAACACTCTGCAGCCTGTGATTTAATGAAAACCTGACCAGCTTGATAATTTGGAAGCTTACCTGATGTCATTACAGTTTTTAGATCTTTAACAAAGCACCTAAAATATAATCCTTTGGAAACCACTTATTCTTTGGCCTATTGCTAGCTAAGGATTGTGCATTGGCTGTCTCCTCTATGGAATAAAAGGAGATGTCTGCTTCTGAAAAGCCAACAGAATCATGATAATTTATTTTAAATTTAGGCAAAAACGCTTTTTTCTTTGTAAATCAATAATTTAAATCTGCACACACTGAAATTCTGTAACTGTTGCTTTCAATTAGAAATAATAAGGTTGAAGAGGCAATCTCAATTAAAATATCCAGGTAAGAAAAGAAGTTCTTTTCAGCTAAGCAAGAATGAAAAGTCTAGATGTTGCATTAGATCTTTAAAGTGCACAATGAGAATCCCCAATACACATTTTAATTTGCATTTACTATCTGTGTTCCTCTGTGTGAAATCCCAGTTGCTTATGAAAGGCTGAGGTTTAACAACTATCTAGTAGCCATAGCCTTAAGGCAGAAGGTCAAGGAAGTCTATTACTGAGAGAATAATTAAGGGCCCTGTCCTCAGCTTGGCTAGTCTGATGCAGTTCCTCTGAGGTTAATGGAGCTTGGCTGATTTACATGATCTGATAACTTGTCTCTGGCTCCTCGGTTTTAGTGAGTAAAATATCTGTCTTCTGCTTTAAAAGTAGAACTGTAATTGTTTGCTAAGAGCTATCTCATACCCATTTAGGAAATACCCCACAATGAGGGAACAGTGCACAAAGAAACTTGAAGATATGAATGACCTGCAGGGCACCAAGCAAGAGGGAATCATGAAGGAGATAAAGGTGGAAGATCTGGTGAAGTTTTAAGGAATTCGTAGGGTGCACTTTTTGTGCATTTGCTTATGATGAGTTGAAGAACATAGAGCAAGATAAAGAGCATTGCTGCTAATCCTGTATGTGTACATTATGTAAGGAGACTGAACATCATTGTGCTATTTTAATATAAAACATTCTCCTGTACACTAAATACAGATAATGTTGTGTACAATTTCTCTAATACCAACAGGAGAAACAATGTCTCATGGAAGACGAACAGCTCCTAAGACATGGATGTTCAAACATACTGCGCTACATTATTCCAAATGTCATGATACTTAATAACTCATTTGCTGAAAAATACTTGAATTGTTAGTAATGTATGGAATTACCATAAATCCACCAACAGGTAGTATCTGTGAGAGCTGCTGAATAAAATGAAAAGTAGGATAATTCAGATATAAGCATGCATTAGGAAAGGATTTAAAGGAACATATTGTCCCATTGTTTTCTGCTGCTCTTTGATGGGGGTGGCTTCTAGTTCAGTTAGGAGCATTCAAAGTCCACAAGCGAGTTACTGTCACTCTTTCTTAACAATGATGGCCCTGTCTAGATGAATAAATAAATTCTTCTACGAGCACAGACGGTTTTGAGAACAAAACATCAGGCAAATTTCTCTGCTATCTTTGCTATCCACTTAATAAATGTGAACAGACTATTCACTTAACTTTTCTGTATCTAAGTTTCCCAACTGTAATTTGCAAATAACATTTGTCTGAAAATGGTTGTTTCCTTTGAAAGAAGAAATTGTTACAGGCTTGTTTAATTTTAGTGTATTTAACATGCTCAAACATGACAGAAGTAACTGCTGTAGATGGGCATGACAAATACCAGTCTGGTTGTCAGGGTTCTTAGCTGGTGTCCAGGTTAGAGAGCAACCTAATCCATCCAAAGTGCAACATGAGGCAACTAGAACTGTTGCTTGAACTGTGACAAGGGAATATTAACCCTTAGCAGCAGGAGTATTGCATCCACCATAGATTTCCTTTTACTATCTTGCACACTGCAAACACATCACTCAAAGAAAAGCAGTGTCATGGTCATTGTTCTTCCCTAATGGGAGAAGATCAGGACAGGACTCAGGCCTAATCCAGTGTAATCTGGAGAAAGCATGAATTCTGATGCTTCAACTTTCCCAGGTTTACCTGAATCCAAACTTTCCGTAGATCAGTTTGTATATAAAATAAAAATATGAGAATTTAGAGTACAATCAAGGAAAACAGAATAACCAAACAAAGCTGGGAACTTTTTAAACAGATTTGTTCCCGCACTTTATTCATTGTAGTCCTACCAGAATAACACATCTATAAAAGAAAGACCCGAATGCTGTTTTGGCTAATGCATTATCAGAAGAAACATTGTGTAACATTTAAAGCATCTTCTGCTGTTAAAGTTTGGTTCAGAAGAAAAATTAACTGCCATATCATAGAATGAATTGACAGCACTGAAAGTTAGAAAAATAGCTTGTAACTGATTTGATAGAAAAATCATAAAGACAATTCATACAGAGCTCCATAACACTGTTTTTCAGGAAACACTGATAATTCAGATTAATTTAGATGGAGGAATTCTTTGGATTATATAGGAGGTGCAAAAGATGCTTATCTCCAACTGCAAATGTATAATTTATGAAAATTACAATATTTCTATGCAGTCTTGAAGTGGGAAAAAAGCACAAATGTGCAGTATTGTTTTGGGAAATTGTAGAATGTGAACAGAATAATCTGATCTAACTGAAACATAGGAGATTTTTTGCAATCATTATTCAAAGTGAGATTGCCTCAGTAGTGAGAAGTTAAATTTCACAATTGTAAAAGTATGTATTTAATCATTGTTTGCATAATTTTTTAAATTGTTCTTTTTTCTTATTTTCTTAAAAATACTACTTTTAGAAAATAGTATTTAAGAGCAGAGTACTTATCAACTACTTTCTAAAAGTAGTATTTATTTATTTATTAGCTATGTCTGTACTTTATTTACTAGATATTTATCTCATAGCAAGCTAAAAGCGGGACTACAGTGTGTGTGGTACAATCCTACTCACTTCAGTCAGTGAGACTCAGGCTTGCCCACATGTTGTTGGAACAGTATAGCTCTGCAAATCATGATTGCCAATATCCTGACATCCACCCACGCTTTGGCAAATTCTTCTGCTTTTTCTGTAGGACTTCCAAAGCAGGAACTGGGTTCTTCTCAATGGAATTTCAACTAAAATTATATGCAACTCATGGAAGTTTAAATTTTATCGGGGGTTGGAACAAAGACAAATTCTTTTCAACTACCTGTGGACAAAATAGCCTCAAAGGTCACTGATCCAATGCACAGACTGAGCAGGCATTAAGAAATTCATTCGGTATTATGAATATATTGCACGCACTGAAATTAGAGATAATGGTTATTTATATCTAAAATTCTTCCACTCTATCTCTATAAGAAGGTCAAACAAGCCAATATAATCCATGAAGAGAAGAAAAATATTACTGCAAAATGTTACAACCTATCATTAAAATTAATCAGGACATTTTAGTTACTCAGGTCCATTCTGCAAGAAATCAGTGATTAGGTGTCAGGGTTCAGTGTTTCTGGTGATGGCAAGGAGAAGGAAGATACCTGAGGAATGGTTAAAAAAATGCTCCTTTAAAACACAATGCTCTAATTTTCTGCTATGACAGCTTAATAGCCTCTAACTGATGCAATAGAAAGCACTCACACAGATTTACGCTGATACTAAACATGCTCACATACACAGACACCATCCTGCCTACTGCAGAGAGCAATGTCTTCCTAGAAAAGAGGAATGCAGAGATATTAGATATCAGCAGTCTTGTTGCTGCTTCAAATTCTCATTAGAATGAATGTCACCGTCTCTGCTTGGAGCAATATTCTTCATAGCAACAAGTGATCAGGGGATGTATCAGAGTGTATGTGATAGCAGACCAACAGGGGCTCCATCTACCAAATGCAAAGCAGAGTTACAGTTTCTCTGGATAAATTTAGTTTTCTAAATAATGGTCTCTTCCCCTTACCTTGTGTAAGCAAGAAGAGGTCTGGTGGAATAAACTGTCTGGTTCCCATAAAATATGTTTTACTTTATACAACATTCAAGAAATATAATTTTCTTGACTACTTTGATCATCACAGACTTGTGATAATGGTGCCTCCCACATCTAGAGTCCTTGTGGAGTTTTCTTCTCAGGGAGACAGTTTTTTCTCTCTCAGGGAGAATGATCTTTTACGTCAAGTTTCAGAAATGCTGGGATATGAAAGAAATTTTGTTTATGAAAGTTCTCACTTCCCTTCCTCTAAACAGACATCTACCATTGCCAGATCTTTTAAATACTAGGATATTGTTTAGATTTGTGGTATCCAATTTTACAGCTTAGAAATAGCACAAGGGGCAGCTCTAATGGAGACTGGTATCAGGCCAATGCAGTTTTTTCATTATTATATCAACTAAATCCAGCTCTTAGCCTCAACTTCTGCAAGTGAGTTAGCCTCTTTAGGTATAGTAGTTCCAGTTGGGTGATTCCGGTGCTTAAATGTAAGTATCTGTTCAAGTGCTTGACTAGAAAGGGTCCAGGATGCTTGAACTCTCTCTATTGCTACACATAGTGGCATGTAGCTACTCATGCTACATGAGTTTTTAGTCAACAAATCTCTGTATGCACTGTCTTAATTATAGACCACTTCTCTCTCTGTCTCTGTCTCTCTCTTTCTCTCCTTTTTTCTTTTTTGCTGGTTCATTTGTGTCCACAATCCTCACTTCCTCAGATCAGGGTTCAGATTTCAGAAATCAAAAGAAAAGGACTGTGCCAAGCCTGAAGAAAATTAGAATGCTTAAAATGCATTTGAATTGTAATTACTCCACGTGCAATGCAATGTTAATAGTACTGTGCAGTAATTAGGAAACATATATTGTGTGTGTCTGCTGTGCCCTATTACGTACAATAACATGCCAGCTGTTAATTAGATATGGTTTTCATTTGTGAAAAAAATCTTCTGTTCTATATGCTGAAATAATCTCCAGATATGTTGAAAGAAACCAACTGTATTCATAACTATTATTAAGCTCTCAAAAGGAGCACTTCTGATAAAGACACAGTGCTGGCAACAGATCTGCTTCAGGTAAAATTAGGTCAGTGAGGAAATTGTGAGTCAATAACGGAAATAACTGAATAGTAAAAATCAGAGGACAATAACTGAAAGATTCAATCTTCTGAATCTATGTACTATAAGAGTGTATACGTGACTCTGAAATGACAAAGGCTATTACACTGGAGATCCTCCTTTCTGAAAGACATGAGAAATCAAGAAGTGTATCTGCCAAAAGAGGGGCTGATTTGGAAAGTATTTCATTAATGAATGTCAGTATAAACAGATGACTAAGTTTCCTATCCTTAGACATACCTTAGACACCATGAGATTTATACTGGTTTTTAATGGGTAGGTAGAGCTTGCTTATTTGGCTGGACAAGCCTGCTTTCCATGTGTGTAGTCCCACAGTTTTTGGATTTGTATACCCTCTGGGTTCTTGGGTCAGTTGTGAATTCGTATGTCAGGAAGGAAGCAGTGATGAAAAGGATGCTGATAGAATTTATTTTTTCTTGGTCTGATCCTCATATTTTATGCACACATATATAGGCAAAAAAATTTTCTTGTTTTCTCTGTGTTGTGTCATGTACAGCACATTTCACTAAACTGTATTCCAGATGAAAAAACAGTAATGAATGCAGGTGGAAAATAGTCCTTGTATTTTATAAAAAATATTTAAATTGATGCTTTGTTCCTCTATGGATTAAAGTGTGGTCTTTGTTCTGGTGAAGTCAGTGCGAATCCTTCTCTAGAACTTGGTGAGCTCTAGATCAGGCACTAACCGAGCTGACAATCTCACCCAAAGATTCAGAATCAATTGCAAAGACCATGAAGAGTAAGACTTATACATAGCATGCTTATTTACTGAAAATGTTTAAATGAATTTTTCTTCTAGTAGCATGTTTACAGTTAAGAGTCAGGACAGTAGAAAAAAATGGTGGATTAAGGAACTTGTTGATTTCTGAGTGTCGTTAACAACCTGTGACCACATATTGTGCTTTTTCTACACTTCAGCAGCACTCTTCCTTGCCTTTCTGCTAGCTCAGTACAGAGAGCCAAGATCAAAATTTTCAATTGGTTTGTATGGCCCAGAGGGCTGCCAATATTTTATAATCATATTGGGCCAAATCTTTCTGTATTTTGATTACTAACGATTAACAAATGATTACAACAGATGAACTAGTGCAGTAAATGTCTTGGATATTGATACTGTAAGACAGATAATGCTGTTTAAAACACAGATCTTCTAAGCTAAAATAAAATATGTTACCAAGATTCTATCGAGCATTTGTTTTCCATAATGAATGGAATCTTCCCATGAAAGGAATTCCTTCCTCAAACTTAAAAATATCAAGTTATAATAGTGGGAAAATAACATGTGCTGCTAGCATATTGTGATTATATTAAATTAAAGCTTTTTTCTTTACTTTCCAGACCACAGTAACAGGAAACTTGTTCTATTTTTGTCAGCACTGCAGACAGAACAGTCAAAGTGAATTAGTTTTCACTGATTTTCACATAGTCATCTGTAAACAAGATTATTAAAATAATTAAATGAGGATTTTGTAATTTGTACAGTGTTTAACTCAAAATTTGGAAATGTTAAAAGTATTAATATAGTTAGCATTGATTTGTCTTTAAATTATGTAAGATTTACAGATACTGCTGTTTCCTAATGGAATCTTAATCAATTATGAATTATTGGATTCATGCTGATTTTTGTAAAAAATACATTTGAAAGAAAAAATGTGACATTGCTTTGAGAGAAAAGTTTTAAAAAGTCAGCGCACACGGGAATGCCCCCCAGCAAGCTCAGTGGAGGATGAGGCCTATGTCTTATCACAGGCAAATCCTCTGCTGCGGAGAACTGAGGTAAGACTGAACCTGAGGAATTTGACCATTGGGATTTCATACGTGCAACCCTTCTTGCTTCCATTTCACCACACACAAATTTCCCCCTCACTGTAAGTAGCCTATATTATGCTAATTGCCCTAAGGTTTAGCTCCGATTCCTCCGCCGGGGCGTTCCCCGGAGCCCGCCGGGTGCCTGAGGAGCGGCCGGGCCCAGCCCTGAGCTGCTGCCACCCTCCCGGCCTTGGGGAGCCCGGCTGCTGCCCGCCGCTCCCCGGGCTGCAGGACTCCTGCCGCCGCCGCCGCCACTGCTGCTCGCCTCCCACCTCCTCGCAGCCCCGGCAGATGGGCTTGCCCCTCCAGAGGTGCAGTTCAGGCAGCCTTTTTCTTTCTTTTTTCAGGTCTCTATCTATTTACTGCTCATACGAACACTGCCCAGCTTCTTGTAATGCTCTCTTCTAACCTGGTGTGTGTAAGCCCCAGGTGTGTGGCTAGTTCTAAGAAGACGTTTTTGATGTTTTCAGAAAAAAGAGTGTTTCTCTTGAAAAATACATAGATTTTTCTTCCTTTTCCATGTCCAAGAAGTGATTGATTTTTTTTCTTTGTAAAAAACAATGTAATTCTTAAAAATATAGGTAAGATTGTGTTGATCTTAATTATTCTGTCTTCAGCACTGGAGAATGAGAAAGGTTGTGGAAGCCACATGCAGTGGCTGTTAATATGTGAAGAACAAATAGCTTTTTCCATTTTTCTGTCCTAACTGATGATTTCAGTTTTAAAGTGCAAAAATTACAAAGGAGGCTGTCCAGAGTTGAAGAAATAGTTGTTAGACCTGTCCCTTTCCCCAACTTTATTTCCAACCAGAGGAGGAGGGGATGGATGGGAAGATAAGCAAAGGACCTGAAATAAAAAGGGGGAGGAGGGAGAATATGAGATGATGAGGGACACCAGGGGATGAATACAGTTTGATAGGTGGCAGGTTGGACTATTTCATGCTAAACAGCATGGGATGGTGTGCAAAATGTGGAAAACATTGCATGAAATACTGGGGCTGGCGCATCCAGGCTCATGGCATTGGGAAATTTGGGGAGCTGTTCAATGAAACATCTGATGACATCAGAAGCTTCAAAAACTTTTCCTGTTAACAAATCCTTTATTCTCATATATTTGTTACCACTGCTTCAAAACCTTTTATGTGAGCTAGAAAATGAATCTTATAATTTCACCAGAAGAATAATGTTCATTTCCTATCTTCTCATTAAAATGTCAAGGAAAAGTGAGATTATCCACTGCTAAGAGGCTGCTGGAGACTGTGGGTGCTCTGAAAGAATTCTGTTGTTTATAACCTGACATGGTTGGCATAAAAGTATTTTTTCTCTAAAGTAGTTTAGTAACAAATTAAGGTGATTGTGAATAATTCTTCCCTATACCTTGTTCAACTCTGGAAGCATCATGCTTAGTTATTTTCTTTGCTTTCTTTTTTCCCTTCCAATAATATTTGCATAAAATTATATTCCTTTCCACCTTTCTCTGACCATCTCACCCTTCTGTCTTTCCTTGACTCCCCATCTTGCGCTCTTTCTATTTCAAGGTTATCAGTGATTAAAATGTCTCCAGCATTTATGCTGAATTTAGAGAAATTGAAAATAAGATTTTAGAAAGAGCAAGTCAAAAGACTTTCTTCTCTGCATTCCTGTAATGGGCATGCAAGTAGAGAATAATACTGGCAAATTTCTATTTATGAAGTAATAGCTAAAGTAATAGCTGAGATTGTTCCATCAGTAATGATTTTATTCATCATGCAGTCTCCATTGCAGAAAAACAGAGGAAGCTGCACAGTTTTTAAAAAAGAATTTTTAAATATATAGAATGAAAGTGCTGAAAGGCACTCAGAACCGAATGGAGCAAGTGCTTCCCTGCTGAAGAAAATATTGGCTACTTTATTACTCATTATTTCACAAATTGCTTTATAACCATGGTTAACAGACTAGGACCTGGTGAATAATGTATATTTTTTAGTGCTGTAATTGTTTCATGTTGTTTTTAATTTTACTGTCTATGCAGCCTCTCTAGAAATGGAATATTTTCATGAGCAGCTGAATCTGATCAGTAGCTTTCTCTAAAGATATGGGTAAGATAGCCTTGACTAATGTAGCTCAGCTGCTCTTACTGTCATGTCCAGACTTCTGAGTCATACATAGAGTTCATCTTGGTGTATGTACATACCAGAAATGTTAAGTAGTTTTTTTAATCCTCCTATTTTCCATTACTGGTCACAGCCAAAGAAAACTTAGTGTAATATTTTATGGGTTTTTTTTAAATACAAGGGAATTTCATTCCATTCTTGTGATTGGTGGGTTTGAATTTGTTCTCTGTATTATTTGGTATAATGGTGAAATTTGTTTACTTTTTTTTCCTGATAAGAAGATACTAAGCATTCAAACCTTTATAAAAATAAGTACTTTCAATGTATTTGAATATCAGCGTGGGTGACATTAAAATTTAGTGCTTTGAAAATCTTCTGTTATCCCTTTCAGTTTCTTCTGCTCTTCCATCAAAGTTGTTTCTTTTTTCGCTGAATCTGCCAGCTGGTAACATTCCCTCAAGGATGGGTCATCACCGGCGACCGGGCCTTGGTGGCTGCGGTGTGCTTGGTGAGGACTTACCTCGCTAATTTTGGACTGAAAACTTTTCTTGTTTTAGTTGGTCTTTTCAATTCAGATATCTTTTTTCAATGTTATTGGAAAATATTTGGTTGAATTCTAGTTTTTTACTGCATACAAGTGAAAGCAGACTCTGAAAAGAGGAGGTAAATTATTTCTGTTTTAATTCTTTTCCTCCTCATGGGACCTATAGAACAGCCCACTGAAACCAGTGGAAGTAATCCCGTAGCTTCCAGGGGCTTTTATCACATGCCAAATTTGGAAAAGAGCACTCTGAGCTTCCAGTGAATCATGGCTGTGGACAGACTTTCCTGGAGATGTGTCAGGCAGGCAGGACTCACTTCAGCAGAGTTTGCTATGCCTGCATGGAGCAGCCTGTAGGTACTTTGTCAGTGCAATAGCGATACAACAGTATGTGGATTTCCTGGAAAGACTGCATTGCTGATTACCCAGGAAAGCCAATGTGTATAAAAATTCAGATTGTTTTCAGGCGATATTTTTGACACATAGAAAAAGCTCTAAAGCTCTTTTTTTTCCGCTTGTATTTACATCTGCCTGTTTATTAACACTGACCTCAGAAATTGGATTTTGTTTCCATAGACTATACTTGTGTATGTTATTAACTAAAAAATTGCCTTGATCACTATCCCACATTACATCACAACATAGTAACTAGGATTCCATAAGTAATTGTGGTGCTGCCATTTGATCGTAACAGTACTAACCAAACTTTATGAGGCAGGTTACAAAAATAACAAGAAAAGCATGCAACATGGGTAAAAATTTGGAGAGGTTTCAAAACGATCACTTTAGACATCTAGTACGTCTGTTCTGAAAAAGTTCCAGTTCCAAATCGAAGTTCTGCAGGCTCCATCTCTCTCTGTCATCTAGAAGAAGAGCCTACATACCACAGCCCAGCTGGGCATTTAATGTTGCTGGGTGTTTTTAATTTGAAAAAAAAAAAGAAAGTATTATTAGGTTTCCTTTAAATATGACTTAGAATGTGTGTCTTTATTTTTAAAATAATCACACTGTATATATGCCTGTGACATTAAATATCATATTGGATATGACAATTTATTTATGCAAAATTTCTTAATGATTGCTAGATGTGCAAATAAGAACAGCACTTTTGCATAAACTAAAAAGTGGCCCCTTTCTACAGAATAAATAAACAGTGAAATCTTCATGAAGATGTCCAACGCACACATCATTTCTACTGTAAAACAAATAGGAGATACTGTGTTAAACTCCCTTGCTACAAGTGCCCCTTCCCCAATAGTGTTATAAAATATAAAAAAATGGAATACGTTAACCCCTCAGTTAAAAAAATCCTTTTTTGAGTGAAGACAAGATCTGTGAAGCCAAGTCATTCTGCTCAGTAATGACATACACATAACTGTTTTTAGAGGATAATAAAATTATAAAAGCATAAGCCTTTGCCCATTTTCCACTCCTGTTTCCGTTATCTCCAAATTATGAAGATATCTAAGGTTAGGAGAATATTTTATACAAAATATCAATAATTTTTGTTGCTAAGCGTGGTAGTTGTTTTATTTCCTTGTGTTTGCTATACTCAAAGATAACAAAACTAAAGGTTGTGAGCATATTCTAATATTTAACCTTGCTAAGGGTCTCAGAAGCTCAGGATTGGACTGGAAAAGTATCCACTTCCGTGGAGTATTGTATAAAATTTAGGGGATATGGGTTGCAGTCCACTACTACTCAGATTTCCTGTATTTCTTGCTTTTAGTCCTACCAGAAATCTGTATTTCATGGCATTTTAGCTCCCGTCTCTGAAACTAAATGGAAAAATGAGTTGTGTGGCATGGAGGAAGAAATGAAAAATTTGGATCAACTATCAGAATTTTAAGACTGCAACCAAATTTTGGTTTAAGCCCGCTTTAAGTGTGGGGCTAACATGCAGGTCAATTATTTTCTTCAGAGGAATTCATTCTTCCCTAATTAGGCCTGGCAATCCAGTGCGGAAATTACACTGCTCCTTCAGAAACTGAGCATGTGTGGGTTCAGCTCCTGTCAAGGACAATTTTTAGCATTCAGATAGTGTGGTGCCCTAGAAATAACTACGATAGACAGACAGAAAGCATGAGTGAGGTTAGCATACTAGTCACAGTTACAATACTGAGTCATATGTATATATTTATTTCACTGTTGATTGCCAAAGGCAAAGCAAGAGTTTGAGACTGGGTCATGCTGCATAAAGGACATCTGTAATATTGCTCCAAGAACTACGCTGTCTTGTCAAAGCCAAAATATAAGATATAAAAAGGCCAAAGCTCCAACTTTAGAAACATAGATACAATGGTAATGCTGAGTTTTATAAAGATAGGAAATTACTTTGACTCTATTTATTATTGGATTACATTAAACTCAAATTGTATGTAAATTGTCCAGCGATGATTTCTCTGTAATAGATTAAAAAATCTCTCCTTCCATTGCAAGCTCCTCAGAGACATTTGTTTTTGTGTGTTTTGGGAACCATCTAGTGAACAGTTTGCATTCCAAGTGAAAATGTTAAAATTAGCAAGAAGATCCCAGAAAGAAGCCAAATCCCAACCAGATCCCAGAAATTAGCAAGAAAAACCCTCCGAGGAGGTGCTTGCAAGGATTAAAAATTAAATAAACTAATGCTTTTCCAACAGCATACAGCTATGCCAGTACTCAGAGTGGGTTCAGTGATGTTTGCTGGAAGGCTGGCAAAAGTGCCGATTTAATAATGATTGCAATGATTTCATGGAATTTTTTGTAGCTCTTAGAAAGAGTTAAATTATCTACCCACTTTATTCTGGGGCATCTGTAAAGGAGGCTGGATACATAAATATTGATTATTGTCAGCCAATGCAAATTCTTATTTGAATGAGCCTATTTGGGTAAGAAGGAGGAATTGTATAATAGCAAGTTTTTCATAAGAAGAGGCAGCTGAGGCACTCGCTATTAGAACAGCATTCATTATCTGTTTCTTTTGCAGCAGTTATTTTTTTCTTAGTTCTGCTCAAAAGCATTTCCAATCTGTTGTTATTACTTATCCTGATAACAGAAGAAGTATTGTAGGAGCAATTAGAAGTCCCAATCCATTTTGAAGGCTCATTGCATTTGGTTCTATAATATCTTCCCCAAGAGTTTGCCAGCCAGCTGAAGTTTGCCATCCACTCACAATGTAAGTCATGGAAGTGCTCACAGAGAGGAGACCTCAAGGCAAAGAAAAAATTATGTGGTTTTCTAGGCAGCTGCTTGATAACATGAAGTTTTTTCAAGATACCAAATATTTAATATATAAACAAAATCACATGCTTCTACTAACTCATCTGGTGTACTTCTTGGAGGTAATTAACAGAGAGAGCATTGCTGCCGTACAGATTAATTCAGAGACGGGTTCCTGCATGAGAAGTGGCAGAGCGAATGCTCCACAGCCCTGCGGGCTTCAAAGGGCTGCTATAGAGCAGCCTCCACTCCAGTAGGTTAGGGAATCGTGATGCTTTTCAATATATTTTTTGCTTGCTTCCCCACTTCTGGTCGCAGCAATCAATTGTAATCCTTATTTCCAATCAATAAGAAATAGAAATGGGAAATGCTTTCAACCCCAAAATCTACACCAGTATTGAATTATCACAGTTCTTCCATTCGATTCGTCTCGTCATACCTCCTGCCTCCCTGCAGTCAGCACTCGGGTGCTTCTGTGAAATTAAGCCGCTAGCACATAACTCTTTTCAAAAGAAGAACCCACTTAATTTGCAATTAAGCTTCTTGCACATTACAGACCCAACACTGACACGTTCAGGCATTAGGCTACTGTGGGCATCACCTGCCCGTGGTGATCCCTCAGAGCTCTGCCCTCCGTTCTAGCAAGCGCTTGGGCAGCGCAGCCGGGGCCATGGCAGCCTGCCGCTGTCTCCCGGGCAACCAACACATACCGTATCCGTGGAAACCAACTGCAACACATTGGAACAGGAGGGAAAAAAATGCCGTTTTTTCCACTTATAAAAATACTTTAAAATTGCTAAACCACATTGTAAAAAAAAAAAAAAAAGAAAAAGAAAAAGAAAAATAATCCAGTATTGAAAAACATTGCCGTTTATGCTGAACAATGTGCAAAATGGATGGCCGCAGAGATAGATAGTATTTTTGTCTTCACTGTTTCCTTTGTCAGGGAAATGACTTCGTGATGATCTTTTCCTTTCCTTGTAAGACTGAGGATAAAAATAAGAGACATATCTGGTGCATATATGTAGAAATTATGAGTACGAATATGCGTGTGTATGTCACAGTGAAGGAAGGGCATGTAATCCATAAATATTTGTTCATAATATATCATGTCTCATGGTTTCAATTTACTTTGAGCAATTGAAGAAAGTTAATGCATGAGTTAGAGTGGTTTATTTCTTTATATACAATGTGTTTCTCTTTTGTGTCTGAATGCATGTGTTTCTTTATTTCAACAGTCTTTTAAAGGGGTTATTGTTTTAAAATAAAAGGAGAGTAGTATAAAAATATGATTTGCATTTTGCAATGCAGAATGTCTTTATATTCTATTTTACTATTATAATTCCCATTAGGTTATTTTGTGTCTTCATGTTCTTGTATAGGTGCTGTGTGTAACGAATGGAGGAAAAAGACGTTAAAGAGTCCGTCACACAGAGCAGAAGGGAAGGATTTCACAGACAGCAAATTAGTAAGGACCTTCAATGATGTAAGAAGTATCATACTCATCTCTTGACGGAGAGCCAGAGGGCACGCAGGATAAACGGGGCCTGTCGAGCACCAGAGGCAGAGATGTCCTTTCACCTTTGTCCCGTCTGCTGCTTTCTCCTGCTGACGAGCGGAAGCAGCAGTCGATCTGACAAAGGTGAATGCGAGTCTGTGCTAGGGGGATTATGTAGAAAGTTGGAAATGGAAGACCAGAATTATAGACTATTTAAATCCTAACCAGTAATTCAACTGCACCGTACCTCTGTGCTTTCAGCAGTCAGAACTCAGAGGGCATAATTTGAAAGTAGTTTGTAAATGAAAGTAAAAGGATGTTTTACGCTAACACCCGATGCAAATCTCCAGGCTGGCTGTGAGAGCTGGCGGCGGTGCACGCGGCAGCCGCAGCGCTGCAGCGGTGCCTGCGCTAGGGTGCCGCGGCGCCACCTGGAAGGGAAACGCTCCTCACCCTCCTTAACCTACTGAAGCTGCTGAACTGTCTTGCTCGACGGAAGGTTGCTTTTCAAAAGTGACTTATTTTAAATTTTTGAAAAATATCAGCATAGCCATTTTTGAGACTGGTGATCATAAATAAAATATATCAACTCACACTTTTGAAGATCTATTCTGACTATTCCTGTTCTCATGTAACTCCAAAGTGTCCTTGGTTTAACACATCAAATACAGCTCAGAGTAGCTAGGAATGAGCTGTTATAGCTTATGCATATTTCATAAGGAAATACAAAGCTCTGAACGTTTGAAAACTTTCTACTCTGCTAAGCATAGTATTCTTCTACATGACCTTTGTTACTCTATCTTTTCCTCTTTCTGATATTTATTAATTTGCTTATTCTTGCTAGTTAGTATTTCTGTGTTCAGATGGCATTTTTAAAATGTTTTCCTGTTGCATTCAAATATATGATCTGGTTTCCTATAGTTGTAGCTAAACTATATAACTAAATGGATTTATTCAGACCAAACACAGACTGCAAATAATCAGAAAGGACTAAAGGTTGTTTGGATCTGAAAATACTACTCAACAAGTCCCATGCACCATTGAAAGTCATGGTGAAAACTGAAAAGACTTTTCCTTAATTTTTTCAAATATTTACATAATAACTTTACTGATATGACAAACATAAATATATACTAAAATATAACATAAAAATATAGCATAAATAAAATATAGCATAAACATAAATAAAAATGTAAATATAAACTGCTAACTACTTTTGGTTACTTTGGTTTATGTCCCCAAAACTGTCATAAAAAGCAGGTGTTTAAATTTTGGGTGCCAGTGTCAGCAGAGACCGAGAACTGAGTGGAACGGCACCAACGCCTGAAGTGAATAGCTGGGGAAACGGGAAATCAAGCTCATTGGTGCCTATTTGAGTAATACGTTTTTCTGGTCTCCTGAATTGCATGCTTGGGTATTGAAGATGAGGACTAGCTTCTACTGATCCCATAAAATGTTGACTCCCTAGAAACACAGACAGTGCCCCTCTGAGTGCATAGCAGACTAGGGATTTGCCCACTTTGCATGCATTGATGCTAACGATTAAAGGTACAGCACGCTGATAAAAAGGCCATTGTTTTTTATTCTTTGCTTGTCTGCTAGAGTTCAGGCTACCTGATACGAAGAAGCACTTCCTTTATGCCAAGGATTAGTGGTGGATCAAAATTAGAACATATTTTTAAGGGTGAATTATTTCAGGGAAGGGTTGTTGATGTGCTCGCTGTTGTGAGTTCAGTTAAATGGGTTGTCTGCTTATGCACTAGTGTATGTGAAATAACAAATGCCTCTCATCACAGAGTTAATGTGTTTTTGTTAAATGTGCAGTTAAGGCCTTATTTTCATGTTTTTTCTCTCTGTATGTTATCATATAGTATTCTTGACATGAATGGTCAAGGTTTGACAGAAAACCTCTGTTGTTTCTCAAAGCTCACAATACTAAATTTTGATATTAAATATTCAAAATGGTTTATTGGGATCATGTGCAAAAGTTTTAACTAATAATTGATTATTATATCTGTCTGTTATAGACAATATGTCTTTCCCATACTGTGCAAAAATGAACACTACTTCATTATTGTCAGTAAAAAGAGAGAGGATAAAAGTTGTGTCTCAAACTGTAAATGTCCTGATAATATTTCAAAATGCATTTGGGAATACTGAATGGCATATATGTATGTTCTGAAATCTAATAGTATTCGGGTCTTTCATTTTTCTAGACACATGTGGTTATCTCAGCTGTGTTAGGTGAAGATTGCTATTAAATGCTTGGACTGCTACATGCTTAATTGGCAGGGAGTAGTGGCTTAATTGGTTTGGTAGTAGAAGCTGAATTGATCTCTTAGGACTTGATCTTATGCCTTGACCTCTTATGACTTGGTCCACAAAAGTTTTCTCACTGATTCCAGCAGAAGAAAAATCAAAGCCCATAGTGCATGATTATAGAAATATTTTTTAACTGTCCAAGTTAAAGATGCTAAGTATTAAGTAGAAACCAAAGCTTTACCAATACCAAAGAAGTATTTAAACATATGGGAGTACCAGTGAACAGTACCAGCAAAGCTACATCTCCATATGGATGTGACTAGTACAAAGCTGTCTTTGTATGGATTGTTTCATTTGTTTATGGTGACTTTACTATGTCTGTACAGAGTCATCATACATAAGTAAATCAATCCATACCTCTAAAATTACAGTTTTGTTCTTTTCGGCTAGTAACTTTTGAGCACATTTTTGGCTGGTGTCACAGGACTGCAATAATAGTAGAATTCCTGTCACTTTCAGACTGGAACCACCTTTGATTATATGCTTTAAAGAATATCTACACCTGCTTGTAATCCTTTAGAAGATATTTAACCTTACTATATGACACCATTTAATAACATAAATTAGTATTTATTTTTTATCTTCACACTAGATATAACCCACCCAGTCATTAACTGAGTACCTGCTTCTGAGCTAAATGATTCATAAGTATTGAAAACTTCTGTAACCAATGATTTGATCTTTTTTTAGTTGAGTTATTTCAGAACTCTTAAACACAGCATACAGACCAGACAACATTAGAAATGTAATCATAAGGGTGCTAGCATTTTAGTTTGGCATTGACAGTCTGTTTAGCACCTTTTTCACTTTTTCAAAGCAGTAGTGCAGTGTTTAGTTCTGAAAAATGCTGGTTTCAAAAATCTACAGAACTTCTTGAAATCTGAGTAAACTCCAAAAAAAATATATATGATATGATGTATCATAATATAGATAACTATATATATATATGCCTCTGTGTGTGTGTTTATATACATACATATATTTTTATACACACACACATATGCGTACAATTTTTGTCCACATAAATTCTGTATAAATCACCATAGTTCTGCTGGAGCTAAAGAATCTGATGCTGAAGGTTGGGGTTTCCGCAGGGTTTTTCCTTCAGTGCTTTGGCACTTTGGAGCTGGTTGGCGCACTGGGGTGAGGTGGAGCCAGCTGTTTATCTTGGTGAATGGGAGGAAATCAGTGATGACTCCTCTCTCTCCAGCCTACACAAAATACTATCCCAGACGGAGGTTGCCTGCGGAAGAAGTGCCGCCTTCTACGCCTGCACCAGCTCATGAGGACACACAGCTGAGTCTATAACCTCAGAAGAGGGATCAGGTACTTATTTACTTGGAAATTAAGGGAATTAATTCTTTCAAGTAGCACTGCTTGTGCACACTACTGATCCCATAACAAGTAAGCAATTGCACAGTCCTCTCCAGACTATAATGGTGTTCAGTCCTGAAAATACTATTTTGACTTTTGGTGCCCCATTTCCAGCTGGACTCAGAATGGTCTGAAGTTTTATTTTGGCTAGTGACAAGCTCAGGGTGAATTATATTTCCTGCTGGGGCTAGTGAGAAAGCCTTAATGTGTCCACTTGAAACATCTGTTTAAAAAAGATGTTAATTAAAGTTTATATTCTCTAGTGGAAGCACTTCAGCTGTTTCCCAGACAAAACAGCAGTATGGCCATGCTACAGATGTGCCTGTACTGTTTGCCTGGATTGTTTTACTTATGTATGATGACTCTGTACAGACATAGTAAAGTCACCATAAACAAATGAAACAATCCACACGAAGAGATTTAAGGACTCAGGAGTTCTTGGAGAAGTCCCAGGGCATAGGTCTACGCTGTCTGTTTAAGATGAGCCCCAGTATTTTCCCATACTTCTGGGCTATGCACACAGGCGCCTTCCAGTTCAAACTCAAGCTATATGAGAACTGTAGGGTACCCAAATGCATGAGCTTGCCAAGCGAGCCAGGAAGCCGCCGGCAGAACCTGCAGGTATGCTTCTGAATGTCAGTAAAGTCGAATGGGCAGGAGGTAGAGCATGGTAACACTATAACTGCCCAGGGCCTCCTCTTTTCACAGCAGCGCAAGCACGGCTGAAGTGCAGCGCTGGCCCTCAGGCTGTTGCTTTTCTGGGAAGAGGATGCTATACTTCAGTAATCTGTGAAAAACTCTGCCTTCTGCAGTGGCAAAACAGCACTCAAAGTAAAACCATTGAATTGTGCATGGCTCTATCCCAAAATGTCCTCAAGTGCATAGTGTAGCAGTGGATAACGTGGATTGCAAGAGCTTAGTGTTACTTTCATTTGTAATCTCTAATTCACCTTACTACAAAGTTGGACTTCAGGTAATTATGACATCCAAAGGTAATCTCAGAGGAGAAAGAAAGAAAATATGCTTATCATCAAGCATAAAGTGTATCGATTTTGATAAACTAATTTTGCTCTTTTCTGGTTGTAAATGTATAGGTCTCCAGACAATATAGTGGCTGCCAGAATATTTGTGTCATCTGTACTCTACATTAAATGAATATTGGAAACTTCTGGAGAAAGTTAATAGTTTATCCACTTTTTTGTGGAAATTTTTCAGATATCTTTATAATTCACACATAAATGAAGGTGGCTCTGTGGTACATAACTATAACAAGTGCCGTTAAGTACATTATAAAATCTCACCATGGCAACATCTTTCTGCTCATCTTATTTATAGTGAGAAAACGAAAACAAGCAAAAATAATTTTAACCCTGAAACCTTTCTGAAATTTAGAGGTTGAAAGATTATCACAGGCCAGGGCTCTTTCTTTGTAGCAGTCTGTAAAGATCCTTGAACACTTTACCAGAGAAATATTAATTTAAGGTAGAAATAGAATGGTTTTTGCTTTTGATTTCATCTTTACAGAAAAATACTAAATACCTAGTTTTGTTTGGATCACTGTGACCAAATACAGCTTGATTATAATAGAAGAAAAATAGAAAAAAGCTGTCAGGTTTGCTTAGCTTCTCTGAGACCTAACCATACTGGGCCTGACACAGAACAACAGGTATAGTCCAAGGAAGCAGAAGAAGTATCAGCCCTGAATTTCCCCCTCAAACATCCTGATGTCACCCTATACTCTGACATCATTTAAACCTGACTCAAAACTGCCTGGCAGGCTTTTTGTAAGGGCTTTCCATTCTTTTAGGGAGTTGCAGTGTTTTCTCTATTCTCTTGATACTCTATTTCAGCAAAGTCTTTTGAAAGACTGGAAATGCTGGTGTAAAAGGGGAGGAGTAGTTGTAAAAGAGTGTAGTGGGGTCTCTGCACTAGCAAACTGCATTTCAAGTGCTCCTCTTGGTAGCAGCTAGTGGGCTACAGCTGAAGAGATCTTCCAGATAACATGATTCAGAATAACATCTGATCACCAGCAATTATACCAGTTCCTGTATTTTCTCTATCCATCTCCCTATAGCTTCCACAGCCCTGTTTTATCTGAATGCTCTATTCAAGCAGCGCAGAAGAGAAAAACTGCAGTCTCAGCTAAAGGCAGACCTAAATACAACTATAATGTCTCAGGCCACCAATTTTAACCTAAGGGACAGATTCTCAGGTAAAAATGGAAGTGGACAGATTCTCAGGTAAGTCATCACCTACAAATTCCTTGCAACTGTAGATAAAATTGTAGAAGGTCAGAATATCTAAACAAATCATACTACTTGGATACTTAAGTATGGATGTAGGGTCTAGAGTTTAGCCACGTACTTTAGAAATTACTGGAGTTATTGCTTATTTCACTCTATTTCATTCCCATTCATCTAGCTCTTTTTTAGAACAAGCTCTTTGTTTATATTCAATATAAATAGGGAAGGAAACTAAGGGGAAATATAAAGAGATTCTGAATTAAACCCAAAAAATCCAACTATTTTTAATGCTTCATGAATTTTTCATTACTACTTCCCACAAAACACCTCCTGCCTTCTCCAAATGTTCTAAAAAGTGCTGCCATTCTTGGTAGATAAAAGCAGTATAAAATAATTGTATTAAGCAAAATTTCTTCTTTTTTTCTCGAACAATTGGTATATAGTGACTTTCCACTCAGTGTCTTCTGCAGCGCAATAAGTTCTTTAGTTGTCAGGAGAGTAAAAGCTGTTAGTTGTGCTTACAAATCTGCAAGGGAACTTCAGCATAGAGGCAAATTCAAATGGCCCTTTTGCTCATTTACACAGAGAATTATGGAATAGAAAGTTCACTCCCAATTTCTTTCTCACTTCCTTCTGTTACTTTCTTCAGCGGGGGGGGGAAAGTGGTCCAGGTACCAAAGCAAGTTGGGGGATCCTGTCTTTACACTAAATCCATCAACTTTCTAACCATAGCAACATGAGTAAATTGAAGTAGGGAAGAGTTTGGAGAGGCCATAAGACCTGCCTGGAGTGATGGTACCTTTTCATAAAAAACAAAGTCTAAAATCTAGCACAGATGGAATTTGCAAAATATTAAGTTTAGAACTGTTTAAAAAAATGTCAGAGTTTGGCTTCCTTTTTTTTAAAGCTATTTTCCCATATAAAATCAGATGCTTTCATAAAGTATATCTTTCAATCATTTTGGTTTTATAAAGGCAAAGATTTCACCAGTTTCGCAAAAGTCCTTTCAGAATGTAATGTTTACAACACAGTAAATTTTCCAGACCATCCTTTAATTCTATTTTTTTATTCTGAACCTAGCACAACAGATGCCTCATTTATGAACTATTTCAGTCTAATAAGTATTGATAGTACACACTGTGTCATATACCTTGCAGCAAAATTTATTCTGCCTGTATAGACATCCCAAATCTTATTCTATGAGGCTGCCTTAGGTATGATGGGGTGACACAGGCACATGCTTGTAAACTGAATAATGGCAGGTGCCCAGTCTGACAGCTCACACGACTAGTGTGCGTCCCACCACGCAGGTCACCTGGGCTGCAAGAACCACTCTATCAGGTAAATATTCTCGGTCGGCCATGCTGCATTTAGACCTTTCTCCTGCTTCAGGAGTAAATGCACAAGACGCAACTAGTGGCAAGCCAGTCATTTGTGTCCATCGTATAGGCCCTGGCAAAAGAAAGAGGCAGCCGATACAGTGAGCCTGAGGCAGGGGCCACATCAGTGTGTTTCATAAATATTGAGTACTACTTACCAAATCTGTTTGCGTGGTGGTAATGTATAACAACCCTGACCCGTGGTCAGGACTGACGGTGTTAGCTGTACAGCAGAGATGGCCTTCCTCAGGGAACACAGGTTGTAAAACGACACCCTCCTTTAATACTCGCTCTGCTCTCACGAACGTAGCCTCGGGCTCTGAGACATCAGAAAGGAAGTCCTTGCTAAGCATAGGTTGCCCTTGATTACCAAAACCAGAAACCTCAAGCTGCCTAATACCACGACACAAGGAACAGTAAGTGAGAAAATGTTTTTGTCCTCAGTGTGTTCCAGGCTATAGAGGAACTGCATATTTTGCCACTGTGGTGCCCAGAGTGACCTGCAAAGCTTAACTGTTTGCTTAAGCAGCCTTTGGAGCAGTGAGAGTGGAACAGAGCTGTAAATTGGCAGGGCTGGTCAATGCAGTTGAACAGCAAAAAGACTTTCAAAGAGACAGTTTTGCTCCCAAGTGCTTATTGTCAGCTCTTTGAGTTAAACAGATTTTAACAGTTCAAACAAAAACTCCACAGGGGAGCTTTTTACAAACGGAAAACAAAGGAACCCTGTTCCAGCCACATCAAAGCCTCCAGTCCTGGATAACCTCTTGAGGCAGGTTGTCTCATCCAAGGCCCCTAACTCAATGCTGATGTCAGTTTTCGTGCCTACCAGTGGGCCATTTTTCTGGAGTTTCCTGATCTAGCTTTTTGCTGATTTCAGTGTAAAAACAGGATTGCTTTAGGCAAAGCAACAACCAACCTCTTTACCAAACCACAGTTACCCCCATGAAAGGTCTCTGAACACTGTACTGTCATGAAATTTTAAAGCCTTAGGTCCTGCTGGCTTTGTTCATGTTGAACCCATCCTATTGAGGAAATTTCCCTTAATATACCATCTCCCTTCTTCTCATGTGCAGTTTGGGAGGCAGATCAAGAGGCAGATTTGGGTTGGTATCTCTGCAGTTTATCACACAATCTGAAGATAAGAGGATACAATTTATTTTATTCTTTTTACACTTCCATGTTTATCCCCTAGCCCAATATAAATAAGGGATAGTAATAACAGATTTCAATTTATAAAAAGTTCATGGTACTGAACTTCCAAACCCATTTAAGAGAGAAGAGCAATACTTTGTGTTTGGTGTGGGTTTTTTTAATGCAGTTTTGTTCTGAATATGACGAAATTAAAAACTGCAGTTAAAAGAGGGATGTTCTTGTAGCTCTGGATGTTCTGTAGCTCTCCCATCTGAATAAGAGGCTGAACCATCTCATGGCTGCTTCACTTTGACATGACACAAAAGAGTATGTGCTGCACTGTTAAATCCAAACCTGGTGGGAAAAAAATGCACTGCCCATTAAAAAAAAGAGAAAGGAAGATATAGGCAGGGTGGAAAAGTGAAATATGTGGTTGTATATGAAGCATGTTGTAGATTAGATACAGTTGAAATTTGAAGTTGTATGAAACCGGCCAAAATTTCTGAATCACCAAAATCCACAACATTTGCAGCCCATCCAAAAGCTATAAAATTTTTCTCTCAAAATTTATGCTTATATGCAAAAGGCATTAATGAAATCAGAATAATTAATTCCTCACGTTTTTATTATACTCTATGAATTTGAGGAGGAGTACTGAAAAGAGGAAAAATGATGAGCCTCTTCATAACACAATATATAACAATCTCAAATCCATTGGAGTTACCCTTATGACTATATTACCCTCATCATTTGAGTTTCCCTGCTTGCTTTAATCCCTCAAGTAGTCCCATCAGTACAACTTCTACTTCCAAATACACTGTGTTGCCTCCCCCTACCCGGCAGATCTTCTCCTTGCTGCTGGAGAGCTACATTTGACTTAGCATGGCTGACACTTACAGCGCTGGTTGGATCTAGCTTTGAACAGTAATATGTTAAAGGTCACTTCATAGTAAATATGAAGTGACAAAAATTGCAATGCAGCATTCTGCTGTCTGTCTCAGTACCACACTATGATGGGAATACATGATAATATGTCTTTAATACTTCACTGTTATTAAAAAATCTAACCCAAGATATTTTAAAGTTTCTAGTTATTTTGCATACCTCAGTTTTTGGGTTTCTAACATGAACTATTTCAGAGCACCATGAATTTTAGAATTGTAACATCTGAAAATAAGGGTTTTCAAAGTGCTTCGGAATAAGAACCTGACGTTTTTTAAATCTTCAGCCAATACTATCTCTTTCCTGTAATATTAATGTAAAACGTACAGTTATTCTGATGTGTCAGAGACGATACTTCTTTACTAAAGAATAGAAGGTGGGAGTTGGTTAAGAATCTGCACTAGCAAGAGCTAGTGCTACACCTGTTTTTTGAGATAAATGCTTTCATTTGCCTCTGCCTGACAGTAAGACTCTTCTCTCTGCTAAAGTCTACCTGAGGTTATCTAAATTTCTTTCAGGACAGCAACTGCCTTCAGATTTTAACAGGCTGATAGGAGGAGGTGAAGAGTAAGAGGGAATTCATCCTGTAACATCCCTAATCCAGAGAACAAGTGGATCAGTCAAGTGGGGGAGAAGATAAAAAAGGAAGAGGCTTATAGGTAAATGATGTGGTGGGATTTGAAGATGAAGGAAACTGAAGAGGTTCTATCTGGATTGACTGAAGGGTGGGAAAAAGAAATACAGAAATACTCTTTTAGAGAATAAAATTGGTGGAACATACGACAGGGATGCAGGCAGATAATTAGGCCACTGACTAAGCCCTGCCCTGAGGTTAATTAATTGAACAGGATGTGAAAAACTACTGGCCATTACATGAGAAATTGCAGGACATGATAGATCAGAGTGTGAGATGACTAAAGTTAGAGATAGTGTAGGAGGCAGGAGGCAGTGAGGTATGGCAGGATTTCACAGGTGGTATTGGGGGAATTTTGCGAGAAACAGCAGAAGGCCAAACTTCACAGATAATTGGGGAGGAGCTTTGGAGACCTTTGAGGGGCAGAATTGTGCCAGGCCAGCAGCACCAGGCTAACTGCATCAGCAAGAGCACCCAAGGCTAAGATGACCTGGATAACAGTATCAGAAATGCCAGCTTTGAGTCTGGATGTAGCAAAACTAGGAACAATGGGGAAAAAGTAATTAGGGGTGGATTGTTTATTTGGGAGGAGACTGGGGCAGAGAAAGCACAGTACAAGGTACAGCAGTGGTGAGAAGGGCGGAAATGAGAAGGGATAATAGGTACACACATCATTGGACTGGGGCTCGCCAGGGTATCTGTTGGGCAGCCCTGCACCCGATTGCTGCAGCTAGAGCAGTACGATAACCCAAACCCACTGCTCTGGCCATAGCACATGAGTCAACCAGCTCCTGCGTTCAGGAGGACCAAGGCAAGCGGGTGCTTCCCCAGGAGGCCAAGGGAACATCCACACAACGACTATCCTGCGGTCAGTGCCCGTTCCAGGCCTGACAGCATCTACAATTGCCCATCACTTCATAACAACATAATGACCTACCAAACTAAACAGCACTTCTTCATTTAATTTGCAAGATCATCACTGGCTTAAAAGAAAATCACTAAAACCCACTAACAGTTGCAAAATGTTTTTGCCAAGGTGATTTTTTTGCATAGAAGGAAGGTAAAAGCATTTGTATTTTTTTTCCCAAAGATAGAATTGTGCCCTTACTGTCCACAAAATATGTAGTTTTTAGCAAGAATTGTAAATATTCATAAAAAATGAGGTAAAAAGCTCCCAGAAAGGAAAATTACTTCACACAACTGTTAAAGGAGACCTCTGGGGCTTAAAAGAACCACTGGTATTTTTCGTGGTTCACTAAACTCACTGTTCTCTGTTTGCATGGGCTTTTCATGCAATACTTTGGTAGCAGTAATAAACTTGTACCAAAGTATTGCATTTGGTCTTCTCATCTCTGTATCTCTAGTTTTCTTAATTCAAACGAATGATTGCATAAGTCTGAATAATGATACAGACTTAAAAATATCTTTTCACCTAGGATCATCCTGCTTTTCATTGCGTCTGTGTAGGCTGAAGAATTCTGCCTTTGACGTTGTATGTAAAAGATTTATTTCCGTCATCAGCCAGAGCATGCTGTATATACATATTCCTCTTGAAACCTCCATGGCTGGTTACATTTTTAACAGCATCTCACAGACTCTGAAATACCTGACATGTCAACCACATGCTTACTGTCTTAAATGAAAAATTATTTTCGATACTGTCATGTTAAAACTCAAAGTTTCAGGTTCCGGGTGGCTCTGAATAGTATTTTTTTCCCTTCCTTTGTAACTTCAGAAGGAATCTGGTCAAATTAAATATTTGTTTTTCCAGTGGGAGTGCGGGAAGGGAAGTAAGCACAAGTACATGCATGTTCATTTTTTTCAGCTACATCAAGCCTTGTTTAATTATGTGAAAATTGACAGTTGTCACAATTTAGAGAAATAATTTTTGGTATATAAAGGACATTAAAAAAAAAATGTGTTGACTTCCTGAGGTGGTGACTGCAAGGTTACACGGGAAGGATGCAGTTATTCATGCAGTCTCTTACAGGCACAAGAATTAATTCACACAAGTTTCTACCGAGGGTTGCTGTCAGAGGGACAGGCGGTAATGTTCCCGTGGGACTGGATGTAGCGTGGAGCTGGAGTACTGCTGCAGTGCCTGCAGAGCCTGGTGAGTGTATTCAGTCCCTCCTGCCTCTTCCCCATTCCCCACCCCTCTAATGCGTACTACAGAAAGGTGGCTGGCTTTTTGGAAGCTCACCTCTACAATTTTGCTCTTAGCATTACTACATGATAATCTCATAAGTTTTAGGAGGCATTTTAAATATTACAGAATATTCAAGTAGGTTATATGTTTATGTGCTCTTTTCTGCTCATTTTACAATGAAGAATTAGTTGCTCTGACTCTGAGGTGAAGAATTTAGGTTTTGGTTCGGAGTTTCACTGCATATTTTTTGTGTTCCTAACACTTTTGCTTCAAGGTCCTGTCCCAGCTGACTGTTCTGTGCTGGAATGGCAGAGGAGAGAAAAGATCTGGGCAGGTTAGTCAGATTTAGGATACCTATAAACTTTCATGTGCCACAGCTGTGAAAATGATGACTTTTTAGGGTAGTACAGTGTTTGCAAGTAAGCAGAGTACAGATGAAGTGTTCTGCAGCTGTCCAAAGGGAAATACCACTGTCACTGTGGAAGATACTGGAAAGACTTTCACTAGACTACTGTTCTGGACAGCCTTATCAAAAAAATTGAATTCAAAGCACAGTAAGTGCAAAGAAGGCCTTCCCAAGAGAACAGGCGCTGGGAGTCTTATGAGAGGCAGTTTAACAGTTGAGCTCATTTAGCTTAGCAAAAGAAAGCTGAAAGGAGATACGAGTACTCTTGAAAAATATATCTGCAAAGTAAATATCACAGAGGAAGAGGAGATGTTTTAGGATAATACTGGCACAAAACCAGATGTTTGTAAACTGACCATAAATAAACTGCAGAATTCTAACTAGCAGAAAAGTTAAATCATAGAACAACTCCTCAGTAGAATGACAGAGACAGAAACCTTTAGAAGGGCAAAATAAGTTAGTGAAGGAGCATCAGCGACTCAGTAAGTTTGCTCCAGTCCTGTGTTGCTATGAAACCACATGAACTCCATGCTTTCAACTGGGTTTTAACCACAGCAGAATTAGTGTTGAATGACTTTTATTCTTGATTTTGAAGTTCATTAATTCTAAATGCGTTTGAGGTGAATAGGAGAAAAGTTTCATACATTGCTCTCTGAATGGCAAGTATTGGATCAGAAGTGCATGTCTCATCTTTTAGAAAGAGGAAAACCTAATGTAGCTGGAACTTAAGAATTTTTCACTAAAGAATCTGATTATTTTGAAAAGATACAGGGGAGAGTGTTCATGTTTTAAGTTTCTAGCTAGGCTTATAGCCAAGATGTAAACCTATGAAAATAAAAGGAATATAATGAAATATCTGACAAAACTGCAGTTTTTCAGTACCATAATTCTATATAAAATATGTTCTATTGTATTAATGAATCATGAATTTTTCCTTGCAATATAGATATTTTTCAGTACCTTTTTCTCTATATATAAGATATGCATAAAATGTAAACTGTATGTGAAATGCATGATTAGAGGTACATTTAAGGTATGTATTTCATTTTAGAGAAAAACACTGATAGATTATTAAGTATATGCTGAATTCAGTATTGTGTCTGAGAAACTATTTCTTATACTACCAGAAAGAGCAACTCTTGTAGTTGCATTAGTGAAAAAACTTTTGAATGTTAATAATGAATACATAGCAATAAAAATATGAAACACAAAGTAATGAAAATTTGCACATCAAAGCCTTATGATGTCACTACCTATTTTTATGTGCTAAAGTATCAAGTACACTGTCATAACTACATGTAAAAACACTGCCAAGTTTGCAAAATCATCATTTAAAAATCTGAAAATGCCAACATTTAAGACTGGCTATGTAGCTGTACTTGTATTCTTCATGCATATGTCTTACCATAATCTTTAGATACTGTTTTTTTCCATAGGACCTTGCTTCTTTAAGCACCAAGGATGAACACTTCTCATCAAAAGAAGGCTGTTCAAATCCTTCTGATATACTTTTGTGCAGTGTGTGGCACTGGTTTTATTTGTTTTTCACTGTTCAAACTGTCTCAGAAGAGAAATAGTTCCCTTATAGACTTTTCTGTCTCATTCATCACTGCTGTCTCTGAGGGCTTCGCAATGACTAATTAATTGAACTTCACAAACTCTTGTGAGATAAGGGATGGCATTTAATTGAGGCACAGAGAGATGAAGGTCAAAAGTATCCACTAACTTGGAGATGCACCACTGAGATGTTCTGAACATGGTTTTTAGAACAGTAAAGCTTTTTATGTTCAAATTACAAATCTTCATTCATCTCCGTTGCAATAAAGAGTGCTCAGTATTTCTGCCAATGAGAATCTAAGCTCAAGATAGACACCTAGAAAATAAGAAATGAATGGCTATGAAAAATTTGGTTTAAGTTCCTTGCTTAAGGCACAGGAGGACAGGAAACCTTTGACATGCAGGACTATAATCTGATTTTCTGAGGCAGCACTTAACTTTCAGGCTATGTTTTCTTCTCCTGCAATTCCTCTGCCTTGTTTTCAGAGATCACCTCATCCAAGCTCCAGAATGGTCCATCCTAATGAGCAGAAAATCAAGCAAAGCCAGCAGGACACCTGCAGGGATGAACAAGGAGCTCTTGACTAAACTCCAGCATAAAAAAAGGAAGTGTACAAGAGGTGGAAGCAGGGACAGGTGACACAGGAAGACTATAGAGACACTGTCCAAGCATGCAATGATGGCATGAGGAAAGCCAAAGTCCATCTGGCATTGAATTTGGTGAGGAACATGAAGGGCAACAAGAAGGGCTTCTACAAGTACCTCAGCAGCAAGAAGAAGACAAGGGAAAATGTGGACCCACTCATGAATGGGGACCTAGTGACAGGGCACATGGAAAAGGCTGATGTACACAATGCCTTCTTCACCTCAGTCTTTCCTGGTAACACTGGTAAGACCCTGAAGATTCATTCAGGAATCCCAGGTCCCTGAGACCAGGGAGAAAGTCTGGAGTAAGAAAGACTTACCCTCGGTGGAGGAGGATCAGGTTAGGGAACATTTAAACAAAGTGGACACACACAAGTCTGTGGGACCTAGCAGGATGCACCCACAAGTGCTGAGAGAGCTGGCCAATGTCACTGCAAAGCCACTCTTCATTATCTTTGAAAGGTCATGGCAATCATGAGAGGAAACAAACATCACTCCTATCTTCAAGAAGGGCAAGAAGGAGGATCTGAGGAACTACAGACTGGTCAACTTCACTACAATCCCTGGGAAGGTGATGGAGCAAATCTTCCTGGAAACAATTTCCAAGACTTGCCCTGTCCCTCCAAATACTTTCTTCCTCAGTTTCTGTTTGCTTATGCAGTTCTGTTCTGTCAGCTCATTTTTCAAGACTCATTCTCCATTCGTCTTTCCATTTTCAGAGGACCTTGCTGGTTGGTATAATTCCTTGCTCCCTCCTTCTTCTCTGAATTCTTTTCCCTTCCTAGTAACTGTTTCCCAAATCAGTCTCCCTCCCTTGCTCCTCACTTGTCTCCATCCCCATTACCTCTTCCTGAGCTACTTGTCCAACCTATTTGCCCAGCTAGACTTGATCTTTTTTAAAGGCCAAACTATTTTGTCTGAAACTTTCCTTAACAAAAAAAGTAGCCTGAAGCAGACAGCACAGAAAATGCAACTCACATGGTTGAAGTTTCTTGGTGTTTTAAGCAACGGAAAACATGATCTTAAAAAGCAAAGTGTTAGGCAACCTTAGTAAGAGACAGCACAACTAACACACCAATAACATACTATTTTAAAAATGCCTAGAATTCCAAAATACCATCCCAAATGAAAGTGCAACTGATGTCCATTACAGCACAAAATAACTCCTATATCAACCATCCATAAACAGCATCTGATAAAAAAGCAGGCATTTCTGCAAGAAATACATGAAAATAGTTAGTGAATATTTTAAGTATTTGAAGATTTAAACTGTAATTTGCATCATTAACCTTCTGTAATTGTAATGATGAAGATATTGAAAAACAAAACATGGAAATAAATACTGTCTGAAAATTAATAACATAGAGTGACATTTTGCCTACAGAAACAAGCACAGCTCCCAAGTATCTCAGTGTGTAGTTCATGTGAGTTGCAATAACTTATATGATCCATAGATCCTTAGAGGTAGACCCTATAGGCCCCTATTTGGAGCCCATGTTCGCAACCATAGAGCTGTGTAACAGTCTATTCATGTGACTAAAATTAGCTACCAATCTAAAGAATACAAAATACTCTATTAAAATTTTTTAATGAATATTTCTGAAAGCAATAAATGAATTCAAGAAAAATCACAAAACTACAATCATTTCATGAACAGAAGACAGTAAATTTATTGTCAAAATTATTTCCTTGCTACTCTTCACACTTATTCATATATATATTACATAAATAATAATGTTGTGGTAGTAGCAAAATATGAATTTTAGAATGTAGTTCAACGGCTGACAGCAATGAAAACATATTTCTAACTAAAGGATAAATCCTGTTTTAAGGCTTTATAAAGGAACTTTATAAATTTAGACTATAAGCCTGGATTTATTTTATGCACTCTAGTCTTCAGTTTGGAGTCTGTTCACAGGGAAGCTGGTGTAAATCTGGAATACCTCCTTCGAAATGAGTTACAGCTTTCAGAATTTACGCTGGTATATCCAAGAGCAGAATTTAACCCAAAGGCTCAAAGCCAGCTTACTGAGCAAGAGACATTTGGTCTGGCTACAGGAGGGAGAGGTGGTGGCAGCTGGCCAGCATTTGTCCCCAAGAAGTGAAGTCAGGCTAGTCAGCAGATCCCTTTGGGCATCAGACATCATGGGAAATAGCCAGACTTTCTTCTGAATAGGAATTGTTAGAGGGAGGCAGCTGGCATCTCTTTTGGGAGACTTAGGGGAGATGGCCACCACCTAAAAGTGTCTTACTGGTCCTTGGCCTCTCATTCTTTTTGTAAAATAATATAATTCAATTTATGACTACAAAAAGTGCAACAAGAAAGGGAAAAGATGAAAAATATTATATTAAATGCAACCAGCCATATACTCAAAAATGTAAACATCAAACTATTCCCTGGATGTGTAATTACAGGCAGCTTCAAAGAGGGAAAAGCACATTTTTAGCAAATATATCATATTTTGTGTATGCTGCCTTTGCCTGAAGGGCAGTCTGCTTTTCTACGGGAGCACAACAAACTGCTTTTAAAGGGATCATCAACCAGAGTTTGTGGCTGATCACTTGGAGTTCCCATGAGATACACAGAGGCACAACATGGAAAAGGAAATAAAAATACAAAAGCAAATGTAGCACATTTCCAGCATGCTCCTCTTTTTCTTCCTAAAACCCTGAAGGATGGTCTGGCAAGCCATGCACTAGGGTGACTGGTAGGAGGAGAAGCCATCTTCTGACACATCCACCCTTCCCAGCCCTGTGAAATAAAACATCAGGAGGAAATACTTCTGATTCTACTCCATGCTGTCAGCATCATTCAGGGAGCTAGCAAGGCTATGCTGCAGGGCTGATTTAACAGCACCAACTGCTAAAAAAGAAAAAGCCTTTAGCAGGCTCCCCTCCCGTTGCAGCAGTCCCCTCTGCTGGGGACTGTACTGTGCTGCTGCAAATGTCTCTTCCACCTGCCTCAGCTCCAAATCAGATCCTGAAGTGCTGTCTCTGGAGAGACACATGTAACCCTGGCCCCCATAACACCCCCTGGTCTCCCTCCATGCATTTTGACTGCACTCCCAGAACCAGTCTGTACTCCTTTACTGGCACATTTTGGCACAGTGCAGATCTAACGGAAGTGTGCCCTGCTCTTACTGAACACAAAGAGCGGGGGGAGGTGGGCTTTCTCCATGGAAGCTCCAGTATTCAAAGCATGAAATTGTCTCTCAAACTGACTCATCTGCTTCCATCTAATGGCTTTAATCTTCTCCCTTTGGAAGGGAAAGACATTCTGTAAGGTGGGCTACTACAATTTTCTTCATCAGTTTGTAACACCTTTAGCAAATCTGTTACTAAAACTTCAAGTTTATTGGCATTTCCAGTCTGATCTAAAGCTTCTACACTCAGTAGGTTTCCTTGCGGTGAACTTAGGAGGAGACTCTTGGAATCAAAATCTACAATTCCAATTCATACAGGATTTCTGAGAGGCCAAAACATTTTAGACCACTCGAAGATAAACAGGAATAAATAGTATTTTTCTACTCATTAAGTGTCATTAGTACATTTTTAAATGTCTTCCTATGTAAGATAGAGAAACCATGCAAGATAACTGTTTTACAGAACTTACACTAGTCCTTGGGATAGAAAGAACTTTTCCATGGAGAAGATAAAAAAACACTGAGATCTGACCAGAGCCAGTCCACACCTTCTCAGAAATGTGAAAATGTTGGCACCTTGAGGATGAGGGGGAAAGAGTAATGTATTTCTGTCACAGTAAGAAATATGTAAAGAGGAGAGAGCAAAGGCACCCACATCTGGGACAGCTTTGGCATTTGGGTCTTGCTGTTCATCTTACAGTTTAGGATTAGAGTATCAGCAGCAACTGATTGGTGAAGCCAGCTTAATTATCCCAAAACCTTTCTGATTTGCAGTAGTAGCAGCCCCAGCCTGTTTTTCGGGGCTCTGGGCAATGCCTGTTATACTGTCCCTAACGATTTGCTGTCTTAGGCAACTGCCTGCTTTGGCTGTTCTGTGAAACACTTAAAAGCAATTGCTGATGAAAAGTTTCCTGAATAAATTTCTATGCAATTTTTTATCGTTATTTTCTAAAACATTTTTCACACTAAATAAAAAAGCCCAAGAAGATCAATACTGATTAAAATCTGAAATGTTTAATTCCTGTACTCTTTTTTATCAGCTTTCACTTTCTGAAACTTGTTAGCCTATTTGTGGGGATCTCAGCTACTTATTAACTTTTTTGTTCCCATTGCTCATTCTAACATTGTTATTCTTTGTACTAACTAAGAACAATACCTTGGGCAAAAGATTGCAAGAATTGCACCTATTAGATTCTTTGGGATGGACAAAATATTTTTATAGTCCAGATTTACAAATCAAGAGATTTCTTATTTAACTTCTGCAAACTTTTTACTTAGGTAAATGGAAGAAAAGCCAAAAATGCCAGAAAGGGTACAATAAAAAATATCTGGTGGAAGTGGAAGGACGAGCTGAGACCAGCTCTCATTTGCACTCTTATGTACATCTTTGGACAACATAGAGGAGAATCAGAAAAAGAGCCTGAGGATGCTTCTGTGAGTAATTTACACTCCTGTTAAAAACTCTCCTATCCGTGGCAGACCATTTTACCTCCGGCAAGTAGTTCCTGGTGTCCTAATTCCTAATTATTCATGTTTGGCCTTTATTATCTCTAGCCCACTGTAGTAATGTTTGTTTCAGAATGTTTGTGGTTTTTATGTGGCTGCATTTGCTTTGTCTGATGCTTGAAACCAAAAGGAATAACTGAAAAACAATGAGTGAAACTATTTTGGGGGATTTTCAAAGGAAAAAATCAGACTTTGGTTCTTACATATTAGGAAGACTTCCTCAGTCATTTCACTTTAAAAGGTTTTGCATTAAACAAATGTAGTTTGACAAGAAATAAATCCTCAGTATAATGAAGCACTTCTCTCTTATGAATATTTTTTTCCATTAAATAACTGACCAAGAAAAAAATACCTTCATATTTTCTTCCATTTCATGTGGGCAACAGTACAGCAACATCAACAGTCTAGGTTTCTGATAAAGACTCAGACTGTTCTTTATTATTACCCCAAAACATTAGTTGTACAAAGGACCTAAGAGCATTTTCACTAGCAGACAAAATTAGTAACTGCAAATAAACTGGGCTGAAAGGGAGAAAACTGTAGAGATCATGGATGAATAAACTAATGTTGTATGACAGAATTCAGTGCTAGCCATCTTTAACCTTGATCTTACTGAAATGTAGATTTTTTAAAAATATTCAGAATGAATTAATTTGAATCTGTATGTAACAGCTAAAATCTCTGTTGCATTTTACATTGCCATTTTACAAGAGCCTTGAACTTAAGAAGAAAAACATACGGATAAAGAAATTTAACTTAACCTAGAGAAACAAAGGAGTCCTAAGGCAACACAAAAACATATGGATTTCATGGCTCAGTGCACTTAAATTTAATGTGTTTTTTACATATTTGCTATTTCGCAATTATTTTTTAATTAAGTGGGAGATCAGTTGATTATTTCACAGCAGTCGAAAGGCTAACATATTCACCAGCAGAACAAAAATTCATGAGTTGCAAAATATATTCATGTTCTTTCCTTATACCACACAGGTTTTTTTAATAGCCAGAGTCCCCTGTATGAGAATTTTACCAAGAAATATTTCAAAGCAATTGTTCTGTTTCTCAGGTTTTTCAGACTTTCTTTATACCAAAGAGTAAAAGTTTAATTCCTCTCCAGGGCTGGATTCAAAGCCCACTATAGTCAGTGGAATGACTCCCATTGACTATAAAGGGCCCAGGTCTATAGTGTTGAGCTGAGGGTGCAGAAACCCTTTTGCTTCTACTGCAGTTTAGGGGACCTTACTCATACAGACATACTTTCTTGCATCCACTTAGGAATGGTACAGCATGCACTTTGTTAGTGCTTAGACAACTCTCTTATTTGCTTTATCTTACAGAAAAGTAGAGGAAAAATAATGTTCTAAGTGTGAGAGGGGGAAAAGCAGCAGAGCTATGCCCTAGACAAGAGGAGAGATTACTTGACCTAAACCTTCTTACACCCTACAGACACAGCAAATACATTTCTTTACAAAACTGTAGATTAACACTGTTCAATAATAAGAAAACTATGATTCATATGACTAAGCCATGGGTTGATCTTGTCCATATTCCTTGCACTCATGCTTTACATTTTGTCACTGCATTTGTGTTATAGCACTCCTTACTACTTAAAAAATCTACAAGGGATAAGATATATACACCTATTATTATGCTAAAGAGGCAAAGCAGCATAATAGTAAAAAGTGTTAAAGATTCTGTTATTTGCTGTCTATTTGAAAACAAGTCTGATGTAACGCAATGCATGAACTGCCTTTTCAAACAGTCTAAGTCTGCTGCTCTAATTCTCCTTTTGTGAGGAACTGGATTTAAGACACACTGCAGGAAAGACCTGCTGCCTGAAAAAGTTGTTCTTCAGTTAGATTAACACGGAGACGTGTCTGGTTATTCCTACCATAAAACACTCTTCACTTGCCAGTTAGTCCTTGGAACAGTTAAACTCTAATCCCAACAACACAGAAACCAAAATTAAGTATGTGTTTCCATTTTTATTTTTGTTCTCAAGGGGAAAAAATTAACAGCATGTATTTAAAATACAGCATACTCCTCCAGATATTAATCCGTAGATTCTTCAAAATTTTGAGAAAACTTTAATTATTAAAAATCTAGACCTATATATGTTCTAATTTTGTCAAATATTTATGTTCTAAGAACAAGTTCTTAGGTTCCAGATATTTCCATTACTCCAAATGGGGGTATGGAGTCCATGCTGATAGAAGAATTTTGCTTGAATATAGATTCTAAAGGCTGGTTAAAATAGCCCAAACGCTTGGGATATTACCTTTACTTCTACACGGTCAATTTGTTTTCTTATAACTCTCATAAGTATGCTTTAATTTATGCTGATTTTTTCCCCCTTTGGCACCTTCCTTTTCTTGATCTACTCACTTCCAGGATCTCTCATACCTCAATAAAACAAGAGTAAGCCTAATGCTATTTTGATCTAATTAACACCTACAGTTTTCATACTCCTCTCGTTCCAGGAGGATTGGCTGAGACTAATTTAAAAGAGTGGTGCCACCTGCCTATTAGAAGGATTATGGTGGAAAGGTGAGTAGATGGCTGTAATGGTTTCTTCAGTCCCTAGCAGTTTATGGAAAAAAGTTAGAGACACAGTTTTCAAGCTTCCTCTCTGGGGGAGTATGTTTTTATTTTATATTTGTTTGTATTTTAGTGCTAGCTATTGTTAGGCTGCAATGCCTGCACCAAAGCACAATCCTTTTCTCCAGCCTTGCATGTGTATTCAGTTGCAAGCACTTGCTGCCTATCGGTTAGCCAGTAAACACCGATCCTGACCCTACAGGAGGGTCTCTAGAAGTTCTACTGTGAAGGGTACAGCTTCTTCCCTTACTGCACAAACTGTATTCTTGCACCTGAGGTTTCCTTTTAGGTTAAAAGGAAAACTTAACCCCAAGTTTTCTCTTTCTCATTACCGACTTCTTATATACAAGTGGATTTTGAATTTTATAGCTACACTTGGCTATTCTGAAAAGTCTAGGAAGTAATGGGTTAATTTTTTTTAGACACTGAAAATGTGCTATTAATATACAGGAAATCACAGCTTGAAGAGTGTCCATTATCAGCACTTTCTCAAGAGAAATAGTTAGGTCTCCTATAAGAGAGACATACTTCAGCATTAAGTAAATATATATTCCAAATGGGGGCAGGGGAAGACAAGAAAGGGAAGATTTTTAAACTGAATAAATACAGTAAGTTAGCCTGGAGTACACTATTGCAAGAACTAGAAGTGTGCTTAAGGTTTCTTTAAAGTCTGGTTCTAAGTTATTGTTATTAGAATGTTACTTAAATCAGCATTTTAATATTTCAAATGTATTTATTCTAAGCAAGCTTTTCAAAGCTTCATTTGTTGGATGCTACTTCATGGAAACCTTCTAGATTTGCTATATAGACAATTTCTGTTTGTAATGGTAGGTGAGAAACATACATGTCACTGGAGTGCAGAGAGTTATTATGAACTGCATTAAGAATTTAGAATCTCAAAGGAGAGGTAAACAACAAAAAAAAAAAAGCAAAACTATGATTAAACCAATGATCAATCATATGTAACTTTAAAAATCTAATTCCTGAAGATAGGAAAAGCAATGAGTACACAGTCAATGGAGTTAGTACCTATTGCAGCTGTGGTACTGATTTCTAGCCATCAGTCAACATGGTGAAAGCCTAGCTGAAGAACCTGTTACCATTATTCTTCCCAAACTTCCATGTGGTAGTTAATCTACCAACTCCAGGGTAAGTTTCAGAATTGCTTGTGTTAATACAGAGTATACAGTTCTCAAATGTCAGCTGTTCAAATAGCTCTCTTTTCTAATACTCATTTTCATTTTTTATTTAATTACAAGGCATTTAATCAGCAGATGTCTCCATCTCATATCATTTTCCCCATCTCACTTAAGTATACAAAAGTCTCAAATGAAATTTAAGGAGGTGTAATAGAGAATTTTCCAAACATTTTTTCCAAACATTTTTTCTCAATAGCAAAGTTACTTAAGTAAAGCAAAGGAAGTTTTGACAAAACATCCTTATCATTTGCATTTAGGAAAATGCTAGTAATACCTATTCTTGCAATGTAATCCTTAAGGATGTTCTCCCAGATAAACATTCTTCTCCAAAGAAAAGTAATGAGGCATCTTCTCTATATTACAGTCAACTGTGGACAACATTCCTTTCTTTAGTTTTGATTAATATGCCATTGCATTCTGGTAAGATTAATGAACTGTGAAGGGTATGGGGATGCCATCTCTTCATTTCAAAGAAAGAATGTTAAGAATTCAAATAAACATAATATTTAGATAGCCTATTTTGTCAGGACATGATTGACTGTTTCTGCAACTTTAAAACTCAGGGTTTTTTTGCTTTGTATCTAGTTTTGGTGCTTGCGATTCTTAGACACTAGTTAAATTAGCCAAGAGAAACTGCAAGCTATTATTTCAACGAGCAATGAAAACTTATGCTAGATGAGCTGATTACATTTGCATTAACTATCAGATCACAGTATGATGTTTCAGAGGTGGTTTTAAAAAAAACAAAACTATTGTAATCTCATTTCTCTGAGAGTTGTCTAAAACCCAAAAGGGGAGAGGAAAGAAAAACAAATCTAGAAAAATTGAAAAGAACGTGGATGCAGCTGTAGCTTTTCCATTACATTATAATTAAGAAAATTTTAGTGACCATCAATGAATTGTCTGATACTATTTTCAAGTTTGTTTTCCATCTGTAAATTTTGGCTTAAGTATCTTTTGCCCTTGAAATTGTCTACAATGCTATCTCCAGTAATGACAGTCAAAGCTATGCTGTCAACCACAGAGAATTAAATTCACTCAATGTCTAGGAAACAATTCTAACAATTGTTTCTAATGCTTTTAAGTGACAGGGTTATGTCCTTACTGATTTAAAGTAGTGCAAATACTAACATATAGTTAGTTATAAGCAACTAGTAACAGTGCATTTTAGGGTCTCCAATATTTATTAAAAAAATCTCCCTTCTGTTGTTTCCACATTCACTATACTAAATCTCCCTGTGTAGATCTACCTTATATTATGGAGTTCTGTACTATATGACACTGAGGTATGACTAGGAGCACTGAGAATGGAATGAAAGATACTTATTTTTACAATCAGTAGTATAAAATTAAGCAATAAACAAAAATTACTCATTGCTGCAATAATTATTCATTGTTCCATGTGATTTGATTATCCACTGTAAATTTAGTTCTCATGAGCAAGCTTTAGTATTTGGGGGATGGCCAGGGAGGGGAGAAACACATTCTTATTTGGTCCTAGATACTATCTTTTACGGCAGCTTTGGTAGAAAGATTAAACTCATTGGTTAGGGTTTTGAATTACTAATTTACTCTGAGCTGTTGGCTGTAGGTCCCATCTACGCTATTTCAGCTTGCTATTCTGCTAGTTTGCGATTTCATATGGGAAGACCAGTCCAAATGCTGTTTTTCCCAAGAGCTATGTCAGAAAAATTTGTCCCACAGATCTGTCTAATTTTTCCCAAAGCTCTTTCCCAAACATGTAGAAAAAACTTCTGGACAAATCTAATCTCCAGCAGTTCTGACAGATTCAGTCATACCTGAGTGAGGTATCAATCAATTGCAGCGAAAGGCAAGGACAGAGAGAGAGAACTACTTGTAACAACGAAGAAAGCTTTTCCATGTGCATCGGAGCTTAAATCTCCAGCAATCAATTCAGTGTAGCTCAAATTGTTTTATATTTATCAGTGTTTTAAAAACTTTTACCTTCTAGCAACTTATCATGATCATCTACCAGAAATTACAAAGCACAAATCGCAGCCAGGAGAAGTTTAAGGTCACCAGGCACAAAAACAATGGCAAGCACCCTTGCATAAGGCCTTCACATTAAATATTAAATAAATTTGGAGCAATCAGCAACATATAACTATGGAGTCAGTGACATAAAATTCTTGAAGGTCTGAGGAAAAACCTGTAATTTGTCCTGAATTATCTTATTCATATTTAACAATAAATTCAATTTCAAGGTTAATCCTGTATATAGGGGTATCAAGGTCCTCAGAGCAGATGATACCTTCTCAGGTCAAAGAACTGAAAGAAGGAGTAACTGTCTGATCGCTGGGCTTCATGATGCTTTAAATAACACAGAGCTTCATTTTCAAGGGTGTTTTGAAAGACTTAAACTTTTTCTTTAACTTTTTGCCAACTTTGTGAAAATCCTGATGTTAAAGAGACCACAGCTGTCAAATTAGAAATATGCCAACTTTGCACAGCTTTAGGCAAGTTCATCAGAACAGGTTTCCTACCTTTTCTACAGGAAACCTACCTTTTTCCTCTGGCTGATGGAACCCCTGGGCCAGTTTCACTGTCGTCTACAACACGTTTAGCAAATTAGCATATATGTCACTTAACAGGTCACATGTACAACTGGTGCCTCATGGTTCAGAGGCAGATGGAACCTGGTGGATTGCTGCACTCGCCATGAAATTGCCACACAAATTTTCTCTAAGTTGTTCTATGCTAATATAATATTAATAGTCACATAAAATCATTAATGAAAGCCTGGCTCTTACAAAACCAAGGGCAAAACTTTCACTGGCTTCAGTTGAGCTGGGTTTTCAGGAAAAGTGAGTAAAAATCCAATCCAGTGACAATGCTTGTGGCATTGAGGGCTGCTAAGAAGTAATGTGAACAATTCCAAATGGTTCTGCCTAAAAGCATGCTGCTTTCTCTCCTGTGGCTGTCCCACATGGTTCTTTGTTATCAGCTGTGAATCGCCAAACATCCTTTGTGATGTTTAGATGGCAGAGTTATAACTCTAACGCTTGCATGTTAAATAGAAGGTGATTTACAAAGTGTGGCTCAATTTGACAGCTGTTACTACAGCATAGCCAGAAAAAAATTACTTGCAAGGTTACTTCAGTTACTGATAGGCCTGCACTGAAATACAGTATTTACTTGTAGTAGAAATACTGTGACTACAAAATACTAGCAAAGCAATATGTTTGCCTTTATAAAAGAAACAGGACTTCACATAAGCAACTTGTTTTCAAGTATCAAATTTTCACCTGACTTTTATTTACCTAGTTTATGATCAATTGAATCCACTTACCAAATTGGTTAGTTTTCTGTTCAAAATATATAGCGTAATCAGAAGGACCGGATTTAAAATATGATGAAGCAAAGTCCAGCCTTCACAAAGAGAAATTTGCCCATCAGTCTATGACCAATGACTGTACACAAGTTCTAGTTCCAGCCAGCTCAATTCTTTGAAGAAAAAACACCCTCATTAACGACAACAGTTCTGCATTTGTCTTTCAAATACTTCTTTCGTGAGGCAATGAATCACATTATGGAAACAAACAATGAAATGCATTATAACCATGTAATTCAATACTTTAGAAGTTGACTTATCGAAATAAGGAACTGTCCACAGATCTTGTCTTCTGGATGAAGCAGGTGAATGGGAAGAACACTGCTCTGTGGTGGACTTCCAATGGCCAAGAAGAGAACTCCACTGCTGCCTCTTTGTAAAATATTAATTCTGAGAGCTCTTTTGCAAATCCTGCAAAGACTCTTGCATCACCTTAATGATTCACAATACTGCCAGAATGAGAATATTGCATGATATGGGTCATGACTCTGACCTTGTATAGCAACAGTTATGAGACTAAAATCTGAACTGTTTTTGAATTTTCATCTCTGGAAGATCCTTACTTACAGGAAATATTGGAAACCTTTCTAGCAGAGTCAGGAAAAAAAAAGGAATATTCTTCCATGAATATGTAATTGTAATAACATATTAGAATAATAGGTATTCCAAAAATAACAATAATGAAAGACAACTTCAATATACTCACTGCACTCTGTTTCCTAAAATAGGTCACTGACAGGGAATCTCTGGTTCAATTCTAAATCATAAACTTTAATAGAAAGTGCTTCACCTATCTGAGGTGACGTGACCTTCTAACTGAAAATTACACTATAGTAGTTCTGTATGTCAAATTTCAAAAGGAAGGCAGAAAGTATTTAAAGTTACAAGGCAAAGACTTTTTTTCTTTTTGAGGATTCTTTTCCAAATTGATGCCAGACTTCAAAGATGCTGTTAATCAGCTGTTTAATGAACCCTTATCTTGCAGGAAAACCTGCAAGTGAAACTCTTTGGATGGGCCTGGGAGCTATAAGGGGAGAAAAAAAAAATTCCTAGCCTTAGTGGAAATATTACCTTGAATTAATGCAGCTTGTGATGGAATATTATCATCCTATTAGTGTTTTTGAATGAAAACTATGTTTAAAGTCCTTTTACACATATTTAAATTTATAAATATATTTTCATACACAGAAAGTATATATATTTTTCAAACTTACAGAAAGACCTAGTGTTTTTGTTAACAGTGAAGAAAAGGCACTATATTCAGTGTTTGTATTCAGACAAGTTCTGTCATGAAGTAATTCTTAATATTGTATAGCATAGCAAGATTATATATATATTGTGTATTCAAACTTCAATGTATAGTAAGCTTGCTTGTAACTTGTATGTTAATGTACTTATGGAGAAACTTGTCCGTTCTGTCAGCCTCTCAGCATCACTTCATATCCCATCAGGGCTGGCTTGTTTATCTTATGCCCTCTACTGCTTTGCAGGAATGGTCATTATAAATCACCCTCTGCCCAAATGTAGATACAGATGGAATCAATTAAGTACTGCTTGCCTGCTCTGAGAATGATCATCAATGAAGTATAGCTAAACAATACTGATCTCTAGTCGCCATCTGGAACCATTAGGACAAGCTATATCTCTTCACCCAGGGGAGGCAAAAGTTTTGGAAGCCCTTGAGGCACATGGCCTTTCTTGACTTGCGTATGGTCACAACCAGTCGACAAAAAAGCCAAGAACAAGAAGCAGGTCTCCAGCAGAGCTTGTATTCCTTATCCACGTTATGAAGATCAGAATGTGGTAGAATGTGACAGCTGACCTTAGTTTTTGGTGAAAGCAAACAATGCATTTGCAGGGTAATAGCAACTTCAGAATCAGCAGAAGAAACTAAGAGCTGGCTAAAAGCTTAAGCATGATCCTGGGTGGATATAAGGTGACTAAAGAAACGTTGAAAATCACAAGCTGGGTGCAAAAGCTAATTAGGATTTTTTTTTTTGACTTTTTAGATTTGCTTTTCATAAGATGTAATTTAGTATTACATACTCTAATACACATGTGGGTTTCTTAGGATCCAAACTGAATTTCATATTGCAGGGATGGTAGCTACTAGTCTATCCAAATTCTGACATCTGAGTCTCTCCGAATGACAGAAACGCATGTGAAGGCAAATCTGCTCAGAATCAGTCTTGCTGCATTATTTTAAGTTCTCTGCTTCAGCCAAGGTGTCATCACTTACAGCTCTGTTTTCATTTCTTTTCTCCTATGTTCCCACTACAGTAATTTATCTCCTTCTCCCCCATGCCACTGTGGCAGGAGAGCTTGAAATAAAGTGGCAACATGAGAATTTACTATGCCAGCTACTTGTCTCGAGACCCTGTTTCTTCTTTATCCTTGTCCTGTATTATTGTTAAGGCAATTTACAGTTTTAGATCAGGAGCTGTGCTATGTGCTCTACCTTAGCATATCCAGACTGCAAGAACAAAAACTTCTTAATAAACATTTTTTGAGAATATGGCTTTTGTATCATTTTCAGAACATTATATTAAATATTCAATGAAATATTTTCTGGATATTTTCAAATAGAAAATATGGAGGTTTTAGCAGTGCAATACTATCTTTAAGACTTTTTTCATGTACAGAACTTAGATTTGCAGTAGCCCATGAGATCTGTCTAATAAGTATGTGAAAATGTATTAGAATAAGAGAATAACAGGAGTTCAAACCTCCAGTACCCTGAGGTTTTTTGTTTTGCTTTGGGGTTTTTTGTCTGTTTCTTTGTTGGTGGTGTTGCAGATCAGGTCCTCAGGAACAGATGTCAGACACTAAGATGGCTGAAGACCCTTCTTAAAATCAAGAAAGAAGAGGCTAAAGAAGGGTTTCTGAATGATTATGAATTTATAAAGGGATGCTCAGGTATGTTTTGTAGAGATCATGAACAGCGAAACAACAGTGAAGAAGCATTCTCATTGCATTTTCCGCACAGTATAGCAGCTCTGTGTGATTGCTTTTCTACAAACATCAGAAAACTCTTGTTCTTGGGAGTAGCTGTTTTTCCCAGAAATCTTGCTAGCTACTCAAAGTCTGTAGACCTTGGCTTCCTAATACTCAATGCAAAGCTCTCCTTGCTGTCATGTTCCATGTCTTTATACAGCTTTGAAGGCAACCCTAAGCATAATATTTCCTAAACCTACCCACCTTCTGTATAAACAACTGCCTTACCAGACACTCTGTACTAAGCAAGCAGGGTGCAGACCTGTCAGGTCTATCTGGGTTACAGGAACCTCTGGGGTACACTTTTACTACACCAGAGCCAATTTTTGCATCCTTTTTACATAGGGAGTAACCGTTGTCTTGAGGGTGGTCTTGTCAAGAGCAATACAGCTAGATATGCAAAATGCAGCTCTGTAGTTAAAATATGAAGAAAATACTGTTTAGCCTGTTCTAGTCATGAAATATCATCTTCCTTGTTTTTTTCGTCCTACACTCCTAACTGACAGTCAAACAGCTGGTATTTTTTTTCTTACAGTCCAGTGCATTGCTTCACCAAAAACATGAAAGAAAATAGAAGGTTCTTCCCAAAAATGAAGGGAGAATAGCAACACATTAATGCCCACAATGATGCCAATGGGAACAAATGTTTGGGGGTTTTTTTTTCTTCTTTCAATTGAACAAAAGGCTCGATAGATTTACCGAGGCAAATCACTCTATATTTGCAAAAATTATCATTTTGATGCAAAGCCCAGGCTTTTCTGTGCTCACTGCTAACAGACAAAATGGCACCTGAAGGAGATGAATCTTGAGTATTTGTTTATCAGAACAATATTTACCAGATACATATTGCGTAATGACATGTGGGAACCTGCCACCAATGCACAGAGCCCAGGAACTGGAAAATGAGCATTAAATACTTGCCCACAAGAGTATGCATTTAAAGCAGGGTAAGTTCCTGCCCCCTGTAGAAATAATAGTTCATGATCTGGTAAGAATCAGCCAGTTACTGATGCAACCATATTGTAAAAATGCAATGTTTAATGCCTCTTAGTTGAGGGTTAACTAGCCCACATTGCTCTCTGTGTAGTCAAGGTGAAGGATAGAGCTCAGACTGCTGTCGTGCACTTTTGCGTATATAAACCCGATTCATGCTAGTGTAAGTTATATATTCACATTAAGGTGAGTACAGGGAAGCATGGATTTCTTAGAAAGTGTTTTTTTGAAAGCCTTTGTCTGGGGGCCTGCAGAAAATTGTAGTGAATTTCCACTCTCAGTCTGGGTACAAATACTTGTAAGCCTTTCGTATATTGTTTTTCTGGGAATTGTAATTCTTTCTTTTTAAAACTGTAGCTGTTTGCACTAAGGTAGCATAAGAGTGCTTACAATAAAAATGCTGCCTCTGCTGTCAAACTAGTAATCAGGCCTGATCCAAAGCCTGAAGATAACAGACTCATCTCCATTGAGTTTGATGGACTTTCTTCTGAATCCATAGATGATAAAAATATTCTCATGTCTTTCAAGCCAATTTAAGCTACCTTCTCAGGTAAGACAAAATCTTTATTATTTCTAATATTGAGCAAATAAATTAAAACCAAGTAATTGCTCTTTAAAATGTTGAGGGCTTTTTAAATCTTATTCATATCCCTGCAAGATCTAGCAACTTTATGGAATTGAATACTGACATGTGAAACCATCCTTACTTCCATATTTCTTTGCAGAACCAGTGTCTAAATCTCTAATCTTACTTTCAGTACTAGAAGATTTGTTTTTACCTGAAAAGCTTAATACAGGAGAGCAGGAAACTGTATTGTCCTCTTGACAATGAACTTCGCCTTATAAGGAGTACATTTTATTACAGCCTGTTGGTTCCTTGCACACCAGTCTCTTTACAAGCAAAAACAGGAATTTTGTTTCTCATGAAAGAGAAAAGGCTGAGATAAGATCTGTTTCAATTCGTAGATGGAAGATTGAATGATCAGTCTTACTTCGCCAAAGATTTCTAGTTTAGGCCTACATTTAACAACGTACGTTAAACACATAGCTAACCTTAAGTGTTTGAGTCATGCTTTTGAAATCAGTGGGACTATGAAAAACTTGAAATGCTGCAAATGTACATTTGCTTTACAAAATCTGTGCCTAAAGAATAATTCTATTCTAGTATTTAACTGTTTTTGATAAAAACATTCAAATATCTGATTCAAATAGTCAGAAAATTCTATACACATACCTTTCAGTATATAAAATACGTAGTCCTAAAGAAGGTGAAAGACCTCTCCATCTGTGTCTTTGACAACTATAAACTGCAAGAGAGGTGTGGCAAAGCAAGTGAACCTTTAGAAACCCCATTTAGCTGATTTACCTCTTTTCCCTGGAAGCAGATGCATCTAACTTTACAAGCTACAATACCAGCTGCTTGGTATGCAGGTTAAGGTTTTTGGTAAACAGGGGTATTGTTGGCTCATATTATATGAATAAATATATGAAAAAGAGCAAGACCCATTCATAAGGGGATTGGAAACTGCAATAGGTCGTAAAAGGAGAGGTAGTCTCTCACCTCACACTTACTTTTTATTTGTTTTATTTTAAGTAAGGGTGTTTGGTTTTGGGGAGTTTAAGTTCAATATAAAAAGGCTCAAGATTTTATTTTAAAAATATTTTAAAAGGGAGAAAAGTGTTGGGGGGGGAACTTGCTGTCATAGACAATAGCTCGGCGAGTATACGGCTTCTTGACTTAAGTTGTCTTTAAATTAATCTCCCCTGTTTAGAAGTTCAACAAAAATTTTGCAGAGATTCGTAGATATGAAAGAGAGAAAGTATTTAAATTCAGAATCTGGTTTGTTTTTAAGGCTACTTTTTGCTCTGTTACTACACACCATGCAATTCTCTTCAGGTTAGTGCCAAAAAAAAGACATCTGTTAACTTGAGTGAAATATTGCAAACATTTAAACCAGAGTGATTAATTTGGCCCTGTTCAGACCTTGTGAAACACTTAGCGCTAAAAGCCAACAGGAAGAAAGGATGGTAGGCACTCTCAGGCCTGTGCCCCATATCATTTCCTAGACAAGTCCTTCCTGCTTTAAGCATTAGCTCAGTGGTGTAGTTCTCCCTCAACTGAGGGGAATTGTTTATTATGCAGACAAAAAGGTAATGTTGCACCTGTTGGTAGATAGGTAATGGCAACTATACCTTCTTTTTAAGTACTGTAATAAGAAACATTTTGGCCCAAGGCTGGTAGATTGAACATTTATTGGTGTCTTTTCTCTCAGCAAATTGTACTCAGAATTTGGAACTACTACCTTAGTACTAGGAGTTGCCAAGTAATCTGTGTCGATAAATGAGTATCAAAGTGCCTTTTCTTGGCAATCAAGAAATGTAGGGGCAATTATTATTTTTCTAAGGACATAATAATCATGAACTGTTTTTTTTGTAATTACAGTCAAGGTCATCAGAATCTGAAAGGAAACAGAATACTGCCTTCTGCTGTGCTGTCCCTACTGTTATGACTAGTAGTTCAAGTTTATAATGTTCTGTATAGTTTTTTGAGAAATCTCTTCATCTCTTTAAAAAAAAATCTTTAAGCCTGATAAGACCCTGAACTGCTTGCAAATCTAATGCCGTACTGGATTATCTCTTTTGTTTCCTTTTTGCTGACTGGGAAGAATTATTTGTCCCTGAGTGCAAGATCAGTTCTCCAAAACTGGCTGAACAAATGAACCAATAACCCCAACCTGTATGTGTGTCTTGAGTATAAGAAAATAAATATAGAGAAAAATAGCTCTGTGTGTGTAGACAGAGAGGGGGAAAAAAAAAAGATTTTTTTTGCCTAGAAATTATCTTTGACATTTTTGAATAACTAATACTCAAAGAGCAAAACCAGAAATATTGCCTTGAAAATAAAATAAAAGCAATTTAAATGACAAATCCTAGTCAAAAAATCTTAGAGTGATCTGGAGACTGGATGGCTGACCTTCAGAGATGCCATGATGCAGCAAATAAGCATGAAGAGTCAAGGGACTGGAGCAGGTTGGAGGAGGCGTGCTCAACACTGTGGTCACATCTCTGTGATTTCTCATGGTTGCCAGCCCCAGAGGGCAGTGAAAGCCGCAAAATACTCTTGTGTCGCTAGAGTCATCTAGCAGCACCACCTGCTCCAAACTGGGAGATGTGCTCTCCCTGAGTCCGATTAATTTGGCCCAACATGCATGCGTGCCTTGAGATGTTGTATACTAGAAAGCCACAAAACTTGCACACAAAGTTCTTAAAAGATGAAAATTAACTTTGGATAATTTTAGGCTATTGTAGTTATACTTTGTTTGTTGCAATCTACCTGAAACCTGCTTGAAATCCTATTTACTTGAGTGTGAATCCTTCACATACTTGAACCATAATAATAAATTAAACAGGGTCTGTGCCTGAGCCATAACACTGGCTCACAATTGTCCATACTGTTCAACGGTTGCAGTCTGTGGTACAGATTTGGCATGAGCCAGCAGCACGGTCCCAAACCTCCGGGCATGGTTTGGGTGATACCACGGGCCACACACTATTCCCAGCAAGCAGTCTGAATGGGGCCACCCTGTTTGGACTGTAAGAATAATTAGCTCTGTGAACATGTGTCTTGCCATGCTAGTTGATCTCAAGCCAGAAATGATCCCCAGTTCATTCCACTTACTGGTGTAGTTGTAGGCTTAAGGATATTGTCTATGCTCAAAAGTCTGATTCTTCTATTTGGAAGTTTCCCTGTATTAGCCTCATTTTCTGTACTTTAAAGCCGATCACTACTTGGAATCCTAATTTTCAGTTACTGGTTCACATAATGGCTTTTAAAAACTTGAACATCAATGTCTTAGCTCTCATTGTGAGAAATTTTGTTGTATATTGAGATTGCTCACTCGGTACCACAGGAAAGGAGGTGCTAGGTGTGGCAAGGAAGGAGAGCATAAAGGGCACTAAAGCATCTTTGGAGCATAACCTCAGTTCTGAGAGATCAAGGAGTGAAACTTACTTTCAGTGGTCAGCAGCACAAGTGAAAAGAGTTTTAATACTCAACTGAGAGAAGAAATAGGCTGCAAGACGAAGAGCTAAAGCACTGAGAATATTTTCTCTGTGCATCAAGAAATTCTGCATTTGAATCAGAATATTCTCTGGTGCAAGACATGGGGCTTAGCTTTAAGGCTATGGTTTTAAGTGTCAGTAAGAAGAAGAAATACAAGAATCTGTCATTTCAATAGATTTAGAAGATAATTAAACAAACTAAATAATATTTCTAGAAATGTTTATTATGGTGATGTAAGAAATCTGTTTTAAATGGACAGAAGTGCAGTTGCTCAGTATTTTCTAAGATGCATTGCAATTCTGTCATAAATTGATACTCAATTTAATTTTTAAATTATTTATGCATTTTTATTTAGTGTTGCAAGAAGCAAGCTAAAAATAGATTATATTTAAAAGTTCAATAAAAAAACAGCCAAGAGCTTAGTTCCAAAAATTCTTGATTTAATTTTAGAGGAATGGAATTTTTGTTGTTCTAATTTAGTTGTCAAATTCAAGAGCTAGCCTAAAAATACATAAAGCTGTTTTCATTTCTGGACCTAAGTACATGGAAAAATAAACTTTAATTCTTTGTTTTCATTCTTTTGTCCTTAAGCAGCAAATTAATTTAATATTTTTATTATTTAGCTAATATATACACTGTAATTAGAACTGATACACTATAATCAGTCTGCTTCAAATAATCTTCTAAAGTGTCTCATAAATTAGAATCCTGTTTACATTTGTTTATCAATACTGATATGAAAAAATAGTTACATTTTCAAAACAATAATATGTCTGAATCCACCAGTCATGACACATCACTAAAAAAACAGAGTATCGATGGGCAAAAGCACTGTTTTTTTTAATAATCTATCATGTGCTTGTTTTCTCCCAAAGATATGCACAAAGTAAATGCAAAGCCCAAAGGTTAGGTGAATTTTAACCTTTTATCAATAGATCCAGCTTGTGATCTGAACTCAATGATATTCAACCTGGCTTTGTTTGAAAAGCTACTGTTTTCCTTTTCTAGCACTGTGTGCTGCTGGGTGATAACATAATGCCGTGACTATTAGATTTAGTATGCAATTCTAACAGACCTTTTTTCATGTTGAATAGTTGTAGTTCCTAAATATAGATGATACAAGAGATTGCGAACACTACACTGGAAAAGGTCAAACCTTTTAATGATGATGTTAATCAATGTCAAATTTCAACTGTTAGGTAAGAGCTGAGGCTCCCACAAGTTGTGTGTTCATCTTGCATTGCAAATGAGCAGAAAGGTACACAGGTGTAAATACGGAGAGAACAAAGCCCTGGGGGATAAATATTCAAAAGGCATAAAGTGCTTTAGCCAACGAAGTCACTGATAATCATATAGCTAAGGCTGCTTGTGACTTTTGAAATGTCTAGCTCAAAGTAGTGTAATCTGATGGGACATTGAATAAAAACTGCAGAGAGCTCACTGCATATATTTTACGAATGGAACAATTAAGTGTTTGTGAATTGTACAGTATGTCAAATATATGAACCTTACACTGAAAACATGTCTCCTCCAGTTTTCCCTTCTAAGGAAATTTCTGTCAAAAAATATTTTATTCAGCACTTAAACTATTGTACAAAGTTATTTTTCACCATAAGACAATATGTTGAATTTGAATATTTTCCTGTCACCTTTAATCTCCTATAGAACATTGTACGGAACATTTACATTTCCAATTTTTTTCTAAAAACCATAATTCCAAATAGTAGTTTTTTACTTATTATGAAGAATTCTGTTCATCTAACAGACATCTAAGCATACAGAAAATGGATTTTCCTATTTTTTGCCTATGTTGTAAAATGGGATGGCCGGCACAACACCATTCCTGTACTTTACCTCCTGTACTATCTCTTCTCCAGGGTTCCTTTTACAGCAGCTTTTTCATCCCATATGCCTTCATTTGCTTGGACCTTCCCACCTGTCAGTTTTAAGAATCCTTTGCCCTAATGTGGCCATTTTGTAAATGACAGTACCTCGCTTGGTCTCTGCTATCAGGCATTAAGTATATGTAGTGTTTTCTCCTTGTTCCAGATGAAAAAATGATAAATTATCACATCTATGGAGTATGAGCTCCATTTGTCACTGTTTTTTCCTATTCTGCTTTAATATCAGCTTAAACTCAAGTAAGTCAACAGAGTTCTTCTGGTGAAAATTTAAGTAATGCTGTAAGGAGGCAGGCTCGATGTTTTTATCAGACTGCAGTTAGATCATATTTTTAGCCTGAATTAATATGTGACTATTCCTTTAAAAATAGGATTATATTATTTTCAGACTTGAAGAATACATAAAGTATCACTTAAATGGAAGCACTGCAATGAACTAACTAAACCATACTTGTATTTCTGATTTATGAGATACAAATCTTCATTTGAAAAAGAACTTCTGGGCATCCTTTTAGACTGATAACACTTCAGGAAAACTTGTCAGATATCGAAAGGAGAAAAAGCAAAAATAAGTCATTGCACTTAAAGTGCAGTATTAGATTTGGTTACATTGTTTTACATGCACTTTAAAAAGTAATATGCAACTATGCAAAGCTTTCTCTTGGAATATACAGCATAATTTTAGAAAAGGAACTCTTATGAAGACCATCTGACTTTTCATTAGATATGAAGATTTGTTTATATCATTGGACACATCTGAATCATTGTTCTCAAAATGCTAAAAGGATTGGTGGTTGCACTGCTTTAAATCCATCTATATATTAATATCCATATGGAGATTTAGGGCTCTTGTACCTCTAAGTTTCCCTGCACATGTTAAAAAGTATTAGCAGAAAAAGAGTCATCCAGCATTATGTGCAAGGTTTCTGGATATCTGGCAGTCGAGCAGGAGCAGCAGTGTCTCTGGTAAGTCTAATGCACACTAGGAAGAATACAGGTGCGTGCACAGAGCAGTACGTTGCCCTGTGAGCGCAGCACATCCTCAAGGCGTTGGGCTCCTTATGCAGACTGTCCACCCGCACTTGTCTCCTGAGACTTCCGAAACAGCAGCACACGTGCCTGAAGTGCCACGGCCATTCGCTCCAGGGAGCAGGGGGACAGCTGCCCTTCCTTTCTACATCACAGTATGCAATGGCTTGAATGAGTTAAACTTCACTATTAAACTGTCCAAAATTTGGCTGTGAATATTGAGAGGACTAATTGAAATATGCAAGTAAAATGTGTGTAGCAAATAGGTAAAAGACACTAATTGCTTTTCTTTTTTCTTTTTTTTCCATTTTAAAGTTCAAAATGTAGGGCAGTGCCTTGTCAAGAAATTCCCTTGTATACCCTCGGCTTTATCATCTGTGAGAGTAACAACGACCCGCGTTGCACAGGGCTGCAAGCACCCGAGGATCCTGAACCACAGCCTCTCCATGAGCACTCCTGACTTCCAACGTAAGTTCATGTTCAGCCTTGATGCAGATCCTAGGGTTAAAGCTCACCTCTGTGGAGAATAATTCTCCATCAGGGTTTACAGTACATAAAATATTTGTAGCATATGTTCAAATACAAAGACAACTGACACTCCAAATTTCTGGAAGTGCAAATATCAATACTAATCTGGTATCAATTAGTTACTTAGGCTAGGATTATCCTGGAAGGCTTAAAGAAATACTGTGTCAGAATTGAACACCAAAAATTGTTCAGGACAGAAACACCTATATCTGTCCTGACTAGCTAGTTAAGTGCGTAAGATATTGCGAGCTCTCATATTGCGAGCTCTCATATATGCACTAGACCAACTGATAAATCAAGCTTCAGATTTCCAGCTGTTTAGAATTATTTAAACAAATAGTGATAATCTTCCATATCCTTGCCTTCCATTTCAGAATTATTTGATGTCACTGAGTATTTAATATATTTGAATCAGAAAATTGGATGATTGTGTTTATGAAATAAAATCAATGGTCAGCTGGCAAATATTTAATCAGTTATTTTAGTCAACTTGAAATTGTAAATGCAAATTCCTGAATATAGGCTTAGGCAAATAGGTTTTAATACAAAAGTGGAGAATTTAAGCTCTTGGATTTTTTTCCTAATATTTTTATTACTGTGTGCTTTTTGAACTTTATTGAGTTTTTATAACTTGCAAAATTTTCCTCATGGAAGAAGTAAAAATATTGAAGAAGAAGTAGAAGTAGAAAGTAGAAAGGAGGCAGTAGAAAATATTGCACAACTGTTCATATGACTATTCCTGTGAACACTTAAACAAGTATGTGTCCATGTCTCCCAGTCTTTCCCTTCTGTCCATATTCCATCAAATAAGGCTAAAGTTAGGAATGTTCATGAAAAGAATTAAGAGGATTAATAATTTTTTGGGGCATTTTTGATTTTGCATTGAACCGTAAATTTGTACTAAAACTTGTGATCATTTGGTCAAAGAACGGGGGCAAGTTATACACACCATATGTACAAGAACAGCTACTCGACTTCATGTTTCTGAGCCTGACTACATGAATAACTCTTATGATCATTTTTTGAATACTGCCTGTTGATAGCAACCGAAACAAAATGAGGCAAGACCTACTATGCAAAAGGAGGCCTAATGTATAAGGTTGAATTCCCAGAGCAAATGGCTAGTTATTAGCAGCCCTTCCGAACACAACATTGTGCATACACAGCCTCAACACTGGCCTTGGGTGTCCCTTAAGATTAGAACTGCACAAAGCTGTACAATCTAGAAAAATCCAGATAAACCCAATAAGGCTTGGCAACGGACCCTGAGGCGACTAAGGAATAGGATTTTCCTGACATCCAACAGGAGACATCTGTGTTAGCACTAATCTGATAGTATTCACTCTTTATTGCCACAAAAAGAAATGCATTACATAACTCAGTTATGATCTATTCATTACCATTTTAGAGGCAATAACATCTCCCACCTTCTCGTTTTGGATTGCTTGGGGGGGGGGAGGAGAGAGAGTTCTGTTTTTCAAGTGGAAAATGGCTGTACAGTTTTTCTACCTTACAGATAATTTCTTTCCAAAACATCTAAAAATATTGGGTCACACTGCACACTTTAATATTGAAGTAAGAAGTATCGTTAGGGCAAGCAGTTTAGTGAGGCTGCAGCACAGGCTCTGCAGGACTGGTGTCAGTTGGCACAAATTAGAGAAACATAAAGCTTACCGTGATTTACATTGCAGAAACCAATACAAAGCTCCCCTTGCCTAGAATGGAAGAAGTGCAAACATAGCTTAGAGGCATCTACTCATCCTCATCACAAACAGCGAAGGGCTGGCCCATATTCCTTTACAGAACCTTTACCCCTAATGCCATGTGTGTGTTTGTGGGACATTTCACTTCAGATTAAGTGGTATAGATCTTGGTATTTTACTTCAAAAGAGTTTGCAGAGTATAAACATTAATACGTTCGTTAATAGAAAGCATAATACAATGCAAATACAATTAGTTTAAAGCCAATTTATATTTAATGACATAGCAGTTCTCAGAACTCAGTTACTCTAATTAGATCTTTATTCAGTAAGGCAAAGAAAGCATTTGCTCAGAGCTTCCAAGGATGAGTCCCAAAGACAAACACCAATATAGCTTTTGTTTCTGTTTTTAACTGAGTTTCTTATTCACAGATACTCAGGAAGGAAATGGGTTATTATTTATCTGTCTTTTAATAAGTATCTCAATAATTTTTGCACAGTAATAGCAAAACCCCTCCATTATAACAGTTTGTGAAATTACCCAACTTATGGTTATCTCATATTTTTGGTATATGCTTCTTCTATCCCTCCTCAGTCGGTGAGATGTTTCTTGCTACAAACAGGTTTATAGTTTTTTCCCATATCTGAAGCCACTGGCTTGTAGTATAAAAGCACATAAAACTTAGTAAGTGTTTTCATAGTAATTTGTTCTGTCTTAGTTTTTCTTCACTGAATGCAAGTAGGGCTTCAGTAGCAGCTCAATTTATTGTAATCAAATTTATGATCAGCCTCAGCTCAGTCCCTGGGAAGGTTATCGAACACATTCCCTTAGAAGCTGTTTCTAAACACATGAAAAACAAGATAACTGGGAGCAAGCAGCCAGAGTGGGTTTACAAAAGGCAAATCATGCCTGACCGACCTCTTTGATCTAATTAGACCTCTTTTGAGCTGGAGGTTGGACTAGGCATCCTCTGCAGGTCCCTTCCAGCCTAAATTATGATTCTATGTTTATATAGTGTTTCTTGTATGGTGCACCTTGCAAGCATGAAGACTTTGAAGAACACTGCATTTTTAACAGCTATATTAACTTAGGTAATTATTACGCACAGATCTGTAAGATGCCTACTATGGTGTCATTTTATTTCAGTTATTTGTGTGTGCTTGAAAACTTTTCCGACTATGAAAAAGAACTGTTTCATTGACTTCTGCTCCAGGCTACAGACAAAAACATACTTTATAACTTCTCTAATTTTTCACTGAAACATTGATCAGTGTGTTTCTTTCCCACTTCTAGGAAACAAAAAGACACAGCATAACCTTAGCTTTATTTAGAAGTATTATTCTAGTTTATCAGAAATCACCCATCCTGCCAAACTGATTTATCATCCAGATCTGTAGTTTTAGGATGCCAACACATATGTACAGTGCAAGAACCACTCTGTTCCAGTAGTGAACTCTGCTGTTAACTACTGTAGTAAGAAACATATGTATAACAAAGCCCTCCTACCTGGGTAAAAGTCCATCCTATGTGAAAGAGATAAGAAAAGGAATTTCACAGTCCTGAAAATAGGTTCATTGTGTTAAAGAAGATGGACTAGAGAGAGGAGAGATCTCATGTTCAAAAAATAAATAATGAATGTATTCCTGAAATATCATGGTAAAGGTTGGGAATATGAACCTCTATGTTATTGTGTGCCATAATATAAATGTAAAAATCCTCTCAAAACAGGTGACTTGTAGCAGATTGCCCCCACCTTTCTTCCCACTCTTGGATGCCAATTTGCAATTGTTTTTAAAACTCCATTGGGAATACTCCAAATTGCTACTGAGCTACCTTTCTAGTACAACCAACATGTACCTCCTTTCCATATACATTTAAAGATGATCTGCATATAGAGGTGTACCTTCAGGCCTGCCTGTGACGGTTGTTTGTTTTTTTTCCCTCACTAAAGAATAATGGATTTAAAGTTGATTATGACTGGCAGCCAAAAGTCCTATGGGATAGTTGTGGCAGCCAGGGATGACTGAGTCATGGGGATGTTCTGGTTGCGCACCTGCTTTCTCATAAATACCGTCTCCAGCTGCAGGAGCACAGCAACATAAAACACTGGGATAGAACCTGAAACTGTGCCCATAGAATCCACGTATTCCAGGAAAAAAAAATAATAGACACTATAAATTAGTGTACCGTGACAGAAGGAGCTAACTAATAGGATTACATGCTAACATTACTAGAAAGCATGAAGTAACGTATAAAAATTTTCGGAACTGAAGTCAAGCCTTTTAATTTTTCCTATAAGCTATTAATTCATTTATTTATTTTACATAGCGCCTTCCGTACAAAACCGTTAAATAACAATTAGTGGTCTGAGTCTGTTCAGCTAGGTAATGTACCTAGACAGCAACACTCCATATCCTACCAGTGGTAAAGGCATTTTCTGTAACAAAGGACACTATCTGCGGAAAAGGAAAATTTGGAAAGCTCCCTGAAAATGGATTGTTTTTAGTGACTAGAATCTTAGGAATGGAAATTTTAGACTACACCTCAAAACATACAGTGCTGGATTCACAGGACATGTACATGGTACTACAAAGATTTTAGTTTATCAGAAAGTGAATGTAGAAGTGTGGCCAGTGCCTAGCTGGCTACAAAGACCATTTTTCTTTGTGGGGTGTCTTTCTGGGGTAACACTACTCTAGTATACCCCATAAAGCATGCTTTCTTGAATCCTACATTGGGATAATTTTCTCATGAATAAGCCTGAGACTTTAAGAGCTTTTCTGTGTCAGTCTGGTCTTTTTTGTTCCATCTATAGAGGTTGGAGCAAAAGAATCTTGTGCCCGCTAAAGCAAAAAAACGCCTTTTTACAATCAGGGTTTAAAAAATCCAGAATACAACTTTATATAGCAGCACAAAAAAAAAGAAAAAAAAGAAACAGAAAGAGCCTATTAGCAGCAAGAAGTGTCTTATTTTTAAAATATATATCATTTCAAAGTGTTCTTCCCTCACTCCACTGTACAGTTTGAAAATTCTCTTATAAAATGGCATGTTTTGACCATGCATTGGTAACTTCTGTGAAACCTAGTTAAGTTCATCTTTGACCCCTGTAAACATTCCTAGCTGGGATTATGGTTATATAATATATATAATCACACACACACACACACACACACATACACATATGTCCACACTATCATTATAGTTCAATAGTTATAGATTTAATTTATATAGTTAATATAAATAATATCAAGCAACTATATATATAAATAGTATAAAATATGTAAGGACTTTTCTTTTTGAGACAAGAAGTCTTAATTCTTTCATATCAATAAATAAAATATGAGTGATAATCATACATTACTTCATTTGAAGATCATTGAATGTATTCCTGTTTCCACCCTTATCATCACTGTTGGTGGCGAAAGATCTTAATTGCAGGCAGCTTTCCTGACAGCAAATGCGGCAGGTTTGTAATTTTCTTTTTGTCAAGGTGCTGCACCTTGTAGCTTGACTATGTGCAGAACAAAGAAGGCTTTTAGCTCTCCGGGTCTTGAATTAATCTGATTCCTGGCATAAGTTATGAATGGCTTATTGAGCTTTCTCTAATCCGTCAGATGATTGTGTTTAAGGTTCTACTATAAATCTGCCCAATGAATTAAAATCAATATCCTTCTTGAATTTGCTATTAGAAAAGCCTCATGTAAAGAAGATCCTTTCTCACCAATACCTTGCACAGTGATAATGGTAATGCTATGAGCGAGGGTAGAACAATGACTTCAGAAGTTACCAACATTTATAAAAATGTGATTAGAAATGCTTGTCTGACAAAAAAGAGGGAAGAGGAACCTATTGTTTTTATTTAGAAAACATTATTATGGAAAAGCTGAATATTTGCTTTCCAGTGTGATCATTGAGACTCCCGAGTTCCTTCCAGGATTGCCCCATTGCCTACATATGGTGAAAGAAAAGACAAAAATAATCTAAAAGGCCAACTTTGTACCTTCCAAGATGAAAGGAAGCTGGGCAAACAACTCCTTTCGTCCATGGGCTCTACAGTGAGGAGATCATTTATTTATTTTCAGTGTGGTCTCTCAAAGCTGATAGGCAAAGCATTGTTACAATGGAGAATACATCCCTAATAGTCATTTATAAGGCTTGCATTACTATTATCTATACTCTGTTTGTTGGCCATGAACAAAAAAACATTGGCCATGAAAGAAAATCACTTTATTCCAAATCCATTCTTTTATGCCTTTTGGATTGAAATCTTATTTTTATTGACCACTATTTTGATGATTGTTAATGGTTTCCAGTTAGAAAAACAAGGTCATTTTTTGTTTTTTATAGCAATACCTTTCACATTTCTGCCTCCCAGAACTCTCAGGAAAGTCAAGAATGCCATGGTATGGTAGACAATTTATGTGTATACTGGAAATTATTTATATTGAAAGATTTCTGAGCCAATATCAGGAAACTGAGAAAAAAAAATAGACGCAAGCCCCAGATTTCTCTTGTTTATCCCTCATGTTGTTGGAGAAATAAGCTATTTTATTCAAAGCATAGAATTAAAAGAGTATTTTAAATCCCTGTGAGGACCAGAAAATATATTGTTTCATTTGACTGCAACCATCATTCAGATACTCACTATAAAATAGTGGTTCACATGACTAAAACAATGAAGAGATTAAATTTTTACTACTTGTATCAGGCTGACAAAACAGAAAAGATGAACATAAAATGAACTGATTAAATTAAAACCTTTGATTAGCTCTTCTAGGAAGAATTAATTGTCTAGCCTATTATGTTGGTATACATGTGTGAAGAACGCGAGATTAATGTACAATTACTTTATCACTATGCAACTTCTGTTGGTACATCAAAATATGCGAATGAATTTGCTTTGTTTAATCCTCAGCTGTTGGGAAATCAGCAAGAAAGGAAATTAGAGGTCCTTAAAGGAATTAAGAGTCCTTAAGAAAATAGCCATTAATTTAGGGGTGCCCACTTCCTGGCTCACATCTGATTATCAGGCTTGGTTCTCTCTTCTTTCAAATTCAGGACATTAAATTGTTGAAAACAAGCCTTATGTCTACAGAAGAAGAAATACGAGCTGCCTGCAGATACAGGTGGAGGGATGCCAACAAAGGAGCTTGTTCATACCCCCGAGCTGCAGCAGGCTGCCCCTGCCTTCTTCCAGCCACCTTTGGTGAAGCCACACTACGGACTAGGTGAGATGAACTGATTTACCTTTAAATATATATATAATTTTTTTGCAAGTTATTTTCAAGTCAGAACAGCCCTTCAGCCTGACTCAGAAGGCAACCATGAAGCAGCGATGCTATTGTAGTTGGTGGGAAGGAGGAGGGTGATACTCCTTAGTAAAGAGGAAGAAAAAGAATGGGTGGGAATTTAAAGGCAAACACTCTGAGCCAGCGTTATTGCCCAAAATGTCTGCTGATACCGTAGCCACAAAGCATAAAAAGATGCAACTGGCCCGAACCTCAGGCTCTCTGGGATATACCTGATGCACGTGGGTCGCCGAGGTCTAAGAGAAATGAGGCAGGCATATAGACTATGCATAATGTTAATACTTTTGTCAGGCCTCTGTGTACTTTGAGTAAAGGGATGGTGTTTTCAAAGGGGTTACTGTGTACAGGTACACCTCATTTTATTGCACTTCGCTTTATTGCACTTTGCAGATACTGCTTTTTTTAAAAATGGAAGGTTTGTGGTAACCCTGCCTCGAGCAAGTCTATCAGTGCCATTTTTCCAACAGCATGTGCTCACCCCGTGCCTCTGTGTCACATTTTGTACATTGGTTTTTTAGACATAATGCTATTGCACACTTAATAGACTACAGCATAGTGTAAACATAACTTTTATATGCACTGGAAAAACAAAAGATTTGTGTGACTCGCTTTATTGCGATATTCACTTTAGGGAGGTGGTGCGGCACCAAACCCACAATATCTCCAAGGTATGCCTGTATTATTGTAATCATAGGGTTGCAGAAGGGAGTATGACATATGGCAAATACACCAGTTAGGTCTCAGTGGTGAGACAGCTGGAACTGGGTGAGAATACCTTCAGTTTTGCCAGTCTAAAAAGCAATTAAACTGCAGCGTTTGCTAGAGGACAGTTTTGAGGGACTAGCCAGAGATCCATGGCACCACCCACGGCTTTGCCATGAGAAGACAATGGGAACAGGGTGATGGCAAAGCCTGGTGATCCAAAGTGAAGGCAGATGAACCAGCAGCAGAAGTAGTGCCTGTCAACTAGAGACCCATAGAAAAATAGGGGAGATATCAGAGCTGCTGTTCACCCCTGAACCATCACAACATGACGCACTCTTCTTCTTATGTAAGAAAATAATTTGCACAGCTAATGATTCTGTCTATCATGTCTTTAATAAAAGAGAATAACAAAAACTGTGGGTGTACTATAAATGGAACTTATACTACCCCCTCATATTCCTCAACAAAATCCACACAAAGAGCAAAGTTCTGCATAGCTTTGCAGGAGGAGCTGGCGTAGAGGCAGTCATGTGTTTCACAGGATGAGCAGGACGACATTCTGAAGCCCAACATAAACAGCTGCTTTGAATTCCAAAAGTTTTGTCCTCTACTTCCAGCACAACTGTGCTCCTAACTTGCTGAATTGCTGTTTGGTGTGGGCATCACTGGCCCCTACAGAATGGGATATTTGCTTATTTCCGTATGAATCAGTAGCAGTTGCCATAAGAGCCTCTGCTGGCCACAGTATGCACTTGCTCATTCAAGGGCAGTGAACAGAAATGTAAAAACTCTGGGAGGAGACATACAGCTTGTGGATTACATTCACCATTGCCATATATAAAATGGAATTAGACATGCTGAAATATTTCCATTTACCTTGCCTCTTAAAGCTAATGTACGAGCACATTTTGCTGAAATGTTGCTAATCAATGGAGCTTTTGTTTTCAAGCTGAAGTCTCAGTTACTTTGAAGTAGAAGGCTCTGTTGGCTGGTCTTAGAGCGGTATGGCTGCAGTTCAGCTGACCGCTGATTTTGTAAATATGGACTTGTTACACACTGTGGTTCTCTGTAATGGTTTAGCAGTTTTGTATGCCTCTTACTCCTTTGAGAAATATTTGTGCCTCTTCACTTTTATAATTATTCTGATATTTCATACTGAAAATAATGCCATGACCACAGTAGTTAGAAACAATAAATTGATAGTAATGTCACCGATGTAGCTGAAGAATAAACTATAGCCATAAATTTGTTCAGAAGTACATAGTATATGCCCTTGAACTGCTTATTTAATGGTCCTGCTTATATAAATATTTTGCTACATTAAGTTGATCTCAAAAATTATTGTTTTGGAAATATTTTTAAATTCACTGATCATTCTTGAAAAGCAATTATTCACTCATTTTAATCCAAACAATTCATAATATAATATATTATATTTTAACTGTATTTTAGAATAATAGGCCATTTGTTGTATTTATTTGTGTTTACAAAATCAGGATTGCTATAGTGCAAAAGTAAAGATTTTGAGAATTGAGATACATACTTCATAATTCTATTTGAAAGAGCAGAATAGCTGTTGCTGTGCACATTACTATATTGCTTAGTTCCCTAATGAAGCTGTCTAAAAATGTTAGAATTATAGCCAGTAGGCTCTAATATCTCTCCAAAACTAGGACAGAAATTTCTACTGCATTAAGAAATAGAAAATAATGAATACCATTTTCCTAAAATTCACCTTCAGTACAGAGAGCTAAAAGGATCATGCACCGTATGTTACCTTGAATGATGCTCGTGGCTTTACATTTCCAAACAGTACATGATGCACATGATGCGCAATGAGACTACTGCTCAGGCATTTAACAGGCAGAGGATTAAACACAACTCCTGTTAGGAATCAGAGTAATAACAATTAACACATTTCCTAGAGGGGAGCAACCCAGACAAGGAGGTCATTACTCAAGAGAATGAGGAGAAGAAAAACAAAATTGTGGCTACATGATATAAGGGTAATGAAAGTTACTTCACACTATGTAGCTGGTGTGTAATTTTGGACAGTTGCCCAAAACTGGCATTGGCTGTGGTCCATTTTTTTAATCTTGAAGCAGCACTGTAGGATTGCAAAGTTATTTGATACTGAAGTCAGACAGCAGGAGAGGAAAGAAAGCTAAAGGCCAGAAAAATTGTATATAAAAATAAATTACACTTATCAATATCACCTCAGAAATTCCATACACAGTTTTTTTCTGTGAATTCACTGCACATTTATCCTATACCCTGCAAGAGTCAAAAAGCCATTTCACAAGATAGGAAGTATGTGGGGTGTACACCATATTTTACATGCTATATTACACTGACGAGAGTATAAATTTTTGAAGAATGAAAAATATAGGAGTCCGAGATCAGACAAAAATGTATTTTTATTTTTGCCTAATATTGAGAACCTGGATCATCTTGGTTTTTTAGCTCTCAATCATAACTGTGTGGAATGGAAGGAGGAAGGATTAAAATTATCCTTTCAGGAGGCTCTTTGATCATCTTTGCATAGAAAGGACTACTCTTCATGCTGCTCATCTTCCTGGAGTTTCAGCAAGAAGTAGAAAACAGACAATGGAAAGAATCATCTTTCATGTCCTTTTCTTCCTGTGAGATCAGGGCCTCAGAACATTGTAAAACAGTCATATAGCTGAGTTTCCAAAACACCTGATCATGCCAGAGTCCATGAACAAGCTAAAGTCCTTCAACATTAAAAAAAATCAATTATTTAAATGTACAGACTGGACCTCCAAAGCAAACCACCAAGTGTCTTAGTTAAACAACAAAAATCTGTCCACTGGGGATGTAAGTCTCTGATGCTTGTGCAAGACTTAGTATACTTAGCATCATTTAATCATGTTAGATAATAACCTTTTCAGCAAGTGACAGTCAACACTAAGATATAAAAATCCTTGCAAATTTTTCTTCGTTAACAGATAATATTTTATTTGGCCAAAGTGACAGGTGGTTATAGTAACTTGCATCTAGTTATTATCCCCTAGGCTGTGTAAAAGTAAACTTAATGACTTGCAAAAAAACAAAAACAAAAACAAAAAAACCAGAAGCAGTTCTATTTATTCATTCCTGTCTAACAATTTAATTTGTTTCCATAAGAGTCCACTTTACTCTCTTTCATTAATCTCTATTTATCTTGATAGAGGAATGAATGGTGTGGTCCCCCATTTTCAAATGTTAGAGACAATGTAGATTTTTAGTCATTTCCTATACCAGAAATGATTACATAGATTTTAAGCTCTGAAAATAATTAAGACTATCTGACTGAACTATTGAATAAAACTTTATTCACACGTGTATACTAATAGCTTTAAGCAACAGTGACCTATTGCCTTTAGATGTTTAGTGATTTTTAAATTGGCCTTCTGATAGATGACTAACCTAAGGGCACATTTGGTGTTTAAGACACATTTTTCAGTGAAAAGAATAATTCATATGTTGCCACTAGGTATTTTCAGTATTTCAGTCTGTATTGCATGGAGATGAGATGCCCATCCAAAAAATGCCAAGATACAAGTTCTATCTTCTGTATTTTTTTACATTAACTTATTATAGAAGATGATTGTTGAACAATGCAGGTGTTAAGAAAGAGTTTTGTTTCTCTCTTAAAGTAATGCTAGCACTCGTTCCTAGCCCTTCAAATGCTATATATTAAATGTCATCATTTACCATAACAAAAACTGCATGTCCCTGAAATATAAAGACTTTCTAAACAAAGGTCATCTTTATGTCTATAAATGTATTAAAGTGCACAGGAAAGATGTCAGACTATGGGCGTCTGTTCATACTGATGTCAGTAGAGACATTGAACAGCAATGCAACCTTCCCTCCATTCACAGTTTGCACTACAACCCCGCAGAGAAAAGCATACAGTTAAAAGTTATAGCAATTACTTTTTAAAGTGAACTGTGTGCAGGAAGGTTGGTAAAAGCAGAAGAGGGAGTCCATTGCAGAAGGAGAGGACTGACCAGGGACAGACCCTTAGAAATCACTGCTGCTTCCTTTCTGGCCTCTTCCTCTCTTAAAACCCTGCACAGTACCATGTGAGTTATGACAGTGATATGGGCATAAAGTAGATATTATATTAGTGCCCTTTAGTTAGGAAGCTGGAAATTATCTGACTCAGGACAGCTGCCTTGATGTCTTGACTGCTTGGACTTTAATAGATTCCCTGATCAGGCAGAAAGCTGCAAAAGAAAATGAGATTCAGTAACACTCACTGGTGCAAGCAGATGTCAGCTGCATATAAGGGATGGGCACAGATGATGCTTTTACAGCATTGACTGTCTCAGGCTTGACCAAAAGCTGCTAATCTCAATACATCTCTTTTCCTTTACTTCAGATGAACTTTAGAACGGGCCCTTTGAGATCAGATGTAAACTAACAATATTGCAGTGCCAAGACTGTGTAAGGTCAGTAGAGAAATATGATCAAATTTATCATTATAAGACTCAGCAGTTTGTAAACTCATTAACATTTGCAAAGAATATGCTGTTTTACCTGTGACCTATAAATTTGGGAAAGCTCAGGAGAATTGCTACTCTGAGAAATGTTGGTAGCAAAGATATTTGGGGGGAAGTATGATGAAACCAAGTGACATAGTTTAATTGAAGTTGCCAGTGTTATAAAAGCTTCCTGGGATGCAAATGACAAGTCGCTGTGCATATAAACAATTACAGAGAATGCACAGAGTGAGGTTACGCTTTATGGAGTTATGCAGGAAAGTGGGACCGGCTAGGTTAGCAAGATATTGCCCACATATTATAACACATTTCATACAGTAGGGACCATTTATAGCAATAAGAGGATGGATGATACTAATGTCCTCAATTCCAATTATGGTAAATGTTCTTTCAAATCTGAAAGTATTGAGGGGAAAAATATAAAAATTATGGATTAGATCAGTAATATCAACTGCACAAAAGGATCATATGTAGACACTGGAAAGAATACTGGAGGAAAGAAGCAAGATAGGACAGGTGTAAAGAGATTTAGACACTGGGTAGAACACTGTGAATCTCTAGCTGTGGCAGAAGGTGTTGGAGAGTCAGCAGCCATTGTCTCCTTTGAGGGAGACCGTATATAGTGCTCATAATATTTGGTGCATGGAAAGACCAATTCATTTAAGAAATAAAAAATTCTATGGTTTTGCTGATATATCGAAAATCAGATGATCCAAAAATAAATTTAGAAAAACTAAAGATTGCTGCTAGCTTTTGTTGAGTCATGAATCTGTAGCACTGTATATGTAGTATTGAGAATTCCTTGTCATTAAGGGCTGGTCTTAACTAAAGGAAAAGCTGAAAAAGTCTTTTGAATTTCTATGATTCACATCCTTGGTCTGTATTCTCTTCAGTCAGAAGGTGCTTCAGAGCAGCCCGGAGGCTACGCCAGCCCTCCTGGTTCCTAGCGACACTACCTGCTCCTGCTGTTACAGGGGCTACGTCAGCCATGCCCTGTTCTTCCTGGTCGAAGGGCTGCAATCCCTGGTGCTGGCTACAGCACCTAAAAAGGATGGTGGACCCCTCGCTGCCTAAGGGCACTGCTGGGCAACTACACCAGCAGCCTGGCCCTTCCTCTCAACCCAAACCACGCAAATAGGCAGGAATGGGCCTGACAACCTGTTCCATAAAGTCCATTAGGAAAAACTGGTCCACGTCCTGGCCAAGACAAGCTAAAATATTATGGGTCAAAGTAAGACTGATGGTTTTCCTCTGGATGTTGGCACTTGTATATGTAATTGTGTTAGTATTGTTGTATATGTAACTGTAGTTAGGTACAAAGGTTATATCAACATGGCTTTTGAAGTATTTATGAATGCGAAAGCTTAAAGTAAATTATACCAGGCACCCCAAATTAATGTAAAATTTGTGCTGTACCAAACTAGCATGTATTCACTGCTTGTTTCTGTTATGGTACCTATAGACTACATTTGCTATAGAAGAACTACCAGATTTTAGGAATCATTTCAACACTTTTTAAAAAATAATTAGAGCTCTAATTAACAACTGAAACCTCTCAAGCATCTTTTTGCTCTCAAGAATCATAGTATTAATATGTGATAGCAGGTTGGAAAATGCTGTTAGGAGAGGATCAAAGTTTGGAATATTAGAATAGATCTCAATTATTTGGCAAAAGGCATGTGAGTTGATCAGTAATGCACAAATATTTAAGAAATTAACTGATGTTCTGAATATCACTACCATATATGTGACAGGAATTTATTTGTGTGCATATCAGAACAACTTTGAAAATGTATTCCTGTCTCTCCTTATTCAGCCTTTGGCTTCACTGCTGAAACTTAAATGTGCAACTAGGGGAGGGGAGAAACAGGAATTTCCAGTGTAGACATTTGTCCAGGAGGAACTAGATGGAGCTGCCAGCTTATCACACATGGACCGCTGAACACTAAGCAAACACTGCTCTCTCCCTCCTGCACATTTGCAATTTCTTTTGGTTCCCTCTTATAGTTACTTATCCTATTAGCTTAAGGGAAAAGCTCTAACTGCATTCCCAAGAAAGTGAAATCTTCAATGTACGCTGTTTCCATTAGTATTCTTTTTCTCCTTTTTCCTGCTGTCAGTTAGGGCTTAACAGAACATTCAGGATTATAAGCATAGTTTTCACTGTTGGTTTGTATTAATATATAATACTACAGCAAGTAAAGAAAAAATGAAACAAGCATTTATCTCCAAAATTTGTCACTAAAATATAGTCTTAAATACAGAAGGATATCAGCAGTTTGGCTTCACAGCTCACATCCTGATTATAGGAACTGCTGGGTGAAAATATAGGACTTGTGTTTTACAGGAGATCTGTATAGATCATAGATCTGCAGAACTTCATCTCCTCTTGAAAAGCTGTGGCTCCCCAGAGTCCACACAGCTGCCCTGCACTCTGCAAGCCATAGCTCAGAGGTGTTTGGAGATGGAGGCTGGCCAATGTGAGCATATTGCTGGTGGCTCAGAGTTATGCCTGTTCGCTTTTTCCCTTTCTTCTCCCACTGTGAGGGAACATGGATGCCACAGAGATTGCTTTAGCCCTAAGCATTTTGTAACAACAGTGAGCGAGAACAGAGAACAGGGGCACACCACCTTAGCAAATAGCCAGGTTACTCTGTCAGCCTGCCACAGAATTAGTTCCCCCAAGTAATGTTTCCACCTAAAATTCAGTCACTCAATAAAGCTAACATGCTTCTGTTTAAACAACCTTTATTTTTGTTCCTTAAGACCAATTGTGTTCATAAACTAAACATTTGCAGATAAACAGTCTCATCTCTGTTTTTAGCAAGTCTGTCTGTTTAAGTGCGCAGGTTGCTGACGCCATTAATAACACTGGCAAACTAGTTTCTTTCAAGAATATTTAACACTCAAAGGACTGTAATCTAGCAACAGACAGTTTAGGCTGCAAACTTACAAACCAGTCACTGTTATACTCACTATGGCCCTATTTAAACCAGGGAAACAGATGTGAAAAGCTCCATATTCTATTTAATTGCCATACAGTCCCTTAAGGCTTTAGTTTTTTCATTACAGTATGTTTTTTTCAATATCTATTTCTATTTCAAAAGAAGGAACTTTTTCTTGCACTTCAATTGTATATTTGAATTTTGAGCCGTCGTTGCTAACTAAGCTAATTTCTTTAGTGAATTGCATGCAATTTAATTAATTAGCTTGGATAGTCATTTTACATTTTTAAATATTTCAATATTCTTATTCAAACCCTTATAGCTATTAGAAAATCTCTAGCTCTCCCATTTGCCCTCCAGAAATGAGCTCCTAATTAGTACAAATTCTTAACCTTTTCATGGTGTTTATTTTAATAAATGTTAACCTGGAGTTGCAAGGAAACTGAAGTGTTCTCTGCTCAGAAACTATACTCCTGGCAGATTGCCAAGATGTTTGTGACCTCTGTAAATCCTTAAGGTTTTGATCAGCATTTGCTTGTTCCCAGTACTCTGTTGTTTCTGTTTTTAAATTACATCTCAGAGCACCCAAGATACATAATAATGTTAATCAAAGTAACATAATAGATTGTTACAAGCATCCTTGGATTATGTGCTATCTTGATTCTGTAAACAATAGTTTATAGTATTATATTTCTGAAATTATTATCTTATTATGCTGATACAAATTATACTGTCTCTTCTCAAGTATATTTATTTAAAACAGCAGATGCGATTCAAAGACTCTCAAAGACAGTGAAAGACAATACCTGACCTTTACTGGTTTTGTATCAGGATCAGTATGCTATTGTAACTTTCACATTATTTTGTACTAATTCCTAAGATCTGAAGATACAAATTTCTTGATCTTCCTGTGCCTGTAGAGTTAATTGTTATCATAATTATAAGACATTGTAAATAATGGGTGAAAAGATCACTGTGGGGCTGCTGCAGCACATTTGTTTGTTTCAGAATATGCAATGCTGAGTTGGTTCGGGGAATCGTGTGACAATAGCCATGCATAATATTAGGAAATGCACCTCTCCAAAGGCATTTTTTGTTGGTATATTCATGTAACGGTGTATTAATAAATGAACAGGTTCTTTCCTCACTAATGCTTAAAGGGCATAGGAAAATGAGGACTGCTTAAACAGCTGAGGAAAAAATGATTTTTGTTACTCTGTGGTTACCCTTTTGATTCATTGTAAATTATTATACTGATAATATGTACTATACGCGTTACATATTACATGGCATACATATTATATGGGGTGTATATATATGGCATATATAAATATATGTCTACATGGGTTATATGCTGTGTATATTGTGGCAGTTTACGCAAACTTAGTAAGTACATGAGGGGCCTAAATTCAGAGACTTAATAGGGAGACAAGAGGAACATCGTATTCAATCATAGAATGAATATAGAGACTCAGTATCTTGAGGTGATAAGAATGCTAAAGGATGTAAGAAAACACAATTATTCACTTATAAAATGTTTGTTATTCCTAGCCAAGCAGCACAACTTCAAGCTTTTAAAAAATCCATAAAACTTATTCAGCTATAGATGGTGTTGAAACTGAGACAAATGTATACTCTCTATTCCTGTACCACCTTTATGGATCTTCATGCTGCAATGACTTTTTAGCAGTGAAATATTTTTTTCCATGCATTTCTAAGTGTTTTCATTGACTTTTCTTTTAATTAATGGTGAGTTTTAAGCAAATTTGACTTCTTTGATAAGTTACAGAGCCTGAGATAAATGTACATATTAGTGATCACTTCCAGAAACTGATCTCAGGTATTAGGTATTTCATTTCATCTCTTCTGGCAGAATTTTTTCCAGAATGCTTGCCTTGTCACTGACCATGGCATATCTTCATTACAGCTGTTAGGCACGGAAAAGCAGAATCACAAACATGAAGGAAAGAAGAGATTTGATGGGAGAGGAAGAGATCAAGAGAGAGAGACAGAGACAGAGACTGAGCTGAGACAATGGTATCATCCAAAAGATTCTCCTAAGGGTGGGGAAAGAGAAGCTCTGCCTGGCCTGCTTTTGAGCCACAAGTAGGTAAATCATTGAATTATTATTAACATTGTTGTAAATTGAATTTGTTTTTCAGGCTTATTTTTGCCTGCTCTCTTTCTGATATTATATATTCATGACTTAAAGAGAAGAATAAAGATAAAGAATGGTTATTGTCCAAGCATTTACAAGTGACTTGAATTGATACAATGCCAAATGGTTAGCCCGGGTAAATTTCCCATGGGGGTAATGACTCTTCTGCAGACACCATTCGGAAGGTCCAGCCAGATGCATAGGCAGCTCCAGACGTTACACACTACCCAATTCGGAAATTGTGATTCCTTTCTCAAAAAAGAATCTTTGGAGCATTTTAAATTGAATCCACCCTGACATTCTCCATGTGCTTTCTGACAACTTCCTTGTGAAGTATGTCTCTCGTTGTCATTGTTTATGAAGTTTTGCCTGTAAGTTCCTTTTGACAGCTTGTCTCATCCCATAGGTTCAATACAGCCACTCTGAGCAAGTTAGATTTTCCTGTAGCTTTTCTTTATGTTAAGGGGTATTCTGATCCTTGTTTGTGAATCGGATTCTGACAGGCTTGCTGATATCATAGACTGTAGTTTCCCAAACCTAGTTTGGTCTGACCAGTAGGGATAACAGTGGATACAACTTCAGACAGCTGTGGCAGCAGCAGTCTTTGCTATCCAATTGTAGATATCTAACCATAAATATAATAATGCAGAATAACTGTATTGCTGGAACATTTCCAGCTCTGCACTGGCTTTTGTAACACCTTCCTACAACATGAAACACAAAGATATTTCAATGCCCAAACTCAGGCACTCGGCTTGCCTGCAGTCAGACTGACACAAACTCAGGCTGGCTTCATATGGAACTAGCAGCAGCCTTAGGCCCTCACCATTTGTCATATGTAGAGGGTGTCAGGGACTGTTTCAATGCAAGAGGAGGGTTATGCCTATTCTAGCCCTGTGTACTACCTAAAAACATTCCCTGCCTCATTCAGAGGGAAGCTGGTGAGAAGGACAGAGTTAGGAGCTGCCACAGACATCAAATCCACAAGACAGAGCAAGCAGTCTGCATACCACTTTCAGTTATTTCACACAGGTCACATCTAGTGGGCTCTGTGGCTGTAAGTTACTATGAAACTATTTTTAAAAGATTGTTCAGATAGTAAAGTATTGAACATGACATACTGGCTGCCAGAATTCATTCATGTCTCTGATGTTGGAATATGACATACATATGTTCTAGTTTTAATTTACTTGGGTAATAGTTAAGATAAAATTATTATTCTTCTGTTAATTCCTTCAAATTTGAAAAAACTTTTCAGCAACTATAGGAGAAGAGTATCTCAAAGTTACCAGATCATGCTCACCAACTCACCAGAGTGCACTGATCTCAAACTCTATATAGGCTATAAGTGGGGAAAGTAAATCCCAATTCTAAATACATCGATTTTACACAAGGAAATATGCATGTAGGACTTCTCCCTCTGCAGTCTGCTAGTTAGCCTCGGATTGCCTAACACCAGTGGCTTTCTTTCCTTGAAGCTGTGCAGTATCTTTTCTCCCAAGAGTCTTGCAAGTCATAAAGGAGAATTAATGCTGCTTTTGAACAGCGTTAACTGTTGTGTGGATTTTCAACTTGCAAACTTCTAGCATGCTGTTAATATTATGTAAAGCAGAAATAAGAATAATTAGCAATTAATAAACCATTTGCCAAGTTTTGAGCTTGTATTTTGCTTTGTGATAGATCTGCTGGTCTTCTGACATACCCCCACTCCCTTCAGACTTGCCTATACAATTAATTTAGAGACTACAAACCAGGTATCATCCTTACAGAAAACTTTGTGATCCACAGGGAAAGGGATATGTCACAGATTCTTCTATCCTTCTCTTGTTTTCCTGGCATTCCCAATCTTTGATGACTAGATCTCCAAATTTGAAGATTAGAGACATTCAGAGCAGCATCTCAACGCTCATTTGATTTATGGACACAAATTTTGTGCTAACAATGCCCTGTAGCATTTTACTGCAATCAGTAACAGTAAATAGAAATATATGTATATAAATAGCTGACTCTACATTTATTGCTCTTAAAAGAGTCAGTTTCTCTGATCACAGTACCAACAGTAATATCAAAAATAAATTTGATTGACTGGGGGTTCCTAAGCCTGGTTTGCTAAGAGAACAAGGCTAATGTAATTTTTTTTGTCTGTCCCTCTAGTCCCTCTAATAACTTTTAAATCATTCACCAATTTTGGTGTTATTGAGATGTCAAAGATAAAATGTTTTTACAGCTGTTAGGAAGACCAATGGCTGAGCGAAGACAAAAGGCTGAAGTACGAACTCTATAGTTCTTTCTTTGGTTTGTTCTGTTGGCTGATCAATCAGCATATGTACACCAGAACGGACAATTCTGAAAAAGCAGAGCATGTCACTCTTTGTCCAGAAAATAATCAAGAAATGCAAGAGGAACCTTATGGTTTACAGGTTAATGAGATGAAGAGGGGTTGGATTGCAGAGGCAAAAACCTTCTTACTCCTGAAGAATAGAAATGAGAGAGGATGAGGAGGAAAGGTGAAAACTATTATTCCAGTGGATAATTTCAGTGAAATAAAACACTAAATCACAGAGACCAGGTTCTCAGGGACTACTTGTCTTCCTTGCTAAAAATGTTTGGGTGATTTTGATGATTACAAAATCTGAAAATCCTTTTCTATGCATAGGGCAGATAGGTGATGCACACTTCCCAGCATAACTCTAGCTGTGTGCCTTTGATTACAGTGCTAATTTTCATCCTTTTCCATAGAAATTGTGGAAAGGCGCCATCTGTGAAATAGGATGTAGCTGCCTAGTAAATATTTCAAACCTGTTTTTTACAAGTAAATGTTAATGGTTCTAAAATGCTAGACTATCACAAAACAAGATCATCATATTGTAAAGTATCATTTGCATGTACTTGAAAAGAACCCTGCAGCATTGCTGGTTTTTTCCCTATTTTAATTTGCTTCCTCTGAGAGGAAATAGGTCTAATTTATTTGTACATAGTTATATATACTGCTTTATAAGAGGTGTAGAATCACAGCAGGAAAAGGAAGTATATAACATACAAACCACAGGAGAGCCACACCTGAGTTAGTTAATTCTTAGATGGGTGCCTGAAATTATTAAAATAATGAACAAGTCAGAGAAAGAGCTACCCTAATAATAAAAATTTTGTTTTATATACATATCCCCAATAGTATTTTTTTTAATGTAAACATCTTCAAAGAAGTACAGTTTTACTTTTAATATTCCTCAAGATTCAGAAGTTTCTGGTAATTGTCACTGCTTTCACTACAAACATTTTTACTAAAGCTTAGTTCTTGGACTCTCCATCATCACAATCATACCTTCAGACAACTAAGGAATAGTATGCTGGGCCCCAAAGGTAAAATTTTAGTTTTCTGGTTTTGATGCAAGAACTAGCAGACACTACAGAGTAAGGAGATATCTATTCTAAGTGAATTTTGCTCATTATAACTCTTAAAGAGATCTTTCTTTTAAGTTAAACTTCTATGCAAAAACCTTCTGCAAATGTTTTATTCCACAGAGTATATGCTGATTTTTTTTCCTGATTTTCTATGGCTGCTTGAAAGTCTTTGCTGGGGCCAATTAATTTATTTCCAAGGAATATATTCCTATTCACAGACCTCTTTTCTTAAGTATTTTGGAACAGCAAGGAGAAAAAGCAAGAGCCTAAGAAAAATAAAGTGTTAAAATAATGGGAAAGAAGTAATCAATTATAAAAGTAAATGATTTTGCAAAAAAAAAAAACCTTCTAGGATTTCAATTAACTAAATAAATTGTTTAATGGTAATTTAGCTACAGTGACTATGACTAGAAACTTAAAACTATTCTAATTGAAATGGTGGTCATGTTTGTTTTTGACAAGAGATAAGGAATGTTTCCTTAGAGTACCGCTTGCTGTTCAGAAATTAACTTGAAACTTTAAAAGAAATCTGGATCACTCCAGGAGAAATGTAGTTCTCTAACCCTGCAGCTTTGGAAAGAAAGAGAAATATTTTAATCCATTATTATAGATGCAAAAATTATTCCTTAGACTAGAATTAGTCACTTGCTGAAGCAGAGCAAAACTTTTAGGAAATAATCACACTGCTGATTCTCAGCCCTGCCCTGAGCAGGAATTGCTCTGCACATTGCACAGCAGAAAGAGAGGCCTTTTACTCCTTCCAGACCTCGGATGTATAAAAGTATGAGCAAAAATATATAAACTACCAGGGGCTTCCTCAGTTTAACTCCTGGATGAGACTAAGGCTGAAAGTACTGCTTCTTCTACTGTTTATAAAACTTCTGCTGGTAGGCCCCATTCTTTTTAGCATGGGGATGCACAGGAATTCATTCAGTAACGTGTTTCAGAACGGTAGAGGCATATTGTTTTACATAGGCCAAATCTACATGGCCAGACTAGCAGACAAGCTAGTCTGTTCTTTGCCAGCTACCCCCTCCCAAACATGTGACTAGGATCCCTCCACACCTGGAGAAGCCTCAGTGGAACAAATTCCCCCCGTGCTCAATTCTCTACTCATGTAACGTCACAGAGAAATTTTAGACCATTGACGTAAGTGAAAGCTGCCACCTGCAATTCTAACTTGCGCCAGGGTTCAGTGGCTGAGAAGTCAGGAGCTACAGAAGCCTCCGGGAGGCCCCTTTTGCATACTGGGGGTGACAGCAGTTGTTCGACTACAGCAGCTGTGCTGCCAAAGGGGAGGAGCGTGGAAGAACCGCGTGAAAGGCTCCTTTTCTCATGTGTGCCAAGGGCATGAACATTTTCATTGTTTGCAGACTCCTAAACTTTTCTGCAGTCAAAACACAAATGGAAAGAAACTCTAGCTGGAAACCACTTTTAGCCTCCTGGCTTCTCAAAACACTTCTCGGGGGGTTAATTTGGTAAATGATTTGGTGGTTTTCACTGACTAGCTTATATTACTTTTGGCGATGAACATGCATCTTTCCTTCTCCAACATTAAATTCTTCAAGATGTATAAAGATTTTTTTTGAAGCCATAAGATAAACTTCCTGCATAGCTCTTTATCTTCCCCCTTATTCAAGATTAATAATAAAACATGAATTCCCCTCAATAAGATATATATGAGGTCCTAAGTGAGTTGTAGTGCCACTGGGTGAAATCCTTGATCCAGTAAAGACAGTGAATGCTTTCCAGTGACTTTCGTCTGATCTAGTTTTCATCTAGTTGGCTTAAGGTGCCATTACTGTAAGCACTGTCAAAATCCTTCTGTTGTTGCAAGTCTCACAAACTGTGCCAAACCCCATCTCTAAACTGTATCCACAGCCATTTTGTGAATTATGGCTGAAAATAGTTAATCTTCAGTGCCCTGTCGATAATATGAAATGATACGAGACATTTGCAATATTTGTGATGTTGTTTCATATGTTGGCCAGAATGACCCACCACAGACTTTCTAAAAGAACAAAAACTGGCATCATCAAATACAGTTTGTTGTCACTGAGAAGGATAAACTGGTTACAGGCAGCAGAAGAGACAGTATGAGGAAGCACAATGTTTGTCCACACGTGCGTGGAGAATATGTTAGGAGAAAACAATAAAGCAGTTCAAAAGGTATAAGGACTGATCAGATTAGCCTTGGAAGAGCAACTGTCTACATGGGAAAAGCTGTTTTTTTCTACACAGGAAAAGCTGTTTTTCCTGGCTAATACTGTACTGTAGAGTGTACAATGTGAACACAGTAAGAGCAAACTGTTCAGGATAAAAAACATGTCTTCTGTGTTTGAGACACTTGGTTTATTGTGGAAACTTCTAGCTAAACAAAGTATTGCTAATCACAACAAAGCGTCCACATTTTACTATGCATGCTTGCTCTCTTCTGTTTATGCTTGTGTGTTTGTTTGTGTACATGTATAGATAACCATAGGTGAAGACTGCACTCCCTTTAATTGGTAACGAGTTGATGGTGAAATGCAATTGGATTATTTTGGATTATTTTACAAATTTTTTGCGAGTCAGAAACACAGTTATAGCCTTAAGCTTTCTTTTCTTTCAGACCCTGTAGCACAGGTGCATGGAAATATGTTTCTTAAATGTATGAGTTAAAAACAAAACTATTTTACTGAAGGATTTTAAAAAGCTATTTAAATGTGGTAACTAAAAATTAAGGATGAAATTTAATAGCATACCTAAGAACAGATTAAAATCCATATTGTAATCATCTGTGAATGACTGTTAATGTAGCTTTGTATCACGGTTTTAGAGATTTTTTCAACTATTGTTTCTATTATCCAAATCAACAACAAAGCCATTTCATAAATATTAAACACCTTCAGTTCCCTTGCTGGTTTTATTTTATGATAATAAAACTGGAGTCAGAGCTGGTGTGTGCATTTCAAGGCAAGTTATGATACAAAGCAGAGAACATAGAACAAAACTACTAAAAATCATTTATGATTGAAATTATAGATTGAAATTTGTGAAAATATTACCTCTCACTGAATAGCATATCACAATGGCCTAGCAATACTAGGATGTGTATTCATAAGCTTTTTAACGTATGCAGCCCACCTCTTCTGCTTCATTTTGTACCCATGTACTGATTCTCATTGGAAAAGTTGGTATGACTGGATTAAAAAATGAAGAGAGAAATAATTTTATGGAATGTTAAATTTCTGATAACAATATTTTAAAACCTAAAATAGTTTAAATAGTGTAAAAGTTTCACACAGCCAGATTGATCAAAAATATGTAGGTTTAGCTGTGGATAAATCAATTTGCAATAGTTTATGCTTGGGCTTGCATAGCCTGCATAGGTTTCTTGCATAGACAGAAACTGATATATTAATGAATTTATGTTTTTATCATTTGTGTTATAAATCTATGATTTTTGAGACAAAATATGAAGGCGGGAGTTAATGGATTTAGAAAGATGATTAAGATGTAAGTCAACAGTTAAAAATGATATTATTTTGGCATGGAAAAGGCAAGTGCAGTTTGTCTGTGTGACGGTGTTGGCAAACCAACGGTGAAAGCAAAAGGTACATTTTGTTTGCCTTTCGATGAGGTGACTCATGCCACATTAAAAAAATGGTATCTCAATGTCTATCATTTTCATTTTAAGGAGCCCAAATCTGGCAGAATACAGTTGTAGAAAAGGTTGATTTTTTTCCAAACATGGTTCCTATTGCTTTGTCGTATTGTTTTCTATACATTTGTGAAGTCAATTTTTGACGTCAAGTATCCCAAAGGCATGAAAGATCGTAATAGTCATGAAGCATTGATGATGGATCTTCCTGACAGCTGTGGTGAATAGTGGGAATATTTTGAGCTGGAAAATATTCGGCATAAGAATTCTATTAATCAATGTACCAACCCAACCACAAAATGCAATATTAGATAATAAATAGTAGTAGTATGTAATGGGAATAGTGTGTCATTAAGAAAATTTAACAAGTACAGCTTAGATTGTAAAGTGCTGAAACAGTGGAGGAAGCTTCTTCTAAACATTGCCTTTGTTTTCAGGTGACTATCTGATGACAGGACACATCCAATACTCGGTAACAAACACCTGCAGGACTAAACCCGTATTAAATAATTAGGCTGATGGTATGGAAGTAGAAGTGGAGTAACAAGGGAAATGGATAACTATTTTCCAAAGTCAAACCACAATTAAATATTGAACTTTTCATCTTGTAGATAGTAAGTACATCCCTGTCTTATTGGGCAACATTTCAAAGCGCTATAATCTGCACCCCAATGGCAGCAAAATGAGTCTCACCCTTTATGACATCCTTTACAAGTTTACTGTTCTGTGACTCAAAGCTTCCTATATCATATTCTATTACTGCAATGACAACTTTTTTTTATTAAGTAATCATTCAGCCTTTTAAACTACATTATAAAGTGTAAAAAGATATTGTAAGTGTAAAAACATATTCTAAATAAGTTTTATTGACAAAATGTTAATTATTGCCACTAACGGATAAGGTTAGTGATTAACTGTATTTTTCCCAAATACATTTTACATTGCTGAATATTCTTGTTAATATATGTCAAATTTATCTGAATTAAAAGCTGAATAGAAGTAAATGATAGGATGCCAGACAATAATCTAATATAAATATTCTTATTGCACAATAAATGAAGTAAGATAGGGCAAAAAGTTCACATTGCTCAGTCCTAATGGAAATAGTTGTACGGAGAAGAGCTCATGAAGGACCTACCCATTGTGGTTCAGAACAAATCCCATTGACTAAAGTTACAAAAAGGACACACAACATTCTCATTGAGTTTCCAATAACATCGTATCCAACAAGAAATATTTTAGAATCAAGAAAAGACCCACTAAACGTAGGAACAACTTCAAGTTCACAGCCTTATTTGATTACAGACTCAGGATGCAATTCCGCAGTCCTGGTTCATACAAAATTTTGACCTTGCTATTTGTCTTAGCTTATTTTTTCATTTGCCAGGTTAAGTCAACAGGATGATTCTAAAGGCATGGGATTAATCAGATGGTAAGAGATTTGCTGGAGTTCTAACATATTACACTAGGTGAGATTGGTGAAGTTATTAATGAAAAGCTATTGTGTGTATTAAATATTAACATTTGCAAATTCTTCCAATATATATGGTGTGTTTTTTAACTGAATTAATGAAATGTACTACAGTCAAAGTTTAACGAAATATTTCATTTTTTTACTGTTTTATCTTTCCTAAATAAAATCAGAAGCTCTCATTCTCAGGTTGTAATTAACTTCCTTGAAAATACTCATTGGTTTTTCAAGAAGGTTCATAACATCTTCTCAGAAACCAGCATCATGTATCCGAATTAAAATCTAAATGTAAATTAGGAACATTTTATATTAATGATGGTGAGGCTAAACACACATTCAAAACTAATTAAACATCACTGTCTTACAGTGACTGAGTTGCAAGTGAAACGGATCTTCAGACTGTAAGTTTTTATAGGAAATTGTGTTTCCAGCATGGAAGGTTTGGCGCTCTAGTATTCATTGCTATAGTTGTAATTATATTAACCAAAATTCCATCACCAATTTGCTAATGCTTTGAAATTTTACAGGATGGCATAATTTAAGTTGAATTCAGTCTATGAATTAATTTACAGTGGTTTAAAAAGTGGTCTCAAAATAGTTGTGACAATGCAGCTTGCAGCTTTTAACTTCAATCAGAAATTATATTAAAAAATACAGTATTTCTTTTGACAAGAAAGATGGTGATGGTGGTGTGGGCTTTTTCTTGGATGATTATTAGTAAAGCGTATAATTTAAAAGTGGATTTTTTCCTCTTTATTGTACATTACAATCAAAATGTAATAAGCACCCCTCTCCCAGCTAATTTAACACTACTAGCTTTTAGCACAGGAATTATCTAAAGTATCCAAATTTTTGGAATAGTGTTAAGCTGCTTCCTGGATAGATCATAGAAACACCAATAAAGTGAGGTTGGCATACTGGCAGTGAAAACTAAAGCTTTAAATGGAAACAAATTCCCCCTACTTACTGACAACAGTCCCTTCTCTGTGTCACAGCACTGTAGTTTCTCGTGAGATAAGTACATCCTCCAATTAAGCTAGCCATTTTATTCTCCCTCATTCTTCACTGTCTCTAAGCACTCCATCAACAGTACTTCTTCTCTTCCCCTTCTGTCACTGTGTTAAAACTATCTTTTTCTTGGCTGAAAACTTATTAGTGTTCTCCATCTTTTCACGCATCAAACATGGCTGGAGCCTTGTCTATAAAGGTCAGCTTTTCTGACTGTGCTTACTTCTAAGCAAAGAAGCTGAGCAGCCAATTAAAGTTTATAAAGAATACAGTCCAAATTCCTCTGGGCTAGACCTCTGCGCATAGCCAGGCCCCAAAAAACATTTTACTGTAATCAAGCAAGCTGGATACTAATGAGGCCTTACGTACAGTGATGTGCTCAGTTCTTTGGATTTTTTGTCCCCTTATCTGATGAACAATATTGTCCAGATCAATGAAAGTATAATATTACAGTAATATTTGCACATTCTCTATGACTACATCTTCATTATTGTGCAATTAATTGGCCAGTCATTACTATGTAAATAAATTAGTAATAAGTTAGTAGTAAATTATGAAAATAAATTAGTTATATGTTTTATACACTTCAAGAGCCTTGCATTTCAGAGAAGTACTCCTCTCTTAAATGAGGTCTCTTAATGAAGCCTGTATGTTTGTTTCCAAAGAGCAACAGTAGGAATTATGCTTAGGCAATGAGATGCAATGAATCATCTGATATAAACACATTTATGTACGTTAAACATAAAAATAATTAGTTTGGCAAAGAGCAATATATTCAACAGCAAGAAGCATATTCACTAGGGATATAAAGACTGCAAAAAATTCTTGCAAATTCTAACTGTATTTTCACAGTGTCAGACTAGTGACAGTTTCTCTCACGGGAAAACAGAGGCTAAGCTCTTATTTACAGCAATGGGGAAAAGAGCAGGAATGCACAATACAGAATGTGTATTCTAATATGCAAGACCTCCAAAAAGTACCCTGCTATTTAAATGCTTGTTTTCTCAACACAGAAACAACAAAAGTTAACTTATCGTAAGGCATCATTTACAGAAATGTCTTAGCTTTGTTTTCAGTGCAGTTGTAGCCAGGAAATACCCAGGACAACTGACAATCAAATGCAGCAACAAACAAATTATTCCCTTGCACACTTTTAAGAAGAGAAAAAGTCATTTTAATCACAGGTGCTGCAAGGGCTTGGCCAGTATTAAAACTGGTGATTGTTACAGTGCAACAGAAAGTGTCCTGCACTGGTGTGTTTGCAATTCGCTTCTTTTTTGTATGTTAAATCAAAAAGAACGAACTAGCGCATACATGCCTAACTTAAAAGCTAGCATTTTTCATTTTAAAACCTTCATAATATAGAATTTGCTTCCCTTTAAAGTCACCTTTATCTTGGGAGTCTGTAGTTAGCCATAAATACTTTAAATATGAATGTAAGGCCAGTTATTACCAAGGAGATGGTAACTGAGCTTTTACTGATTGTTAAGAGAAGCGACAGTGGTTAGCACTAACATTAAGTATTTGTTTCACTGTGCTGTCACAGATTATGAGTTAGAAATAATAGTAATCATGTTCCAGAAGTAAGGATGTAACTATAAAACCTCCTAACTCCCACTGCAGCAATGTTATAATCCCAACAAGTTAAATAAATTTCTGACTTCTAACATAATAAGTAGCCAAAAAAAAAATTAATCTTAAACGCTGCTGCTACTTTCTTAAGATTCATGAAAGTTAAATAGAAGTGAACAAAATAAAACCCAAGTTTTGCAAGAAGGTCTGCTTTTGGTGTCACGTTTTTAATATAGCTTCTAAATGTCTGGGGTTTTATTATATTTTATTTAACATTCCATGTTAGGAAATTTGAACGCTATGATTTTTGGTAGATAGCTGCTTGTTTACAGTGCATCGTTCCCTACTAATGCGTATGAATGAAAGAAAATAATGGAATTTTTTTTTTGTAAAGTAATCGTAAGAAAAGTACAATACTAAAGGAAAATTATGGCAAGTAACAACCACAAAGTAGCTCTTACTAATAAGCCTGTAGGTTGTCAGGATTCACATGGGCACAGAAGAAAGTCTGCCTTCTTCCTGATCCACCAAAATGGATATTCTTTTCTGAATATTAGAAAAGAGAGGATGAGAAACTGAGTAATCTACACTTCCGTTGACTGCACGACACTGAAAAGAAATCTCCACTTTTGGCCTCCTGTTGGACTGCTAGTTTTGGCAAGTAGCTGTGCTAACTGCAGGCTACTTAGAAGATCTTTGTTCTTTGGTAACAAACATTGCAGAGACAAAATGCAGTCATTTTCTGTGTCAGAGTATTCCAATTTGACAGAGCTTCCCTTTATGAAACACTTCCACTATCGGTTGGCAGCAGCAGCAAAATGGCACTTCATGAGGGCAGAAGGACTAAATGAATATCCAAATTAGAACATTTCTAATAACATTTGGCCTTTAATAGTTTGCCTTCAGTATTTTGAAAGACACAATACAAAAAGATGCAGAAAGCCTAAGAAATTACTCCTGCCTCATCACATTCATGGACTGATGTGAAAAGTACAATGTCAGTCTAAAGTTTTTTAGTCTCAGTTTGAGAAAGCTAGTAGATAGAAAGTAACAACTTAGAAAAGAGAACTTTAAAAATATATATCAAAGTGTCTGATGATACAATTTTGCACCATTTCATTTTCTCTGTATAAGTAAAGATTTGGAATAGATTTTCTATGAAAGCTGTAATTCAGAGTCTGGTTTATTTGCTTGTTAAAAAATACCAGAAAAGCCTGTCACTTTTCCAACTCTAGCAGTAGGTAATGCTGCAGTGTTTCAGAATTCTGCCATAAATTTTCAAATTGCTAAGATATTGGTCTTGAAAAACTTTTCCTAATGTATTTTTTATTTATAAAGATTTTTTCTGCACTATAAATGCACATGCAGTCAACAGACTGTAATCATTTGTGCTGTACTGGTTAATTTTATGAAGTCATTTAGTCATGTTTTATATGAGTTTATGAGAGAATATAATGGCAATAATACAAAAATAATGATCTATTTGCTATGAAGTAAATGTATGTAGCATCAGCTTTAGAATGCCTGAGGTAATTTCACCACTTGAAGGTCTGCATCATACAACCTAAAATGATTGACTTAATCCAAAAAGTTAATTAAAGACTGAAACAGTTACCATCCTAGCTGCTTGCTTCTGAGGTTTCCACCTGTGGCAGGAATGCCTGAACCGTATGTGAAGCAGTCCTTGAACTGCCCCTATTTATTGCCCAATGTATTAAGATAACTCCAAAGTAGCACTAGTGCTTGCATGTTGTAAACTGCAGTGGTGCAAGAGATAATTCACATATAATTCTTCCATCTGTGCCAGAGGGCCAGCTCCTAAGACAAAGAGGTGGTACAGATATCTTGGGCCATCTATAAGTCAACATCCTAAGGTACTATTAACTGTATCTTTCTTTCTTGATTATGAAACTATGCAGCTCCAGTGAGTTACATACATGTGCAACAGTACAGAAGCAGGCTTAAATCTGAATTCAAATCCAAGAAACTCAATGAGTTTAAAGACCTGCTGTGGTGTGCCTTATATTATTATATATAAAGTATTTTAATCTGAATATCTCAGTGTGAAGATTATAAAAATATCAAGCTACTATCAATGCAGTAAGAATCTGTTTACTTTCTAGCTCTTTTCATTAACTGGGATTCTGAGTATGTTTAAAATATGGAAGAAGCTAAGGATTGTACTGTAACTTCATTACCATTTGTTATCTTCCTTCTTGAAAGCATGGTCACAGGAAGATCAGAGGAGAGCAATCAGCAAAGAGCTAATACACAGAGCAAAGACAGAGATATATTACATATTCCCACCCTCCCTTAAACCTTTAGAAGTTCATGACTCCAGGGGGCTAGACCACCTTTCATTGAGAGAGAAGCATAAATTTCTCTCAAGAAGTGGTGTGCTTTTATACAATTAGAGATGTAATGCTGCAGTAAAACTATGTAATTCCCTCTCTGCAGTGTGGAAGAACTGCACAGGCCCAGGTGGAAGTACTTTGCTGGAGAGCAGTGCAGACAGATTAGATGTCACACTTCACTATATGTGGTATCTTTATTAGAGGGCACAGCTTTTATTCTCTCCTGTTATTTTGTAACCATAGCATAAGAAATCATACTCAGCCTCTACCACAAAACAAACATCAAAAGCGCATGCAGCGTAAGAATCTTCTCTTTCCCTCACTGCTTTTATGCTGTTCCCCCAAAAGAAAGGAGCAGTATAATTTCACAATAATTGCATAGTGCCATGCAAGTAAAATTAATTCTTTGTCCAAATATAAACAAATTTTCTGCCTTCTATACTTACAGAAAGATAGACCAGTGAGTATACTTAAAATGTTTCAAAATACAAATACCATTGCAGTAAAAGTATATTTGCAGTAAAATGCTCATTGAAGATCTTCAGCACAGAATAAAACCATCCATTGCCTAAGAAATAATCCACACCTTTCTGAATGATGCATAAATATATTGAACTTGAATTTGTAGATCTACCATCTATAATTTGTGTGTGTATGTATGCATATATAAAAAAAATTTATAGATGAATATAAAATATGTAAAATATATATGCAAATTAAAATTACAGTGAAACTGTTCATCACAAGAACAAAAATGTATCTGTACATAAGAAAGATCTGTACTATGGTCTAATTCAAGACTGAGAACTAAGCTGCCTAGCATTTCAGAACCACTACAAATGTCACCGTATTTCCTTTGAAAGTTCAAGATGCACTTTTTTCTTGCCTTCAATAACTTAAACATGTAACAGAGCAGATACAGAGTAAAATATTAAAAAATAATATAATAATCTTCCTCTTGGAAAAAAAAAAAGAGAACATGAAAACCACATACCACTTCATGCTCTCCAGAAAAGTATTTAGCTATTATACAAGTGAAGATGATATAATAGCCTAATGAAACCTCTTTCTTATGAGACCTTACAGCCTTATGAAGCATCTTGTCTTACTGTAAGCTTAGCTATTTGTATTTTGGTACAGAAAAACACAGAATAATTAATAGCTTAATGAGTTGAATGAAAACACCATTTAGAAAGAGACAAAGATATAAAACATATATTTGTCATCCATAACAACAGATTAAAAATAAATTCAATAAGTGGTTATTTTTCTATTCAAAATGTTTTTTTGTTAGTGTTGCACTATTATTTGCACTAGGAAATCCTATTTCTCATTCTTAGAGAAAGAATATTTCAAATTTACAAGAACCCATGTACTGCCTAAACTTATTTGATGTTCAGCAATATTTGTTTCATTATACTCATTTGAGTCCCAGCATTCCAAAATATTGACATAGTTATAATGCAACTTACGTAAATTATTTGGAGGAGGTCTTGTCTCCATGTTTTCATAATGTTGCACATGTACTACAATGTTTAGATCTCTTTCCATATGATCTGTTGTACAAGGACCTTGAGGTCGCATAACATCAGCAAGAGCTCTGAGGAACAAACAAAATCAGAATAAATCTGTTGCAAAATCTGTAAGGCATTTGCTATATATTCCAGTTTTGTTTTTTCTTTAGTTTGAGACAGTCTATTGTAATGTGCACTGGAGAAGCCAGTTCTATTCACAGTGAAGTCAGGGACTCAGATCCATAGTGGGACTTCGCACTTCAGATTCATTTTAAGCAGTCTTAGACAGAATGCTAGCAATAATACACAGAAATGCATGAACTTTTTTAGGGATCTTAGCTCTGTGGGAGCTTAATCTAAGCTTGCTTAGACTTGTAGCAGTCTGCTATTGCATATGCTCTGTGACATGGCTGTCTTGGTTAAGCCGAGCACCTCAGCACCTAACCCCTGTCTACGGCCTTCACAAACTAGCTATCCTCACACCTAGATTACCAGCAGGACCAGCAAAGTAGACTGTCACACATGCAATTGCACACAGCACCACACAACCCAGCAGTCATGGTCATTTTCATTCAGAAAAGTCACCAAAGATGGAAGGTCAGCTGCTTGTCACATAATAGTCTAGTAAACAAAGCACTCGTCATGATCAGGGATTTAAGCTTTTCCCATCCAGAGGGTCAGTTTAAAAATGTCTTTTCTAACCTATCTGAGAGTGTCCTAATGCTTAAGATGGAGCAAAGCTTGGATGGGAACATTCTTTATCTCTTTGAAGCAAGTTCAGAAACAGGACGAAAGCTTCATGGTAGCAGAGAGGGAGCGAGCAAAAGGAATCCTAACGGTAGGGCAGGCCAACCTGACGCTGGTCATGGCTTCTTCCTGCAGAGAGACAGGTTCATCCCACTCTTGGATATGTTCTATGGACTAGTTTCACTGCTCAGTGTCCTGCCTATTATAAATCCTATTCTCAGGCACGTAGGTAAGTATATGCACCTATATCAGCCTTCTGAATCCAGAGCTAGTGACTAAGTTTTAAGCTCTAAAACTCTCAGCGTGGCAACGTCTACATCTCTCCATGATTCTGGGCTACGGACATTTACCTTTGACTTCAGGGCTGGATTAGCTCTTAGGTACGTGCAATATAACGAGCTGCTGAACTGCTGTGCCCTACAGAATAATTGGCCTACCTGCAGAAGGTGGCCTTAGGCAAAGGAAAGACATGGCATCTGTTACTAATGTCTTCAGGGTTCAACACAAGTCTTTTCTATTCAGGTCCATGCACCACTGACCATTATTTGCCTCCTTTTTTCTACTAGCTTTAATTTTTAGACCACTTGAGCTATTTTTTAAGGGAATGGATGAATTTTCTGGGCACTGTGCCCAGTTGGTTTAATTTTCTACAAAATTTTATACAGTGTCCCAGATACTGCATCAAGAAAGACTGGCTTATAAATTAATAAATAAAAAAAAATAAACACATTCACTAGTGAGAGCCAAGGCAAGTGCCATCTAGCTCCTCCACCTTATTTCTGTGACATGATGATTTCTTGATCAAGAAGCAACATACTTTGAAGAATTACATAGTAGTTTCATTTAAGTTACATGTAGATGGACAGACAGAGAGGAATTCTGAGCTGGATCTTGCTCTCAAAATGCAGGAAAATTGCTTTGGATATGTTTCCTTGTGTTTACAGCTAGCATTATGATATTAAAATATTAGTTACAGTTGTGATCAACATGTTACAGAAATACTCTGTTGATACTGTAAAAGGTCAGGAGATAGCAACCAAATGATTAATGGTATCAGAGCAATGTTCCCATTTGAAGCATTGCTTATACAGCAGAAATAGCAGAGCTGGCCTACATAGAAAAATAAAAATTCAATAGAAGAGATTCACAAAGGTATGTAGAAAATGCTGCAAAAGGAAAGGATTATATTAAAAAACATAGTTTGAAACAAGTTTTATACAAAAGAAATTACTGATACCAATATTAATTCCAGAGGCAACTGGGCACATTTCTGCAAAGGGAATAAATGCAAATGAAAGTTTCTAACTTCAGTCTGGGACTTAAACCTGGATGATCTCATAATACACAAATTAGTATTTTTCAACTTTGTGAGAGCGAGTTTTCAGAGATACTTTCTTCACTGCCCTTAATCTGATGGTAAATATTGTTCACTGTAGACTTTAAATAACACCCCATATGATGCCAGATTAACTACTGCCTGTCTGTGAAAATGCCAGCTAAGTCCTCTACCATTTTAGGATGGATTTTTCAAAAGGATTTTAAGGAATTAGCTGTCCAACTCCTATTATATAAAGGAAAAAGGAACTTCTCACCCTCAAGTTCTATTTTAATGACACTGCACCTATGTTTATCCTGTGTTAGCCAAAATTGTACAATCTGTTCAAGGGCAGAATATTTCATATAAAAAAGCTTGTCCTTCCACTGTTGTCAGAAGGAGTTAAGAATGTGTAGCAGCTCATATCATCGAAGCACAAAGTACCTGCATTTTGTTCTTTTAGGGGTTTGCCCATGTAATTAAATTGATAAAAGAGTTTTGGGCCCCTGACATGCACATGACAAAGTCCTTGAATAGATGTTTGCTTTGAAAAATTCCGCATAGGCCAACAGACTTCATGCATTTGTCCCACTTGAATATCATCATACAGATTTTGTTCATTATCCAAATAAATTGTTTGAGCTGGTCCAATTGGAAAATGATATATGTAAGGGGCCTCTATCCATACCTGTGCCACATTTAATGATTGTTCAAAAAAAATGCAAAATACAAGATAAGCTTCTAATCAGGTAGTGATATCAGTAAGTCTTAATAGTGGTATTGATTGCAATATTACAGAAGTGCAGAAATGTTAGCTACACGAGTTCACAGCCCAGAACTATCCAGGAAGTATCAATAACCTTCGGGATTTCTCTTATTATAAGATTTTGCTCTTTGGATATGTAACACTATTTTCAGATGTTACAAAGCATGTGTAGCCAGGCATTTTGTTTATGGTTATAAGTCTGAAGAAGCTCAAACACGGGATATTTCATGAAAGGTCAGTTGTCATACTTTGCCTCCAAATTTGAGTCAAAACCCATAAGGGAAATAATTTCACACATAGGATTCAGCATTTTGGCAAGCCAGACTATTTTTGGTCCTAGGTACATGCCTTTTGAATGATCAACAACAGACTTGACTTGTGAGCTCAGCACATTGTGAAGGAAGAAAGAAGAGCTCAGAGGGTTCATGATATTCAGAAGGCTGCTAACATACTGTCAGAAGCTCTGCTACAAAAAAACAGGAGCTATAGGGCATAAATATTCTTGATTTGTTTACACATTCTCCACAAGGATTAGGGAAGAAGACAAAGCTAGAGTTTTATTTACTGAAAATCTCTTCCATGGAAGAAAAGTAAAGCTTTTTCTACAGCAAGGAAACTGTGGAGTTCCTTTCCAACTCATTTTCAAGAAAGAGGATTCTCCACTTTAACTAGTGGAGCCTGGAAGTCCCATTGATGTCATCTTAAGCAGCAAGCACATGCTGCACTTAAATGCCCAACAGAGCCTGTAAATACACTTCAGGAGGCAGATCACTCCCCTATGTCCTTTTAGGCACAATACTGCCACAGACACTCATTCTTCTTGCTGTATGTGGTAACATACACCATCTTATTCCCTCTCTTGGAAGGCAGAAGAGCAGAGGAAGAGTTACACTATTTGGATATTATTACTGCTCAGTCCTTGCATACTCAATAGCTGAAGGAAACATCTAACTCCTTTTAATGTCAAGGAACAAAGTTATAAAGGAGAGTGATATGAACATTAACATGTGATGTCCAGAGGGAAATATGCTATGCAGATTTCATACTGTACTTCCCTCTCCATTTTCCTCTTCCATATTTACAGCCCCATACCAACAGTAAGTGTGTTTTACTGAAAAGCACTGATCAGAAGAACAAAAAGAAAATGTCAACAGTGCCACACTTGGCCTTTTTCCTCAAAACAACAGGAAGTAACAAGCTTTCCTTAAAAAAAAAAAAAAACTCTAAAAAACCTCTTTTTTTCCCCCCTATATAAATAGACTTGTCCAACAGAGCTTTTTTTCCCCTGTGGATTGTTGTCACTAACTAAATACATTTCCCCAATGCTTTTCTGATTGTCAAACATTTAGGAAAATTCAGTGAAATGAATGGAGTGTTCTTGGTTTGTTTTGATATAGCAGTAAACAAGATGCAATGAATGGCTACAAAAACTACACTTGCCAAGTCTGTGAAGTTTCCTTTATTAACATATTATACCACTCTTACACACACACACACACACACACACACACACACACACTAATGTCTTACTTCAACAACAGATCCACTGATGACAAGAAGAAATAATATAAGGAATTAATAAGGATGCTACAGTCTTGCTTCCCATTTATAAGTCAATGTTCTTATTTCCATGTGTCAGAGAATGTCTCTGTTCATATTTTAAAATATTTTTAGTAAATCAGAAATGAAATTACATAATCTACACCAGTTGTATTCTGTTGACTTAAAATCTTTCATTAAAAAAACAGTCTACACCGTGCACTGTATTTTTTTGATAAGCTGTACCATCCCTTCCTCTGGTGAATTTGTTCACAGGAATGAAGACGATTCACATGTTTCATGCATCCATTGGCTAGGTAAGGGAAAGCAGACAATCTTAACTAAGGGAATAAAAGAAAAATCAGCCTGTGTGTGCTTCTTGCTGCCTGCCAAAATGGAGTAACACATAGTACTCCTGGTTTGGCCTACCAAGCACTCTCAGTGCATTATACTTTTGCTTTTTAATAAGGTTCAGTATAGGAAAAAACATTTTCCCCCCCGATATTGTAGTGATGGATATTATAAAAGAAGGTGAATGTGAATATGAATATAGGCTAGATAGTATTTTAATTGCTGGTACTATTAACTGTTTAAACACATAAATTATTTATTTCTTAAACACTGCAGCCTTTTTTCTCCCAAAACATTAGCAGTGTAAAATGACCTAGGATAGAATATTTTAGTTAAACACACATGCAAGGACAAAGAGGTTACTTCAATTCTTCACTCAATGAACAGATTTTTAGATTGACTAAGGTATTTACAAATCTAATTTCTTTTACAAGTAATGGTAAACCCACCCTACATAGCTGTAATCAGAATGTGAGAACTTTCTTTTTAAAAAGAGCTATAGTACTGTCTTTTCAGAACATGACTAGCTATTATGTGTACTGAGTGGGTGACTGTTTTTCCATGTGATCATGACTTTCCAAGTTTCTATAATCCTGACTCGAACATTTTCATGGAGAGAAAAGTACGAGATTTCAAACAATGTTAAGTAATCAGGGTAACAGATGACCTTTCTAAGAACTGCTTCAGAAACCTAATCTTTATGCATACATGACTGAAGGATTTCAGAATGATATTCCAATCCCCTGTAATGCTATTTCCATAAACGAAGACAGAATATCCTTTCAGAATCCTTCACACCTGTACTTTAGATAGCAAATACACGGAGCTTCTTTAACAAGTACTTCTACTAGTAGAAATAGTACCAGTTCAAGCCAGATATAAGCAGGGATGACAACACCTTCACTCTGTCCTGTTTTCTGTAACTGTTATGAGCCCTGCCTTTTTGCCTGCATGAAGGCACTACAAAAATAGACTGAAGCAAAGGAGAGCTTTTTCCTTAAGGAGCTTCAACTCCATAGTTTAAAGAGTATAATTTTTTTTTTAAAAGGACACCCATATATTCTTTTTCTCAAGTTAGTAGTTCAAGATATTCAAAATGACTAAAGAATTATTGAACCTTGCTCAACAAAGATTCTTTGCAGAATCACCACTGGCACACAATGTTGAATTGACTAAAATTTCTGTGGTGTGCTTTGTTTCTCAGTAGTAAATGCGTATCCATATCAGGCAGTTTATAAATAGCAAATAATTGCTAGTGAACTGGTGATGCATTCACAGGACTATTTTTGGTGGATTTCTCTGTTCATTTCAGGATAAGCCATTAATCCCAAAGCCATACAGAAACTTCAATAAGAAAAAAAGGCTCCTAGTGTTGTGTTGATCTCTTGGCTGTCTTTCCAAGGTTGATTCTTCATCTAAGCTTTAAAGATTGTGAATTACACCATAACCAGTCAGGACAAGAGGAAGAAGCTTTCTGTCACACTGCATGTCCAGTAGAAGGCATCCTTTTAATTGCATTTCACCACTAAAGTTGCCCAAGATGCTGGAACTGATTCAGAGACTTTAATGGAGCTATTTGCCTTTTTAAATGCCTTCTGCCCTCCCCCACCCCCAAATCTGCTTTACTTTCATGTGCCTGGGATTAGCATAACAAATCAGACAGACTGCAAACTTGACAAATGTATAATGCCTTGATTTTGAACTGCTGTGACAATCTGGGTTTGAAATATGTTGTTAAAGCTACTGGGCTCTGTCCTGAGCTGCCCACCTTCCTATCCACCACTAGGCAGCCAGTATCTGGAGTAGACAGCACACAGCATGCCTAACTCTAGCAGGGGGGGAGACGTTCTTTGATATAACTCAGCCATTACACTGTGGATACACAGAGAGTAACACACATATATAGATGACAAAGACTTTCATATTCCATATTTTTCCTCTCAATAGTAACTGAAAAATGTCAAGAAATTCTATAACAGCTTTTGCTTTTTGTGTTTCCCTCTCCCCCTTCCACCCTGGCTCATTTTCACAGCTCAGATATTTTACAAATAGCTCACACACTTGCAAGGGCTGGGGGAGTAGGGAAGGTCCTGCCAAAACCATTTTGCAGCTGGAGAGGGAGGGTGAGATGACATTTGTTTACATCCTTCGGCTGAGAAGTAAAAACATTTTCTGAGCCTTGAAACTGTTGGAAGAGGAACCCATCAGCCTTTCTATAATTCAGTGTTGCTGGTTTCAGATTTTTTTTTTTTTTTTTTTTTTTTTTTTGCTATTCATGCACATTATATCCGGGAACACTTGCTGGATCTTGTTGGGGAGAGGGTCAGACACTGCAGATAAAAATGGACTACTCTCTGTGCAGGCTTCACAATTATTTCTAGTCTTCCTCAGCATACGTGCAGTTTGACAACCTGGGCTTGGGGAAGCATGGGAACCCTGCTCTCCAAAGTTGGTCTTCCTCTGCCGCCTTGCAGAGGAACGCAGCCTGCCTGGCTGGAGTTGTTTAGCAGGGACACATGGGCTCCTCGCTCCTCTTAGGCTGTGGGGGGGAGGGGACCCTGCTGCTGGCACCCAGCCTTACCTGGACATGTGCTCCCGCTGGGGTCTGTGCGCCTTCTCCAGCCCCAGTTTGGTGAAGATCCCCACCAGCACCATGACCGCCACAACCCCACAGATGATGTAGACGATGAGGTTGGTTTTATCCCTGGTGGGGTCGTGCAGAGGGTCGTCTATGCGGGAAGGAGGCTTCCCAGTGTTCATCCACAGCGGCGTCTCGTAGTTTGTGCAGGTGCTTTGATCCAGCCTCGTCTTCTTGAACTTGCAGCAAAACCTGAAGCCACAAGTGCCGCAGCAGAAGATGAACTCCCCCGAGCTGCAGTTGAAGGGGGGGTCCCACTGCCCCATCACGTCGAAGTAGCCCCTGCAGAAGTCCGGGGTGGGAGGCGGCTCGGAGGGGTCTAGCTGCTCCCCGAGGCTGGAGTGGTTCCCTCCCGAGAGCACCACGAAGCTCCCCAGCTGCTGGCCGGCTTTCTCCTGCGCCCGGCACACCAGCGTGAGGAGGTCCGCCACCAGGTAGCCGAAGAGCAGCCGGATCAAGCCTTCCATCCTTCCGCCCGGCCCTGGCCCCGGCCCCGCGCCGCCGCCGCCGCCGCCGCCGCTCGAGCCGCTGGATGCTGCGCCGCGCCGGGAGCTGAACATAAAGGGGCTCCGTCAGGGGCCGGGCGCCCGCTCGGCCCGCGCTCGCCTTCAGCACCGCGGACAGCCCCGCGCGGGCCGGGCCGGGCCGGGCCGGGCCGGGCCGGGGGGGGGGGGGAGGGAGGGGGGCGCCGCTCCGCGCCGCTCCGCGCGACAGCGGCGAGCGGCACTTGTGGAGCGGAGCGCGCGGAGCGAGGCAGCGCGCGAGGAGGCGGGTGCGAGGGGCGGAGGTGGCGGCGGCAGCGGGGGGCACCGCGGCGGGCCGCCGAGGGGGGCCGCGAGGCGGGGGAGGGGGGGGAGCCGGCGCCTCCCCGCGCTGCCTCGTGGCGGCGAGCAGGCGCCGGGGGGCTCCCGCCTTCCCGCGCTCCCTCGCACAACTCCCGCAGCCAGCCCCGGCCCGGCGCCCGCCCCGCTCCGCTCCGCCCCGGGCCGCGCCCGCGCCCGCGCAAGGAAGGCGACGACCGCCGCGGGACTCGCCGCGGCATCCAGCCGGCGGCGGGCGGGGCGAGGGGAAGCCGCCCCGGCGGGCAGCGAGGACGAGGCGAGCCCAGCCCGGCCCGTCCGCCGAGGCGCCCGCAGGAGGCTGCGCGCCGCCGCCTCCCCCTCAGCAGCCCCTGCGCGGCCCCGTCCTCCCACCGCCCGGGGCCGGCCGGCCGCCCGCTCCCCGGCAGCCCCTTACATAAGCGCCTTCCCGCCCGGGCGGGCGGACGGGCGCTCCCCACAGGTGCGTCGCCAAAAGCGCGGGAGCGGCTCCCCGCCCCTCCCCTCCCCCCCCCCGCGCGGCCCCTCAGGGCGGGCGGGCGGGCTGCGCGCGGCGCCCTCAGGGCGGGCAACGGCCGGCGCGCGGCGCCCCGCCCGGGCACCGCGGGGGGGGACGGGGGCGCGAGCGGCTCCCGCCCGCCGCGCTCACCCCGAAGGGAGCCGGCGGCCGCGCGGCGGGGGGGAGCGGGGCGCCGCTCTCCTGGCCGAGCGGGGCGATGCTTCTGGCGGGCGCGGGGGGCCGCGCGCCGAGGCTTCACGTACCGGTGAGTGGCGGGCGGCTCCTCCCGGCAGCGCCGCATCCGCGGGGCGCGAGCGGGCTCCGCGCTACTCCCCGCGCGGCGCGTTCCGGAGCGGCGCTGCCGCTACGGCTGCTGAGCACGAGCTGCCCCGGGCGTCGTGTGTCTGAGAATCTTGTTATCGTGTCGGTCGGGCTGGCTCCGGAGGACACGCTGAGGCTGCGGGTTGTTTGTGAGACGCCGAATTAAAATAACTTCCCCCAAACGGAGCTCTGACTCTGGGAAAGACTTTTTAGTGATTCGCTCCCCATCCCTGTTGTTTAACTCTCTCATCTCCGTCTTTAGGCTTGGCAGTAACCTGCGCAAGTAGTGATAATATTATCCCGAATACTATGCTGCCACCAAATGTAGGAAATAAGCCCATTATGGCGTAACTTAACAGCGTGGGCTGGTGCTTAGAGCAGCTTCCCTTCTCCTCGGGGACATGTCCATGACAGCCTCACTGCGGCCTTGCAGGCCACTGCTGTCTCCGAGGAAGAGGGGCTTGTCTGCTGGGGCTCCGAGGCTCGCTGCCCGCAACCGTGCGCCACAGACTTACTGTTCTTCTTCGTCTTCTCTTGCAGGGGGGCTATGCTGCCGCTGCACTTCGGCAACTTTGGCCAACTTCGTGCCGAGATGTTAAGCAGTAAATCAACAGAAAGGTGAGGCAGAGGACAAAGCAGACGTTTGGAATCGGAGAGGGCTGTAGTTGGCTAATTGTGATCCTTTGCCTTCTCTTAAAAATAGACTCTAAGTACAGTGACGATTCTACTGAACAGTTTGACAATAAGCCTGGCATCCTTGTCCAGGAGGAAGGTAAGAAAGGCCCTTGACTTCTCAGCAGAGACAAACAACTAGTCCTAGCCAAAACCAGCCTTCTTTGTTTTTAATATTTAATTCTTAAAACCTCCACCTCATCAACATCCCCTTTCAAGTCTCCTCTGAAATCATATCATTCCTCCCTTGTGTATACTTCTCTCTGCTATTATTTATTATTTAACACTTTGTGATGCAGTTTGTGCTGAAAATACTGCACAAAATGAATCTGTTGCATACTTCTTATTGCATTTGGAGACATTTAAGGTCCAGTCCTGTCAGGCACATAAGATTATGCAAGTTTCCCTGGTGATTTCACTGCTAAAAAGCTGCTTAAAGATTTTGCATGATTAGTGCTATGCATGTGCAGAAATAATAACATCATAAAATGATTTATTTTGTGGGCTCTTAATCCTGACTAGCTATAGTACAAGTTTGTTGTTTTGCTGAGATCATGGGGTTTTCCTTAAGAATTCTCCTATAGCTGCAAAGCCTGAAGGATTTAGGCTAGATTCTATCTGCTGGCTTCTATTCCGTGCGAACAGAATGTGACCCTAAGTGGCATATACTCGGAAACAGAACCCAGAACTAGGGAATGCAGGAGCTTGATTTAAAGCTCCTTGAAGAAAACATTTCTTGTGACACCAGAAGACTTTGCTTCTGGGTTCTATGCATCTGATTGAATAAACTGTAAGTTAGCCTAGTTAATCACAAGTTACTTTAGTTATGCTCTCTGTGCCTGTTAGTCCTATTAGCAGTAGAGTTATTTTATCTGTATCATGTCTTAAATATTTACCATGAATTACAGTTCTTGACCAGTCACAGACCCCTTGTACTAGGCCTGCTACAGTTTGTGTTAATGGCTTCATAGCACATAGCTGTAAGAACACCTACCCACATTATCAAAATACAAAACATTAAGTATAATAGTGGAAACAAGAAAACTTTCACACAGTACTGAGGTACATGTTGGGTCATTATGTGATTTTTATAAAGCCTTTCTCACTGAAGTCAGTCAATAAAAAATTTATTGATTTCAGTCGTCTTTATCAACTGTCCAGAAACACTTAAGATTTCACAGTTTAGCACTATGACCTTCCACTTTTAGGACTTTTCTTATTAGCATTGCTTTAAGGTAAGCAGTAATTACCTATTTTTCTACAGTTTTATCCTATAACTAATGTAACTTGTCTGTGGAACAATTGAGAAGATGAATGCTTCAAGTAGTGTCTACAGAGTTGTCTTCACTCAAGCCTGTATCTATTTAGTTAAGTGAAATACTTAATTTTAGGCATAGACTTTATGCAAAATGAAATACTTCTATTATTTTTTTTATCCCCGTCTTCTTTCCCTTGATTCCACTGAGACGTTCACATGTGGATCAATAGCAAGCTTGTAGCTCAAATATAAACTACAAACTACGCTTTTTCTGGGAAATCTTGTATCAATGTATAACCATGTCTCAGTGGAAGTTATATAAACAGGCCGGCTATCACTGGCAATAGTAGTAGCACTATATTAGCACCTAGAGACCTTAACTGATATGAAGGACCTAGCATGCTAAGCACCCTACAAGCAAACACATAAATGCTGTTAAAACTGTCATAGCCTTAATTAAAAAGCCAACGTACGGTTCTGTTCTCTGTGCACACGTATCAACAACTCAAGGTCCCTACAATATCACCAGATGTGGGTAAATACACTGTGTGCATGTTTATCCGGATGTATAAATTGTTAGTGATGGGCACCTTCATCAGTCCCAGCGGTCAAACCAAGGCTTAAGAGGGCCCAGAAAACGTTTTCAGTGTTAAAGTTCATCCTTCTGTGTCAATGTGGTGCTCTTGAAAACAATTATCATGCCTTTGCAAAACATATTGGTTGGTAAACTTCAAGGGCAGAACCCCTCACAAAACATTCAAAAGAAATTTTTAGTTCATAATACTCTGTATATGTATATATGTATTATATAGGGTCAATTCTGTGCTTAACTGTATAAACTATTAGAACTGATCATTATGGGTTTTTAATGAAGATAATAGAGAATTTGAAAAAGAGTAAAATTAAGACAGAAAGATAACAAATTAACCTGAATGTTGAGGTGGAGATAAATCTGAAGAAGCAATGTACAAAATAATAATTTTATAGAGATACTTCATATAGAACAATTGCAATCACCATGTTCCAAAATCCTTTTTTTTTTTTTTTAATAATAATAACAATGTTGATACAACCTCTGAGTATCTCTTGCTAGAGAGAATAGTCCTTTGCTGAGCACTAAGCCCCTGGAGCCTCCTAGCCCATCATTAATTCCCAAGAAATGCCGTATAGCTCAGTCATTATTATTAACAGACATTCCAGAGCCATGAAAATCTGTCAAAAAAACAAACAAAAAAAAAAAACCAAAAAAAAAACAGCTAGACAGCCTGATCTCTAGTAATATTGATGTGAAAGGCATTTTGTGATAAAGAATGTCATGTAGAAACTGCAGTGAAGCAGTCAACATCTCTTTTCTTGATAGTTATTTCATACTGCAATGGGATGTTTGGATGTATAGATACAAAATATATTGCAGCTGGAAAACAAAAAAGGTGATGATTCTACTATATCAGGCCAAATGACGGCAGCATGTTTGCAAAAGCTAATCCTGAAAAAGTACTTTTAAATGTTAGAATGTGTCCACTGTGGAATAACAAGGTAGCTTGGGACATGAAAGAAATTACCTTAGCATACAAGAGCTGAAGAAACAAAATGCATTTAACAAGGAAACTACAAGAGACCTGGGGTTTACAGATATTGAAAACAGTCTCAGGATTTACAAATATTGTAAACAGACCTGGACCATACAGCATACGAGTTTGTTTTGAACACCTCTACATTCTTGAACCAACATACATCATACAACCCCATCTGCTCTGCTGAAGTTTAGTCATTCCTTCCATTAGGAGAGGAGTATGCTTTGCAATTGGTATTAGGCTAGCTAGATGATTAAAACACAGCTGGTGCTAGACCTTTCTTTTAGTTATAGAGCTAACTCTTCGTAAGCCTTTATTACCTTATTTTGAAAAACTGCCATCATTAGTATCATATCAGTGCAGCACCGTGTGAAAACCTGGCCTGCAGTGTGTTGATACTGAATATACATTTCCTTTTATAGTTCCTGAACAGACATCATTTAAACTAACCTTGCTCTTTTTGTTAAAAGATTGGGACAGAATGAGCTTGTTGTTATAATTTCATGAGTTCATAGCAACTTTAAATGGAACAGCTTACATATTTTACACATCACATTGACTATTTCTTAGTTACTGTCTTCAAGTCTGAAAAAAATACAGCTTACACACAGCACAGGGACCACAATCAAGAGAAATCTTATCAAGCCAACCGGAATGAAAAAGCACAAGAGATTTGTCTTCATGGCTCATTAATGTAGAGAAATTAGTTTATTGCAATTCTACAGTGCTGAAACTACCTATAGCACCTAATATTTTGCTCTTCAGTCTTATTGTAAAACTAAAATTGTAGTAATTGCACAGACTGGGGGTAGGGAACATTCACAGCATTCACTCGTGGAGTGAAATTAATGAAATCCTGACAGTTCTTTTGTAGCTTTAGTTTAATTCAAAGGAAATGGTTTAATTTGGAAAATTCAGATAAATTTAGAGAGTAAATGGATAACTTGCAAATATACTAGATGAAACCCATGGGTACTGCATAGGTCTTCAGAATACAGAGAAAAAAAATGTCGAAATGTCTAAAACAGTTTGAAGCGGTATAGCTGAAAAATGACTTGTGCCCCCAGGTTTGCCTGTTGCACAGCTATTGCTCTGATTCTGAACAAGGAAAACTGCCAGTCAGTTTCTCTCTTTGGCAAGACTGATGTTGCTTTTGAATTGTAATATTATTGCAAATACCCAAGAACAGTATATGTTTCTGCTCCTTAAAATTAGGCTGCCATGGAATTTAGATCTGGAATGATTGGCCAGGTGTCCAAAGATTGCTGCAACAGACAAAGAAGGCTCTGCAGATCATTCCAAAACTCATGCCAACAAAATCTTTGTCTTGTTACAAAAAAAAAAAAAAAAAAAGGCTACAGCAGATCAAAAGAACAATTGGAACTGCTTTTGTATCCTTCCTCCTGAAAACGCAACTACCTTTGTTCCCATGAGTTCAACTTTTCAAGGCCGAGAGGAAGCCTTTTTAAACAGACCTAAAAAAGCATTAACATGTTTCAAGGTTATAGGCAGTAGAATAGGCTGTATACTGTGCCTGACCATAGAGAAGCTGTGCTTAGACACTGAAGACGATACAGCAGAGAAAGTTTTCTAATCCTCTGCTGTCTGTCCCTGGCATATGTTAGAACAGCTAAGGAGCAGATCTAACCAATACCTTGTCTAAAAAAATTCCTGAATGACTTTATATAACCTCTGTTATACTGGTAACTCAGGTTCTGGTCTAGCACGCCCTTCCTCCATGCCTGGAACGCCGGTGGACAGGAGCTGGAACAGGAAGCAGTCGTACTGATCCGTCAGTTTTAGTCTGTCAGTTTTGGCACTATTGACTCTCAAGGGCTAGAAGTGAGTCATAAGTCTCAGAAGTAAAGAAACTCCTCTTCACAGAAGCATAAGGTTGCTCTATTACATAATTAACAATAGATTTTAGCTACCATATATTTTGTGTGCCTTCCAAAATGTATCACCAGGCAACCAAAATCAAAATTCTTATTAAACATTAGACCTTTTTAGTGCATCTCCCTGACAATAAGCTTTAATCATCTCTCTCCATATCATTATCACAATATGTCCATCCAAGGCTTAAAGTATTTTGTATCTTATATATAGTAATAATATATAGATGCAGGAACTTTAACATTTGTGAAGAAGAAGATTGCTCTGACAGTTCCATTTTAAAAAAAATGTTAGCTGTTAAAAGATGCTCAGCAGTTTAAAATGATGAGTAAGTCATAAGGGAGATGAAATAATGGGTACAGAGAAAGTAAAAATGGTCAGAGTTCTGTGATGCTTTTTTGATTATATGACATTGCAAATTTCATGGGGCTATCAGGTTCACTTACGTATCACGTCTGGCCACAAGTCTCAAATTTGATTTTCAAAGGTTAATATCTGCAGTCCAATTCAGTATCTACCAAATCAACAACTGTCTTTCCATTGTTTTAAAGTGGAAACTGCAGTGGGTGATTTTGTTCAGAGACGCTGAATAATCACAGCTTACGCAGAAATCGCCAGATGTCTGAGTGGTCAGTACTTCTGAAAATTGGGTCACATATTTAAAAGCCTAATAACGAATTCAAAGACTAAATGTAGGCACATATGTTGGAAAGTTGTTGATGCTCACAAATACACGTACAGGTCCCAGACCAGGCTTTGAGGCAGATAGTAACAATTGTCCCTTCTTAACTCTACTTGACAGTCAACATGAAGAGTAGTATCAGAGCTGGCTCCAAAGGGATTTGCTTATCTGCCCCCCCAGAGTCAGAGCCAGTGAAAAGAAATTGTCAGCCAGGTATGCTGACAGATGAGTCAAAAAAACACAAAGATCTCAAAGTGGGAAAGTAAATGCAGTTTGCTATATTTTCTTCCTAGAGAGCATTGTGATAATGTTAATAGGATTTATCATTGATATTTCTCAGCACAGTGCAACTGTGTTATACCTATCTTGAATATCTATCTAGAACGCCTGTCTAGGTGTTATATCTATATGGAACAAAATGACATCAGTTCAATCTCCTTGCTCTTTTCATCATGTTAATAATACACTGAAAAGTAAACGCTTAAAGAAACAAAGTGCTTTGTAGCAAAATGTTTGTTAATTGTTCTTTTAATTTTTTTCTTGTGGTTTCATAAAGTATATTTGCCTAAAGTTTTTATTATTATTATTATTATTATTATTATTGTGAAAGTGCAGTGATCCTACAGCTGATAAATAATGGGAAAAATAAAAGGATTTTAACTGTAACGTGAAATACATATCAGGGAATCTTGAGAACTGGTGCAAGAAGATGCTGAGAGCAGATCCTAGTGGTGTCTATTTGCTGTCATGTTCATTTAAATCAGCAGATTATCTCTTAACTCATAAATATAATCTAATTTCAATAACATACATAGAATATCTGCTGCCTAACAAATATATAGGAGATTACTGCAGACTATGATAAGGTTAAACACATTTTTAATACATGATGCTGGTACCTGAGAGCACAGTTTTCAGAATGGATTACCTGATCAGCATTTGTATAGTCAAGTGACATTGGCATAAAATGTAAAGGAACTGCAATAGAAATCCTTTCATGTAATATGGAAATTATGTATATATAGGGTTGGTTATAATGGAATATTTTTTAAAAGGACAACTCACAATTTTCTTGGGTGTGTGGGAATTAGTCTGTCATTCACTCCCACACACCTGACAGAAAGCTGGCCTCTTTAAAGTCAGTTTTGTAATTTATATACACCTTGAAGTCTTAAATATGATTTTCCAGTTTAACAAATTCTCCCTGTGAATATAGTGATTGTATTTCTTCTTTAAACAGAAAAAATAACAAAATTAAGAAGGAAATCACAAGTAATTTCTATGTAAAATAGAATAACAGTTGAAATGAAGTAATCCTTGATAAAAAATAAAATGAAGAAGAAACAGATAATTTAGATGATGGAATAATGCAATCACTTTCCTACATAAACAATGCAAGTATTTCAACATATAAAATGATCATAAGTGAAAGAGAACAGACATCTCATAATAACTGATTATCTCACGTTTTTCATAATGTTCAGCTCAAGCTGAAAAAAAGTGCTGCATACCAACATCAGAAAGAGATCCTACATGCAAAGATTGAACCTGGGTCCAATTTTCAGTCTTTTCATCTCATCACAAAGGATTTTTGTAGTATTAGGTCTACTGGTTGTCATTAATTACTTATTAACAGCTGTACACTGAGGACAAAGTCTTGACTAATTAGTGTTAATAGAAACATTACCATTGACTTCAATGGAGTGAAGATTTCACTCTAAGGATCAAGATTTAATGAGTTTATTCTCACTGAGATATTCTTTATAGGACATAAAGTTCCACTGGTTTCCATAGGGTCACTTTATAAGTTTGGTATTATTCATAATGAACATGAAAAAATTTAGCATTAAAGTATATAGAAAAATATAGGAAAAGTTAAAGGAAAAGAGACAAAAATAACAGAGATAACGACCATATTCTGATGCCTACTATATGAGAGAATATAGAAATATTTAAGGAAATAATATTTTCACATCCAGCTCATCTTAAGTTCCAGTGCAGATACCTATACATTGCTCAAAGTGTATTAAAACAGCGCTCTGGTTTCTGTGTCTCTGTCTGTGTCTAAGGCACACTGAAGCCCAAGGGAGGCATGATCTGCTGGCAAAGTGATAAGCACAGCTCTCTAGCACATATGCTGAGAGGAGCTGCCTGCCCTACCAGGGAAGCCAATAAAAATCAGCAGTCCTTTTCAACAGTGCTTTTTTCTACCTTCCTCCCTACATCCATCCTAAGCAACTTTTCTGTGCCCTGACAGTAAAAGAGGGTGAAGGCTACTTCTCTCTGAGTTCATGACCTTTCCCTACAGTTATATTCCACTGGGACAAGAGAAGAGTCATCCCTATGCCATGGACAGATAAAATTTTCTTGGCAGCTGGCCTACAGCTGTGGAGTTCATGCCCTGATGATGCTTGAACAATTACAGATCTCAGCTCCTTCAGAATGAAATGTAAAATCCATTGTTTTCATCTACCTGTTCCACAGTAATAATAATGGGAATAATAAAAACCATCCCTGCTAGGACATGAACAGAGAGCTAGAGATCCTTTACCATGATTACCCTTAGAGCTTGCAAAGGTGTTCTGATACCATGGCGATGAACACAGTATAATTGCCAAGATAGATGATGGATCCAGCTGGCACTTCTCCTTCCTCCCCCACACATCATGGTGCTCACCACAACAAATTTATGATTTAGTCCTAAAATCTGTTGAGTCTTGTTGGTCTTTATCAATTTTCTTGCAGAAACTGCGAAATGTTCTCTTCACGTTTTTTGGTTTAGTCTAGACTGATGAGAGGTGCACAGTGTTTGCAGAAATGACACCCATATGGTATCTTATTCTCCTATTGTTTAATGGACAAAAAAGCTTCTCTGAAACCCTAGGTGATTAATAAATAAATGTCAATTCTCCTTCTTGGTGAAAAAATATTCCATATACCTCTCTGTCTTCTATGTCATCTTAGGCAAGATTTACCCAGAACGATATTATTACGTTTGTCCAGGTGTGATTTGAGCTTCTTTGTTCAGAAGCTCAAAGAGAAAGTCCTCTAAATTAACTCCTATCTTGCACTTTTTCTATTTACATAGGATTTATACAAGGATGACAGTTCTTATCTAAAAGACAAATACCTTCTAGATTAGGCTATGTAAGAATATTACAAATGTCTTTTCTTCAAGAAAGAAAAAGTGTGAAAAATAATTGCAATCTCCTTAGTTTACAAAACCTTTGTCAGGATATTTACTCAACTCTAGGTTTCAAATAGAAAGCACTGCTATTTAAAATTTTTACAAATTCTTAATAGCCGCTTTACCCAAAAATGCCATTGCACCCTGCACTACTCTGTGTCTTTGCTGTCAGTATTATTATATATCTAAGACTGAACGGGTATGGACAAGGTGCCTGTAGAACAAGGTACTATCAGGAGAAAGTGAAAGAAGTTTGAACTGCTGTTGCAGGGAAAGCAGATATCATTCTCCAAGGTTTAGAAATCCTTTATTCAATATCCTAGCAGTTAAGAGTAAAACATATTTTTGCTAAGAAATTAATACCAAATTTTAGCTATCTGTGTACAAACCTGGATGCTTCCAAAACATTTAGACTTGAGAAGCTAGAGGAAGTAGTTAATATTGAGACAGTATTTGTAGATGGAATTTTAATGGACCTAAATGGGACTGGTGCTCCTTTCACCCGGGGGAATTTGTCCCATTATCCGCTTGAGGTGCAGAATTCTGATTAACCAAAGTTTAGCCAGAAAGCAAATTAGTGCTAAAGCGTGAAAACCAGAGCTTTGAGACTACCAGCATAGCCTTTATGCTAGCTTTTTTCATCCAAAGAGTCCAATTAAGCAAACCCGGCAGAAGTCTTAAGAGCAAATACTCTCTGCTGGTAAAAAACTGATCGCTCTTTTGATTAAGACAAAGGGTGCCTGTCTGCTCTATGGGGGGCTGAAGAGGAAAAACAGAGCTCAGCTTCCAAGACTAGGAATGCATTTCAGCAATATCAGAACTACACGGATTTTTTCTGGATTTGGAAGCTAAGACCAGAGGCTGGAAATTCTAGTACCGGTCAGTTTATGATATCACTATTTTTGGCTGACAGTAAGGTAACAGATACTTTTTAGGTCAGGGCTTCTCAGTCTGTTTTAAGACAGGCTTCCCATCCCTATTTACAATAGATGGACTTCAAGCATCATAGCATACCAAGTGCATGAACAGACCATACACAGATCTCTAAAAGCCTTAAAATGCACAGTGGGAGAATCCCTAGTACATGTCCAGCTATATTGGCTTATCAAACCTGCATTGGGATAGAAATTTGGACTTATGCAAACAGTCAGTTCAGTCCCAAATACCTTCTTAAAAGAAGGTTTAAGCAAGATAGAAGCAGTGCACAGACTTTATCATGATTCTCTGCACAGATTCCTTCTCCTTTCTAGATGAACGAAAATGTGCTGAGTTGTGTAAATACCTTGTTTATATAGCTATACTTTTTATATTTAATAATATTTAAACTTTGTTTGACTACAGCTTGCCTGAAAATAAATATGTAAAAAAACCTGGCTTCTAGTTTAATTTGACCTTCTCTTGAGCAAATTAGCCTTGAAGATTTCTGGAAAGGCAAACAGTAGTTGCTTTCCCATCATCCTACTCCAGCAAAGAATGTGATAATGTCCATGTAGGTAAGCTTTGAGATATAATCGTGAATGCTGTTCTGCCAAAAGTTCATCACTGGCAAATTCTCACCAACTCAGAATTCTTTAATACTTTGCACCGAAATAATCAAACAATACGGTGGCAGCTTAGACTAGGCTTAAATGTGGTTGAGAGCTGACGAAAGCAAAAAATTACTGACATTTTGGAATCAGGAATAAAAGAAATTTGTCATATACAAAAGTAAATATTGTAGTGAGGTGCAGCTTGTTGATATGGCATTACATCACATTCTGTATGTTACATAAGCATAGCATATCAAGATCTTCATCCACTGAATCAGATTCATCTGTCATTTATATATTTTTATGTATTATATAAGCATTTTGTATACTCATATTGTATATAAACATATGCTTTTTCCCCAAAGCCAGTTAATCCATTCCATAATGCCTAAATTTTAACTTTTTTTTCCATAAAGACTGTCACTCAGAGAGGAATCTCAAATGCAGTCTCAGGTACGCAAGCTTTCTATATAGGACATATACAGAGTTAGATCCTCAGAAGGATGATCCTAAAAATCTGCATGCTGACTGGAAAACATGGCAACCAATAAGGAAATGCTGATCACAGAGGTCCCAGTGTCCTTCTCCGGAGGTTAAATAGCTGGCTGAAGATATCAAGCAGGTGTCTCTAGCTATTCAATTCCAGAAGCTGAGCACTTGGAAAGAATCCCACTTTTATTTTCTCAGCATGGGAAGAACTGGTCCCTGTTTTCTTTCTGTTGTTTTTGTTTTGCTTTCTTAACACAAATCATTAATAAGAGATGAGAAAGCTTCTTCAGATTAAGATGAGAAAGGAGAAAAGCACTACTTTTCAAAATTCAGGTGGTAGGACGAGTAATGCACCAACATTAGATATACATTACTGTGTCTCCAGTCAGTGATTACTTGTTCATATTCAAGGCCTTTCTTCAAGGCTCTCACTGGAGTATAACATAATTCCTGTGGCAGCTGCAACTCAAAAGGTCACTGCATTCATTGCAAACATCTTGAGTTATGGAACTGATCATGAAATGGGAGTAAGGAAACACCTCTTTAGATTTTAAGCGTCAACCCCAAAGATCAAAACCTTGTACTGGATTTATAAGCAGTTGAATGTGATTGATGACATTTCTTCCATCCATGCTAAGACATAAATGTAAAAAAAAGATTTATAAGGAAGAGACTTATGCATAGCCACCTAACTTACTTTGACTTAGCCTGTGCTACAGATTTAATTAAAAGACAAAAGGTATATTTGTATTTTCTTGATATTAAAGTTAATTGGTAAATACCAATCCCAATACCAGCTGGCAATCTTGACATCTGTGTGAGAGCCTTGGCTAGGATGTTAATACCCAAACACTACCAACCTACACTCTCCTAGGAATGATAAACTCATATTTTTCTCATTTGATTTCTTTCAATTTAGGAGTCAAAACGCATAGGAATGTATCATGCTTTTGATCTATGCATGTAATTCCAAATGACAACATATACAGTGTGTATGCCATAGCCTCAGTCATTAGGAAAGTTTTCAGCATCCATTTATTTTATTTTTTATTTCCTCCTAGGCACTTATTGTGTTCTTTCTACCATGCTGAGTTCTTCTTATGTTTAGAAATATTGTAGAACTGCAAGAGGAGCACAGTCAATTAATTCCTTCATTTGAATAATTAAACATTTTAAATATTCCCTCCATACCTTATGTTCAGCTACAGATATATTATTAATAGTATCTTGTATTTGTGCTGAAAGAGAATGTTAGGCACATAATTCCTAGAACCTGGGGAGGAGAACATTTCTTGACACTATGAATTTACCTACCCAATGACAAAGTTATCTTGTTCTAATTCAAACATGTTTCACACTGTAATAATTACACCACATGAATGTTGTGCTTTTTTATGAAAAATTCAGCAGTTAATTATTCAAAAAAATTGTTATGGCTGATGAATCCATCCCACTGTGTTCAACAAAAATGTTAATTGTGCTTCACTATTTTTAGGATATTCCTGTTTTATCTTTCATGCCAACAGCTTATTCTATAAATTCTGTGCAGACCACTGTGTAAGTTCAAGACCATAGGTTCATAGCCCTCCTGTCTATTGTCAAATGAGTGTCATAAATATGCTATGGTTAAGAGTTAGTTACATCTCTGCTTGTTGAGTGCATTCCTGTTGACAAACAGGTCTTTACTTCTTTGGATTGGCTTTATATAATTTGCCCATCCTTAGCCCCACTCCTGAACAACAGCGTTCCATGACTACCGTGCTTGTTGAACAAGTTTGTCTAGGGTTAGTAGCTGTAGTTCAGGAGATTGTATCCAAAGGCACATAGAGACCAATCTTCTTAAATGAGTATAACAGGTGACAGTTCTAAGTGAATATCTCTGTCTTTAATTCTTAAGCATCTGTTTGATCAGTATGTACATCAAGATTAGTCTTCACCTTCTTGGTTGCCTTTTTGGACAATCCCAGTATATTGAATTAACTCAGTATATGCCCACAGTAATCACAATACCTAGATACTAGTAAGTGACAGACAACCTGAAATCCATCTCTTGATCATGTCTGATTAATTTCAGTCAGGCTATAAGAATTTAATGGGAGTTGCTCTTAATGGAAAGATACTACCTTAATGAAAGAGCTTTACTCCTTCAGATACCCCAAGATCTGTAATTTATTATCTATTAATAGAATTGCCATGATGTCTACAAGATAATACACTGACCTGCACCCCAAAATTTAGATGACCTCGGGTCTTAGTTTTATCTGATTTCAAAGCTAGAGTGTCTGAAGCACAAATGGATGGAGAAAAAAATTTTTTTGCAAGGTCACAGAGTAAATTTGCCACAGAGCTTAGCACTGAACATAGCACTCTTCTAATTCTTAGCCTACCATTGCACAGAACATACAGCTTCTATACATTCTCCACCACATATGCTTGCAAAAAACTGGCAAATACGAAAATCTTTAATAGTACTGCATTCATCTGGAGAAGAGGCACTTAATTTGTTGATTTTGCCTGCTGTATAGGGGAAGTATCTTCACTGTGATCATCCTCCAGCAAATGTAGGAATGTGTCGATAAGACCAAGCATGATTTCCAACAATAAAATTTTAGTTTCTCATTTTTTTCAAAACAGAAGAAATACAAAGAGGGAGAAAGCCCATTTCCTATCAGGAATTAAAATCTGCATTTTTCAAAAGATTTTCATTTTATACTTAGACATGTTACATTTGTTTACAGAGATCTGAAAAATGCTGGAGGGTTTAAAAATTTAAAGAACACCACTATGGGAATACACACTATGTTTTATTATCATTAACTTAGCTGCTATGAGTAAGTGCAACTGGAAGAAATCTGGAAAAAAAAAAAACAAACAAACTGTAAAGAGCAAGCCATGGGAACTTTTCACTTCCTTCATGTGATCATATCTTGTCTAGCTCTCAGCATTGCCTGACCACCCATCTGAACCTTAGTATATTCCTCAGGCATCATGCAAATATAGATAGGATTATAATTGTAATGCCAGAGATGTTCTTTTCTTACATAAGAAATTTATAAGAGGTATTCCACACTACTAGATTTGGGAGCAAAAGGACATTTTTTTCAGGGTCAGACTGATAGGTTGTTGAATTTTGGGGAAGGGATGAGGAACAGGATGACAGGCAGGATTTTGCTGGTTTCTGTTGCATATGCAGCACAGATCACCTCTTAGAAATATGCAGCCCACACACCTAACAAATATACTTTATCTGAGATGATCGTTATTTTTCCTGTGTTCTGGGTTTTATTTAGTTTACTACAATTGATATTGAATTTGTTACGGGGAATACATTAGAATGAAGGACTAGTTGGTCCTTTCTACATCTGGTTCCAGAACATACTGTCACTGTATTAACAAAGAATAATAATGAGGAGAGAACTTGCCTGCAAAGAATACAGCAAGAAACTAAGTCTAGTAATTTACTTTACTATCTAGAGAAATATATTCTCTCAGAACAAAAACTGAGAAAGAAATCAAAGTGTATGGTTAAGAAGTTTGTATTAAGGGAGTTTCACAGGCTATGCCTATATTTTATTCCCAAAGCAAGCATTTTACTACTAGGACTGAATGACAAATTCAATTCACTGCTGTTACCTAAAAAAAGTCTCTTTAACGGTATAGTATGTTTCCATCGTTGGAGTCTCTTTCTCTGAACTGATTTTTAAATCTAAATGTAGTCCAAATGAGCATTAAACAGATTCTTTAGAAAAATAAATCATTCCACTACTTTGAATGATTGCATGGAAAAGGCACCTGTTAAATTTAGCATCTATTTAATAATGAAAGGTATTATATTACTATATTGATATTGATTTCTTTGATTGTTTCAATGAAGATTAATGTTTTCTTAAGGTAAATAATCACCTCCGCTGACTGAGGATTAGCTTATGTCAATATATTTTTATATTGATAGAAAATAAAGGTCAGTATCTAAATCTTATAGAACGGCAATTCTCAGATTTGCAGTTATAAGCTAAGAAATGCTTGGCTTTGTGAGGAAAAAAAGATGTACCACCTTAGGAGTTCAGTATTCGTGATCTTTTCCACCAATACAATGACAAACTGACTTAATTCTGATCTCCTGCTACAATGGCGTTAAATTCATTAACATTTTATTCTTACCAACATAGATTAGAGTGAAGGCCAGTGTATTTAATCTGATATCCTCCTCTCTTTTTGTTTGCTTTTCTCAGCTTTGCTCCTAACCATCCTGTTCTTTTTCTAGGCTCTTCTCCCTGCTTGAAATCCTCTCGATCATGTGTGCCAAGTATAATCTTTTCTTTTAAATCCATCCTCAAAATACATTTCTGACACAAGGACTCTCAAAGCATAACTCTGCAAGATTGCCACCATTCCTTGAACTCATACCATGTCTTATATGTGCCTAATAGTTTTGTCCCAAAAGCTCTTGTTGCTTTCATACAAAGGTGAATCCAAAGTCATGTCAGTGGAAGCCCTTCTACTGACTTGAAGTGAGCATTGCAGAACAGCTCTGTAATGCATAAAACATGAACAAACATTTTACACAATTCCTACAATAATGGCATTGCAGCCTTCAGAATCGATCTTATTTTTTCACTATCAAATTGGATTTTATATGTTCATTTTCTGATACAGTTACATGTTAAGATCTTTTAATTTATTGTGTCTCAATTTTACCATTTGGAAAATGACCAGACTAATTCTCACTCATCTTGTAAAATAATATCATAGATATATGCAAATATACTTGAACTATTATGCTTATGTTCTGAAAGTTAAGAAAAAGAATGGACCTCTTACTAAAATTAGGGAACCATACCCACATGTTTTTGACTGCTGCATAGTGTATTAGAGTATCTTTCTTATCACATTGCACAAACTGTGCATGTATTACCTATTACATTTCCATAAGCCTGAGATGTTTTTAGAAGAACAGTTTCTCAGTGTATTTTCACCCTTAAAAGTATTGCAAATCAAAGTATTTGCATCCCCAACTGCCTAGTTTAGAGTTGTCATGCAGGGATTCATTTCAATACATTTGAACTTTAAATAGAAAACCAACTGTGAACAAGAAGAATAGTCTTTTGAACATATGGCCAAACTGAAAGTGAATGTGACAACCTTTTCCTGTGTTGTCTGTAAACTTCCTGTCCTGATTTAAGTATTTCTTTCAGTGTAGCATAGCTACTTACTGCTGAGATGGTCAGACTCCAGATCTACCACGATCACATATAAATTAAGATTACATCTGTGTGCCTGTCTGCCTACACATAATCTTGATTTGTGTTTGTGCTTCTAGCGCTTGTCTGCTTAAGTCAGTTATGCAAATACATGCTCATCCTTTGCACATGCCCATGTGGATATGTCCTTCCTCTTTCAGTGGGAGAATGGTAGTCTGGCCAAACCAGCAGGAACAAAATCAGTCCTTGGGGTCCCAACTTCTAAAGAAAAGAGGATTACTCGCTCCTTTGGATACTTAATGTCCGCCCTTTTTGCCTTTTACTACTACAGGGGAAGAAAACTGAATATTTACTATTTTCAGTGATAACTGAGAACAACAGTGCAGAGGCAGAGTCTAGCAGGTATGGGATCTGAAAAAGTCCAGGACAGATGAGTGCATGTTTCAGCTCTAAATCTTCTTCCCTCACAAAAAGACAGTGAAGGAGGAAAGTAGCCCAAGTTCAGGACTAATGCAAAACAGGTAGATTATTTTTGCTTGGCAGGAGATACAGTTTTGTCCTCATCTATTATTAATTTTGTAAGTAAAAGTTTTGTGGTGTATGTTAGTTTTCACTCGTAAGTCAGCCTGTGTGTAGCTCTACCTGTGTTCAGATTTGATCTCTATCTCTTTTTACCCAAGAGCTGTAAAACACTTACAGATCTTTAGACCAGGAACCTGAGAGAAGCGTAAAATGTAATTTATTACTGAGATAATACTATTGAAAAATGGACCCTTAGAGTTATCTAACACTTAATAGAAAAGGAAAGGTCCTTGAAAATCTGAGAAGCTTAGTGCTAACTAAAGCTGAAAGAGAGTCTACACTGAAACATAAAAAAAAAAGTAGTATTTAATTTTGAAATAATATTTTCTACAAATGAAACTAAGATGTTTGCAATAGCAATAACTATCTATTTATTCAGCTTCCTTCATCAGTCTCTTAACTCATTTTCTTCAGTCATTACTTGAGTGATAAAAAACTTAAATGGGTCGTTCATGCTTAAATTAATCTGTGGTTTTCCCAGAGTAGCTTCTTTGTTCATCTCCAGCTTTAATTACTCGGGAAAAAAAAAAGTTTTGCTTAATAGAAATTCATGGCAAAATAGATGCACCTTTCAGAAGCCATCCTGTCTCAGGAAGTTCAGTAACTGCTCTATTAGTGAAATCACAGACAGTAAAGCCAAATTTAAGATTATTTCACATGCAAAACCTGACACACAAAATAAGTGATTAGGCAAGTACAGAAGGGATCTATGAAGGCTTTACAGGACAAAAAATATTTTTCCAAGACAGCAAAGATTCACTCTCACTGCCGATGGAATATATTGGTAAGGCTATATTTTGAGGGGGGAGTAGTGGGAGCCTGGAATCTGTGAAGGCCAACCAGCAAAAGACGTTATTTGTCTGGCTGAGACATAACTACAAGTTCCACTTGCACAGAGGAGGACAGTTCTATGGCATCAAACTTCACTCAGCATCTACACAGGCTCTCAACTTTGGAAAATGGAATGACAGTGGTTCCTCTGTCTTTCACTGATTTTTTGTAGTCACTAAGACAATATTTTTTTCGCAGCATGATCTGATATAGCTGTTTCTTTATGTCCAGTTTCTTATATCCAATCTGACTGGTGATGCATGTGTGCTTCTCAAAAAATATCTGGTTAGACAAATGATCTGCAAAGAGCCTGTCTGCCAAAATGTAGGAGATATTTATTTCTTGTGCATTGTTTTCTAATTTCTCCAAACAAAAGAATCCCTTGTTAAAAAAGAAAATGAATTTTCTTTATACAATAAATTCCTTGTATAAAGGAATTTCCTTGAATTTCCTTGAAATTCCCTTGAAAGAGGGAATATCTTTTTTCAAAAAAAAAACCAAATTATTTGCATGTCATCTGTAATATAAAAATGAGTTTATCCAGTTTGAAAAATAATTCTCTGCTTTGAACAAGGGAACAAAGGGATTTTCCTAGCACTTCTGCAATGCATTTTGAGTCAACCAGTATAACAGTAAAACAAGAACGTCCTTGTTGTGTGCCTAGTTGAAAAAAACATCTAAGTGCTCTGATTGTTTATTGAATTTTGATACTTGAAGGCTTGCTGCTGCTTTTCTTTTTTGGCAGAAATAGCAACTGCAGTTAATGATCATCTGGGTTTTTATTTTTTTCTAATAAGATATCATTTATCAGCAAAGAAGGAGAAAGGAATCTGAGAGTCATGCATACAGATGCATAAACTAAATACTGCCTCTTTTGCCAGATTGCTGCTTTTGCTTGTACATTAATGGAAAATCTGTTTGTTTAAAAATAAGACAAGTCCAACGAGTCCAACCTTTAGATCTAGATGTGAAGTAAAAGGGTCTTAAAGCTAGATTTTGTTCTCAGACAAATTCCAATAGTGTTTACCTGGAGCCTGTGGTACACAGATACATGCAGATACATGCAGATACATATAGACCAGAATTTTCAAATGTACCTATATGTCTAATTCCAGTTTGTGACAGGAGAGGTCTCAATGAGCCCCATGAATTTAGATACAAACAAGTGCTGTCTTGTTTTGAATGGAATAATTCTGGATATGCGCAGAACTCTACATGTATAGAGGACATTTAAGCTGGGAAGTTCTTGGAGAGTTTGGGATGAATTGGCAGTCAATCAGCTATTCAGGAGTAGAAACTTAATGTGTCAAAAATATTATGCACCAGTTCAAAGAACCACCTCTAGCCTAGCTCTTGTATTTTCTAGAGTGGTGACTGATCATGGCTTTTGAATTTTCTGGTAGCACAAAGCCCCAAATATTCAATGAAAGCTGCAAGTACTCAGTGTCTCTCAAAATGAAATCTCAAGATAGGGAATCAGAGGCACCATGAATAAAGCAGACCAATGGAATATTTGGCTGCACATAAGATGAATGAGATATCTATTATAATCTTACAAAAATGGCCAACATCTAGATAGAACCTGTATCTGTGTCAGAAATGGGAATTCAGTGTGCAAAACAAATTGAGTTAAATAGTGTGTTTAACTCATTACATCAACTTTTATATCTCTCATAGTTACAGTGATTCAAGGAATATATTATAGGTTTCTTGAACAAATGGAGCCTGCCCACACTAAATGAGTCAGATAAAAATCAATTACATTGTGGATTCTTAACTGTGGAAATAATCAATGCCATCTTTGTTCCCTCCTTAGCAACAAAATATTGGTCCTGGTCAACTGATCTTTCTAAGTTGGTTTGTGCAAAATATTTTTATTTTTTTTTGTATCTTATCAGTCATTGTTATTGTGTTTTGTGGACCCTTTGAGAATGGAAAGCTCTTTGGTATCAAACCCCCAAATTAACAGGATCATTTTTAACATTGATATGCATTCTTTAGTGGAGTTACTCATTCGTGTTCATACAGAATGTAAAAAAGGGCAGACCTTATGCTTTATCATACTCTGTAAGTTTTTAGACTCAGATTGGTCAATTTGTTTATATTGCCATAGTCATCCAGAAGTCTTTTACTCTCAGCAATAGAATGGGAGGTGGGGACAGAATCAGCTAGTATGAGACAGTACTGCAAGTTTTCAAAACTTACTGATTTTCATCCATTAGCTGGTTTGGGGGGAGAAGAGTAGGAGGGATATTATATGCCAGATCTTCCAAAATGTTACATCTGGTAGGACTGTAATTCATTCTGCTATTACAGGATCAATGGCAGTTGGAAGAAGAGATGAATAGAAAACAATCTTGAAACATCAAACTCTTTATTTATTCAGCCTGCGTAAGTCCATATTGTCTCTAAACAAACACAATGATGTGATCCTTTTTATTTCATCAGGTTTTATTAATTCCCCTCATCTTCTCTAACTTATCCCTCAAGGATGCATATATATTAGGATGCATTGAAAACAGATGTTGATAATCCTACGTGTGATGTTTACACCTCCAACCTTCATTGGATTCCCTGAATTCCAGATGGCACACAGTCATTCTATTCTATGTATAAGATTAAAAGGGTTTAGCTTCAAATCTGCATACTTCTCTGTGCTTTGTAATTTTAATTCCAATGTCTAGACCAACCCCATTCTGTCCTTTTCACCTTTTGTATTCTTCCATATTTGCAATTTAATATCTTCTTGTCATTTGCTGAGAATAGAGAAAGGGTTCCTTCTTTCAACCATTGCTTTGACCATTTTTGTTCTTTATATAAATTGCCCATTAGAGATAGTAAATTTTAGAATTAATTACTTACTGTATTAGTGCTTTATTTAGGTCTCCAAAGTGCATATAACCATACTCTAAATGCAGTAACAAATAAAGTAGACTGTTTGCAACTGGGTTTTTCACAACTTCTGAGTTGCTAAGAATTGTTAGGATAGACAGCATGATCTATTAAGTACTAGAATAAGTCTTAGCAGATCTAAGTCCTAAAATCTGCACTATTCTAATCTCAGCTAAACCTTACATAAGCATTTCTCTTTCACTGCATCCATTTCTCACTTTTTATCTATCTTCTTTTCAATATACTGCATGGTTTTCCAGAATTGTATATTCTGAAAAGTTTATAGAATATACTGCTCTGCTATATAAACACAATTGTACTGTATGTTCATACACAACTAGTCCAAACCTTTAGCTGTAATTATAATGCAATTAATAAGTAAATATAAATAAAACAGTGAAAGAACCAGTTGCCATCTCAGTTTGACTTTTAAACTTTTTTAAAATTAGTAAAATTATTCTTGCTTTATACTGTATAAATATGACAAGATATGTGCTACTGTATTTATTCAGTGCCATTATATTCATGACAATTTTTATAACAAATCAAGTCCTATGACAAAATTCTGCTGCTTTATCTAGGTCTCATCTGGAGTAAGTCCATGAATATCTATAATTAAACTAACATAGATCTGTAGTAACTTTAAATGATTTAGTCATAGTAAAATGAGTTTAGCTGTGTAGCATTTGGTCCACGGTCTTGGCTTCAAAAATGTGCACTCTAAATTTGGCAGAGTAAAGGAAGCAGTAGAGAGCAGAAATCCCCCTCCTGCATACACACTCCCAACCTCAGTTCTCACGTTTATATGCAAATGTTCCTTTATCTCTGCAGATGAAAACACTTCTGCACTCAGGCTGCAAAATCACAAGAAAATGTGTTTAAATTACAAAATGGAAATTTCTCATGGCATCCTCATTAAAGTAGACAATACTTGTGCCAATGTATTATCAAAGGACTCCATTTGAAGAGGAGGCAATGTGGGCATACTCTGCAAACGTATCATACGCCTCACCTAGAAAGAGTCGAGCATCCTGACACTCATCCGTGACCCAACCTGCAAAGAGACCAAATGACAACTGACAAAGTGAAAACAGAATTATAGAAATGAGCCCCCTAGACATGCATAGAAAAAAAAGAGCTGTGAAATTAGAGAGATTTTGATAGATCTAGATGATCTTAGAATACATTTGGCTGTAACCATCCCATCTTCACCAGGTCTGATTCACTCTGCTTTCAGAGTACATACCTGGGCTTAAGAAAAATGGTTGTTTTTTGCAAGACATCCAGGTTAAGACAAAAGCAATTCCGTGTGCTTATCAAAATCAGGTCTTTGTCCTCAAAAAAATAGAGTATGCTGTCTTGCCAAAATATTAATGTTTTCTCTACACTTTTATGTCTTTTATATCTTGATGGCATTTCACTTGCAAAAGTCATACTGAGTCTATTGGCACTCCTGCAGCTTGGAAGATTATATTTTGGTATAGGGCTGTTCAGCACTAAAAGCAGGCAAGAAGAAAATGGAAAAGAAATGGAAAGGATCAAAAATCACTTTGGATTATTCAGCCAACCGGTCTTACTAGCATGAGCTGCTCCAGCATTAGCCCATGATCACCTATACCTACAATGGTGTTAGGATATTTAGCGAGGCTGTACCTGTGAGCGAAAAATGCATTTTTATATTCACTTGCTTAATGTACCAAATGCTGCCTCATAAAGAGCAGAATTAACACAAATGGTTTAATAAAAAAAAGGCTTCCTCTAGTGCCTTCCATCTAACGATCATCAAGCAGTTTGCAAGCAGGAATGAAATAGGCCTCCAAATAGTTTTTATTCATGGGTAATAATGCCCCCATTTTACAGACGAAAAAAATAAAAAAAAATACAGATGAAAAACCACAGGAATGTGTTTTAGTCAATGACAGCAAGCTTACGCAGTGGATCACTACAGATTTCACAAGGCGAATAAAGAGCATCTCGGGATTTGGCACCTTCCACAACGTGGGATAACAGGGTCATGGTTGTTCTGCCAGGAAATTACAACTATATTATCCTTCCTATATTGCTAGGTCAAAAAGGAGTTCCAGCATGCGTTAAGAAAACATCGCCCCTCAAGGGCTGCCCACGCGCTTCAGCTGCTGCCCGACTGCAGGGCCTGGTGCTGCCTGAAAGCCGCCCCGGCCGGGGCAAGCGCCGCCCGGCCTCGCCGCCGCCAGCCCCTCGGGGGGGCCAGGCGCACGTTCGTGCCTTCGCCTTTTTAACTAACTTCTTTAAAAAAGAGCAGCTGGTGGCGATGTATAACATCGTGAGTAAAATTAATGTGAAGACCGAGGAAATCTGCACTGAAGAACACTCCTTGGAAGCACCAAGGAAGGCTGCTACTTTGCCAGTGCTTTGAGAAGCCACTAGATTACTCCATTTCCCAGGTCAGGAAAGAGAAACCAAGAAGGCTTAATTTTTGTTAATGTAAAGGCCAGAGCCTCTTTGGAGGCAGGTTCGATGTGCAGAGCCCTCGCCGTCACTCGCACGCCAGCGGCCCGGGCCGCCCCGCCGCCCCACAACTGCCCACGGACCCGGCCGCCTTGCGAAAAATGGCGGCGCCCCGCCGCGACCTGCCTCAGGTGAGGCCCGCCCCCTGCCCGCCCCGCCCCGCCTGCCCGCCCCGCCCCCGCCTGCCCCCGCTCGGCGCCGCCTCCGCGTCCCCCGCCCGCGCGTCTCCCTCCCGCGGCGCCCCGCGCGCCCAGGCCCCGCCCCTCTCGCGCGACCTGGGGCCAGGTTGCGGCTCGGCGTCGCGCGGCGGCGGCCGTTAGGCGGGCGCCATGGCGGCGGCGGGGGGCGAGCTGTTCCTGCGAGCCCGGGGCCGGACGCTGAACGCCTTCCGCGAAGGTACGCGGCCCGGCGGGAGCGCCCGGCGGAGCCTCGGCCTCGGCCGGGGCCGCGGGCTCCGGCGGGCTGCTTTCCCCGCCGCGCAGCCGGGCGGGTGGCGAGCGGGGCGCGGGGCGCGGGCCTTGCCGGGGCGGCCGGCGGCGGGAGGAGCCCTGGCGACCGTGGGCGAGGAGGCGGGCGGCGGCCGCCCGGAGCCGGGAGGCTCCGCAGAGCCCGGGGACCAGGAAGCCTCGAGGGCGTCCCGGGAGCGCGGGGGCGAGGCGAGGCGGCCTCCGGCGGCCGCGGAGCCGGGGGCAGCCGCGGGAGCCCCGCTGGCAGGAGAGGAGAGGGGCGGGATGGAGGGAGCCCGCTGGCGCTGGCGGCACCCGCCGAGGCTCCCGTGTCCCTTACCGAGCTTGTGGAGCAGCAGCGGTGCGTGGAGCGTCGGCCCCCGCGGTGGTGCCGCCTCCCCCGCTGCCTTCTGCTGCCCCTCACAGCACGGCCGGGCCCGACTCGTGTGGGGAGGCGGCTGCCAGCAATGCCCCACACCAAATCAGTCTTAAAAACACTTGTCAGTGGTGTTAAACCCCATCTCCGTAAGTGTCAGGCTGGTGGCTGGTGCCAGCAGTATGCTAACGTGTCTGTACCTACATGGGTGGCTTAACAAGGTCCTGTTATTTCAGTGTTTATGTTTCATAAATGGCATGGGGCTGTACCATAGAGAATAGGAGTGGAGAACGTGTCAGTTCCTTCAGGATGCTTTGGCCTTTCTCAAGGTGGAGGCCAGATGTGGAGACCAGGCGCTAGCACTTTTCCGGGAGCTTCCAAGCTGTCCTAAAGCAGCATGAACCGCTCTGGCTAGCAGTGCCAGTGTGGCAATCGGCTCCACAGGAGACATGCCTCCACCTCTCCCCTTCTCCCCCGTGAATGGGGTAGCGAGGCTGCTGCCAAGGCAAAGACAGCAGTCACCTGCTGGACGCTTGTCTTGTGGATAGACCAACAAAGGAGTATTTTGAACATCTGTGTTTATCTCACCTGTTTGTAAAATTCTCCAAAGATGGAGAATCTGAAGTTTTCCTAGGCTTTTCAGGTGCATAACTAGCTTTGTGTCTAGAAATATCTTCATATTGCCATATGTGGAAGGTATTTTATTTCACTGTGTTTGTGTAAAAATTACAAATTGTAATGGTTTGGTGAGGTGGGCAAGGTCATTCAATCCCAACAATTTGCCATATTTTCTTGGTTTTCATTGGAAATATTTGGCTATGCTTGTTGCCAAATAAAGAAAAATTGCTAACTCTGAACATGTGAAATTATATATATACAGTCATTCTGGCAACTTATTAATTGCAGATGGTCCTGTTGGTTTGGAACAGAATGCCTAGCATTTGTTGAGGGGACAGATGGCAGACAAGCCATCTAGTTATATTAACTGTATAGTGAAATTATAACAAAAGGACTGTTCAAAGGCAGTGAAAACACTTCTGAACAAAAGGTGTATCTAAGTACTTCTTGAAAATCGACTTAAACTTCTAAGGAAAAAATGTGATCTGGGTCTCTGGTTTCCAAGTATGTTCTTTTCTCCTGAAGTGTCCTTGTTGTTTGGTGTTCTTTAAATAAATATTAACTGAGGCTTTTCTCACTGACTGGTTGTTTTTAATCTTGTTTAGGACTTGCAGGCTATCATAGTCCAGCCACCATCTCTGGGTATACTATTTCTGTGTCAATATTTTACTTTGCTCTTTTTTAAGAGACTAAAGTTCAACACAATCTTTTAATAACTAAACAATTAGAAAAACAGAATCACGGGCTAATAAACTGAGGTAAAGTTCCTTTCATTTTAAAATGAAAATCAGTTATCTGTGTTTTGTTATTTTCCACTGTCTTTAGAGTTCATTCAGTCTACAGACGTGATTCCTTCTTGCCAAGCAGTTAGCTACACAAAATGTTTGTCACGAGTGCTACAGCTCTGCCACAGTGTTTCCTCTGAAATTTGAAAATGACCCTTGAGGAGCTTAATTTCCTTTCTTCTTGCTAGCCTTTTTGCTAAACTACTGGTCCACATCCTATCCCCTTATTGTCATTTTGCTTAGTCTGCTTTCAGATAACGTGGAAGTTGTACCCATAACCTGCTCTAATCTACTCTAGATATCCGATTCATGTGTGACTCAGAAGCTCAAAGTTAGGGGTCTAAATTATGCCTATAATCAATGGAGTGTCACAGCAAACAGTACTCAAACACTATTTTTGTGGAACAAGATCTCTGTATGTTTTGGCTTTCCTACTTTAATACATTCTCTGTCTCTTCTACCCACATGCTTCAGAAGTCTACTACTTGTATGATCCTGTTTCTTCATTAACATACTAATAAATTTGGGTAAATTTTGTCTTCTTCCCAATCACCTCTCCCCAAACCTCTCCTGTTCTTTTAAGTATGCTAATAGTGCTGTGCAAAGAATTTCTGTGAAAGTAGGTAGAACACTTTTTTTTTTTAAAGTAATTAAACAAGTGATAATACCATCAAGCAGACTTCCCCCCCTTTCTCCCCCAAAGTGGAAGAAATATTCCTCTTTGAAATTCTTACGGGGTGTCCAGTGTGTGTAAGAAAATACTTGTGATAGTGGAGAGATTGAATGTTGCAGGAGGGAGCATCCTGCTACTCCTTGTGCAGAATGCAATCTTTTAATGCCTCCAGATACTTTCAGTTTCCAAATTCATTGGTAGGGTATGCCCAGATCAGCTCTGGTGAAAAAGCCCACCCTCCACCCCCCATATGGTGGCTCATTTTTGTAACTTTTCTATTTAGATAATACCAATATGATTCTGCTCCAAAATAAACAATCCTAATTCCACAGCTTAACTTGGTTGTGAGAAGTATCTCTGATTTGAATCTGTCTTTTGATAGGCTTATTTGATGCTTCCAAAACCTTGAACTGGAAAAGATAGTTAAAAAGCATTGTGTACTCATATTTTCAGTTCCACTTGTGATTTTTTATAGACCTTTATCATGTCTTCCTCACTGTTCTTTTGAAAACTGTAGAATTACTTTTTTTTCTTTTCTTTCAGTTGTTTCTCATGTGGAAGCTCTTTTATACTTTTGATCATCCTTATTATGCTTCCTTTCCAGACCTCAAAAATGATAGAATAGTATTCAAGACACAAGTGCAATTTGGGTTTATACAGGGGCATAATGATGATGGGATTTTTTTGTTCTGCTCTCTATTTCTTTCCTATCTATGCTTTTTTGTCATTACTGAACACTGAAGTGACTTTTCTTTGTTGCACTTACAGAACTATCAACTTCACAACTATGAAGTTGGTAATGTTCTTCCCCTGTGTACAACATCCTACACTCTTCTGCACTGAAGTTCATCTGCTGCTTTCTTGAATGGTCATGCTGAGTAATGGAGTCCTTCCATAGTAATTCACAATCAGGTCTTATTTTTATTGTGCCAAATAGCTTAGTTTTAGCAAATTTCACTTCCTTGCTATTACAGTTGCTGTTACAGATTATGTTGAACAGTGCAGGTCCCAACACAGATCCACTTGGGATCTATGTGTCTGTCCATTTCTTTTTTTTTTTTCTTATCAATTATTTATCCATACAAGGACATCCCTAAGAGCCTTTGAAACTATGTCAAATACAGTCCACGTGGGTCTCCAGGAGGTATCAAGTGGATTTCCCTTGTTGATGTACCTACTGACTCCTTTGAAATTGTAAACCTGACAGGTATGACTTCTCTCTACAAAAGCTGTTGATAACTCTTTAAGAGTTAGTAACTGCGGTAGTTACTGTCTTTGTTATACTTTCTATTAACTTGTCTGTATAGGCACCAGCTTTGCTGTTTACTAGTTATCGGATTGCTCTGGAACCCTTTTTAAATATTAGTGTGATTTTGACCATCTTCCTGCTCCTCTAATGCAAGGCAGTTTTAAGCAAGAATTTACACTCCACAGGTTGGCTGTTTTATCCTTCAGTTACTTTAGAGTTCTTCTGTGACTACCGCCTTATTTGAGTGATTTATTATCTTTTTTGTGTGTCTGTTGAATCCTCTACTGGTGTTCTGATGCACTGCCTGTAAGGAAGGATTCTGGCATTGGATCTTCCCAGGTTCCTTCACAGTAAACATGAATACAAAAATTCACTTTGTTTTCCTGCTTTGTCTTTATCTTCTCTGGGTACTTCTTGCACGTCTGGAACTGACTGTCTGGAAGGGCTTTTTTAGTTTAGGTTTACGCTATTTCCAATTGTTCTTCACTCTTTTAGCTGGACTTCTTGGACTGCTGTATCTAACTTTGCAGAGTGTAAAGTCTTTCCTGTGTTCTTATTTGGATACAGCTTTAGTTTTTTCAAGGATGTTGTCTTGGTTTTAGTAGCCTCCTTACAGCCTCCTTGTGTAGTCAGGCCAGATTGTTTTCAGTCTTTCAAAAGTCCTTCTTAGTAAGTGCTGTGCATATGGTCACATATGCAAAAAACGTATGGGATAGTGTCTTTGAATAATTTCCATGCTGCCTTCAAGGATTTTTGCACTTCTAAAAAGCTTCATAATTGCATGTAATTCCCCTTCCTTTGAAATTAAATACAGCTACAGTCAATTTCTCCCCCCCCCCCCACTTTCACATGAATGTTTAATCTTGGTACACTGTGATTACTGTTCTAAAGCTTTTCAACAGTAATATTTTTGAGCCAGGTTTTGCAGTGATCAGAACAAGTCAAGAACTGCTTACTAGCTACTGTGTTCCCTTCCCAGTATTGGCTCCAACTGTCCAATGAATTAGGCAAATTTTTAAGTGGGTTTTGAGCAACTCTCTGTGACTTTACCTTGCCACATATAAGACATCCCCCTTCACACCTACAGTCTTTGGCTGAATTTACATGTTAAAGTTGAGGGTGGGCATAAAGGTGTGACTAGAGCTCGGCATTTTGTAGCCCTCGGTACAAGTCAACTGCTTGTATTTGAGGGGGCATTTCTTACCTTGATAGTTAATTAAAAAGTTTTAAAATGTATCTTTTAAAAACAGTAGCAGTAGTAAATTTATTTGAGAAACTGTGTTCTGTCACTTAATGTCTCTCACCAATACTATATTTGTAGTTTGTACTCACTACACATCATTTTTACAGTAATTACTTTTTAGAGAGAGGTTTTTATGTTCTCCAAAAATGCATTCTCTTTTTTTTTTTTTTTCTGATGCACAGAACCGAGCATCACATAATAACTTACCTTGGTCATGCAGCAGAACCCCTCTAGCCATTTCTGTGGTAGTCTCTAAGGTACAGCTGAAAAATATAGCTGAAAGAATGAAGACTTCATGAGAATGAAATCTGCTTTTGTATTTGGACATATGGGCAATAATGACAGTATTTTTTAAGCCATATTGATAATGTTTTAATATTGAATAAGGAATTATAAAAGATTTAGTGCAAGCACTTTATTGGGGTTTTTTTATGCTCTTCCAGGATTGAGAGGAAGGAAAATGCATTCCTTAAAAGGTAAATTGCAAAGCAGTTGCAGGGGGGAAAAACAGCTAATTGTCTTATGATGTACAGATACTGCCTTGGTTTAAAAATTCCATTCTTCTTCCTGCTTATAGTTGCATTAGAAAAAAGTTGTGCTTCTCGACCTGTTTTACCTAGAAAAAGAATCACAGGTGCACTTTGTAGGCAGAGACAGCTAATGGAAGGAACCCATGTACCTGATATGTTTCTGCTATTCCATATTTAACAGCAAACAGAAAAGAGACTCAGGTCATCTTTATCTTTCAAAATAAAATGTTTTTGAAGTTACAAAAAATCAAACCCAAAGTGTTTAATCTTTGGTTAGCAGTCTGCATTTAAACATGGGGAAAAATTCATATTTCAGTTCTTTCAATGATCTTTTGGAGAACCAAAATCAAGTCCCTTGGCAAACATACAGTTGTCAGTACGCAGGAGTTCTCTTTAGTTATTTCTGCCTGTGTTATACTGAGCAAGCACTAGGCATATGTCTGCTTCCAGCATAGTATTCATAGAGACTCTAGGGAGTGGAGTAACTTCATACCTACTACTTTTCTGTGAAATGCTGTGGAGTCTACAGAAAAACAAAATGAACCCCAAAACCACAGCATGTGCTATTGAAAATCCTACCACGGAAATGCTGTAAATCCTACTAGTACTACACTGTTGTCACAGGCCTGCTTCCAGTGGTTTATATGACCAACATGTATATATGTGCATTTATGATCCTTAGGGAGGGGGGAAGAAAAGGGAGGGGAAATTAGGGGAAAAGCAAAAGGGGAAGACACGAAGATGTACCAGGACATCAGCTATTGTCCTCTAGAAAGGGTGAGGTTAAGACTTAAATCCCATCTAGGTCAGTGTCTTTTTGTGTGATCACAAAATACCAGAGGTTTTCTCTTGTGAATTGCTGCTGACTACTTTGGCCCTTCACAGAATAATCTTTAGATAAAATTAGAAGTTGGAACCATTATTCAGCCTATACTACTAAAAATACATTGTATTGATCCTGTCTCTGTAGTTTGGCTTGTATTGGAGCAGAAAAGAGTAGAATGTTGAAATGGAGGCATAAAGGCATATTCTGGAGTTGGACTTCTGTGGTAATCAGCTGTGCAGCTCTTAAGGAGACCTGGGAACAAAACAGATTTGGAATAGGAGTTTTGTGTGGCTTTGTGTGAGAGCAACTCCACAAGTATTATTTCTCCTTCAAAAATGGAGACTGTATGTATGTCAGCAGTACGATGGGGATTTGTGAAGTGACGTATGTGAAAAGGGATGGCTACCTAAAGAATGAATGATGTGCTTTGTCAGTTTATGGAGGTGCTAAGTGTATATATTTGTATACCATATTAAGAAGTGTGCATGTTTTGATTTTTTGGGGTTTGTTTTTGTTTTTGAAGAAGTTGCCATAGATATTATAGATGTCATTCAAAGTCACATTTCTGTAAGGTAGCTCAGTTCTTGGAACAAAGACCCATGTTTTTTAGTTTATATATCCAAAACTGCAGCTGACCACTTGAAAATGAATTGCACTGGAGAAATTACCTAGCTTCAGTATCACGCACGCTTGCTGTAGTTGCCGTTAAGTCAAAAAGTAACAAGGGAAATAAAACATGGGTATGAGTTGGTTGGGTTTTTGTTTGTTTTTTAATGGCAGTAAAGGGGCAGTAACAATACTAACAAGTCATGGAAAAGTATTTGATGTCTGTAGGCTGTTGTTATCTTCTTTTGGGTTTAAAACTTTTAACTGTCAGTGTATAACTTGGATAGGATGGATAAAGAAAAACTAACTCTTGCAGCACACCATGATTAACTTCAAATATAGTCAACCAAAACAGAATATTTGAGTCTTATGCAGTCCCAACAACCTGCTGATTAAAGCACTCTGCTGTTGGATACACGAAGTGACAGTTGGCCTGTTTCAGAACAGGCCTTAACTATGTCTGAGAAATGTGACTTATTTATTGAGAAATGTGAGAAATATTTATTATGCTGGAGAGGTCAACTATTATTTATGTAAAACAGAAGCTGCTGGGAAAGGAAAGAAAGAAAATAGGCTGAGAAAGAATGAGGAACCATACTGCAACACAGGATGCTATGGCATCCCTCCATAGTGTGAGAGACCCAAGTTTGTATTGCTAGTTCAAGTCAGTTCTTCCAAAAGAGATAAAGGCTCCATGAGGAGCTTGATGTCTTCTGCAAAACTGAATTCTTACTCTTCATTCAGCCTGTTTTAAGGCAGTTAAATTAAAAATATTGGAGCAGGAATGAAGACATCATGTATATTCAGGAATACTGGGGGTTGTGGGAGGACTGGCTGAATAGATATGAGAATGGGAGGCTGCAGTACATTTGGGGATTGTTTTTTTTTGTTTTTTAATCTTTTGTAAATACATTCTATATTGACACTAATAATTTAAAAGGATAACCCAGTACTTTGAAAACAAATTGGTAATTCTTGCAGTTTGAGGCACAATTCAGGCACCAGCTCAATCTGAGAAATCCACTGACTTCTACTTGGCACTTGCATTTATTTATATATTTATTTATGTATTGCTGTGGTTATTTTAGAAAGTCACAAACAAACTCTGTGCTCATAGAGATGAAGAGCCAGTTTTCAGTTGGTGTTCTCAGCTCTGCTCAATTTTGTGATGCAAGGTAGAAAGCGGAAAAAATATTTATTAATTGAATCCTAATCTTTTATTGATCTGCCTGGCATGCACTTTATCTGATATGACTCTGTAGCTCATCTAAAAGCTTGAAAAATAGACCTGACCTATGGACTGGAAAATTGAAATTCCTAGCCAGAGAGAAATCTTTGATGTCGCTCCCATAACAGCCATTGCTTGCTACATTTGAAGAGAAGACTGCAACTGTCCATACTCTTTAATTGAAATCTTGTGGACTAATAACTAGGACCTGGATCATGACTAGATGATCACTGCAAAAACAGCCGTACCTCCTCCTACCACTCCTGCCCAAAGCTGGCTGTTGTTAACTCTCTGCCTGACTTTGGCACTTCCCTAGCATACCAACAGGATGATTTGCTGAGCTCTCCTCTTGTGATTCAGTGCAAAGTCCACTGAACTGGTTCAGACAGCTTTTTGTGGTGCCTGACTTACCACATAAGCAGATGAGGTTCATTTGCATGTACCTGTTCTGCTTGAGGATCCTAACAAACAGCTGGTGAGGGAGAAGCAGCATGCAGAAGTTCTGGGAATAATGATCTGAACACAGATTAAGGCCTGTAGATAAATCACTTGTTAGGTGAAAGATTTCTGGATCCAGCTATGCTAGTGGAAGATTCATTTGACTTCTGTTTCTCATTGATATTCTCCTACCATATTGGAGCAATCACACAGGAGTGCTCTTGGATTATTTTAGGTAAAATCAGCCAAGTTACTCTAGTTACAACAATTTAAACTGTTTAACTGGACTGATCTTTTGACTTGCACAAATAAGGAAAGCCTTCCACAAACTTGTCTGCTGATAGACCAGTGAGAGCAGTTAAGTATTTCCTAGAACAGCTAAATTCAGAACAGGGGTTAAGACTTGGTGCACCTGCAACTTTGCACCAGTTTTGTTGTACCAGCACAACTCACTCTGTGATAGTCTGCATTTAGTTACAGTGCTTTATATTAATCGAAACATGTTACTGATCAACAAAAGTTAAGTTATAATGTAAGTATAAGTCAAAGTTTCCATATACTCTTGTGTTCCCACTTAATTAAATCTGTAAGTACAACATGATAAGTAATGCAATTTCATTTAAATAGTTCTAGGGTTTTTTAAAAATAGGTTTTCTAGTGGGCTGGATCAAATAACAGCGAAGCTGTAAATATTTATTCAACCTTCCCTTTTTTGGTAACTATTTGATGAATTATCTACCACAGGAATAGCTGGTTACTAAATCATTTGACCAAGACCAGTTAATTAAACATTTTCGGTAAATGTTATGCAGCTCTGATTCCTGCATTGTTGTTGCTGCTTCCCTTTCTTCATTTTGTTCATCTTTTTTTCTTTTCTAAAGGAGAATATAGTGCATATCCCGCTACATCATTTTCAATTTCTTTCTCTTTTCACCTCCTGTCTCTTTCCTTTTCTCCCCACTGTTCTTCACCTCCACCCCTGCATCTTCTGTTTCTCCTTCTTCTGCCACTTCTTGATTTTGTGTACTGAACTTCTCTTTTCAAATTCATCTTATCTCTCTCCCTCTCTTTCTCATTGCCTCACATGACCATCACCCACCCACTCACACCAGTGCATCTGTGCACAGTCTTGGAAACTTTCAGGTACTAAAACCTAGAGAGCTACTGTACTAGTGTGAATATAAGGCAGGAAAAAACATCCATGAAGCTTCTATTAGAATAGACCCTGCTCCAGCCTTGCAACCTATTTTGCTTCGGCTCTACATGCTGCCTGACAGTGCATGGTCTGCTTGCCAGACTTTTCTCTCTCTGTTCAAGCATTATAGATGAGACTTTTCACCTGGGACACGGTCCAATCCTGCTGACTGTGCCAGCCAGCATGCCTGACAGGCACCTGAAGTGCTGCAGATGCACCAACTGCTGCTGGCCAGCAGACACCATCCCTGGGGCTCTAAAGAGAGATACACAGGACTTGCACAGTTGAAACACAGTCTTTGAAAACAAGATTAGCTGTCTTCTCTAAGCAGTTCGTGGAGAAAACGAAAACAAAAACAACTCTTTATATTTAGGCCACTATGGTAAAATTACTGGTTTCAGATTAATCAGTGCAAAACAAGATTTCCTCAATGCTGATGAACAATATGTCTTCCAAGTTGCTGGAAAAAGGACAGGTGTTAAGAATCCCTGTTGTTTTTCAAGGATTTCAGCTTTTTCTCTGAGTATCCATATGATGAGTCTGAGGATTGTGCTGCTCCTCCAAAACAAGCTGCTGTTTCAGACCTTCCCTTTTTTAGTTTTCTTTCAGATAGGTCATGAAAGATTTCTGATGCAGGCTTCCTTTTTTCTATAGCTTATAAAAACTATAAGTTGATTTCTCTGCCCAAACAATACCTTTGATGTAGCACGTAAGCTGATTTTTATGGCAGTCATATTTTTCACTTTCCATGCAAGACACAAAAACCTAAATTACTTTGTGTCATTCAGCCAGTTCCGTAAGGCTTCTATTGAAAACTCATGGATAGATGGATCATTTTACTTCTCTGAATAAGTTATGTAATTGGAAAAGTTAATTTCATTTCAGAATTAAAAGCTAATGAATGGCTAAAAGTTTCCATCTATAAAATATGTGATTATTATTTAGAGCAAGGCAATGCTAGTATGAATTAATAGACAATGCTAACTGATTATAAATCATTTTATTTAGAAATTAAATATTACATTAAATAAAATGTAGAAGCTCACATTTGGCAAAAAGATCCGATGTCATGGCAACAGATTACAATTACCAGCAGCTTCTGGGTGTTGCCCACATTACTTCTTCCCCACCCTGCCTCAGCCTGTCCATATCCACAGTGCAACAGATGAATTCTGACCTGTGTTTTCTAATCTTTCTTGAAAGAAACATATCTGCCTTCTTACAAAGTACAGGGCAGTCTGGAACCTGGAAAGCTAAAATTCAAGTGGTCCAGCTCTAGAATGACACTTTCTCCTAACTTTAAAAAAGAAACCAAAAGTACATCCATGCTGTGGACATATCTTTTGCTTATGTACTGTTAATGGGGGATTAATCTGGTATTACCTCAAACTGTATGTCAGATCAGACTGACATAATACATGAAATTATTTATGGATTATATTTTAATTTGAAATCATTCACTGTATTCTTTTCTTTTTAGATTCAACTATAGATTGATGTGGGCAGTGACTTTTTTAACAGTTGAAAATGCTGTTTAAAAAAAAAAAAAGAATAACAGTAAATGTATAAAACAAAATACAAGTCAGACATGATCAAAAGTGTGAAAGCCAGATGCAGCTGTCCAAACCCAAATATTCAGGATGCAAAGAAATGCATTCAGACAACTGGAGAAACTACAGTGTACTCATGCTTGTACTTTAATTCAGGATTGAGACAACAGTCTAGAAAGTGGGATACCCATTTTTGTTTTTAATCTGTAGCCAAGTTTAGTTTTACTTGCCCAGTGTTTTTCTTCCTTAATGTGCTTGCAGTCAGCCTTACTGATCACAGTTCTGTTGTGGTACTTGTTATTATAGTATCAGAGAAACAAGAATACAAAAAAAAAAGTAGCTGCAGAAATTTTGTTGTCCCCTTCGCCTTTACAGACTCTACAAATGTAAATTTGCTTCAGAGTTCCACCTTTTTGTTATAGGTCTCAAGAGCTATTATGGAAGTTCTCAATTAAGATTTTAATTGTTGCTGCTAATTCTGACATCGCTGGGATTTTTATTTGTTTGCTGTCCTTGGTTGTGTTCAATGTCTTCAGTTATAACTCAAATTGTTGCATCCAACTTCTCTCTAAAATTATAAGAACAAAATGCTTTTAACTTCTTAATAATTTAAGGACAAGTCTACTGGTACCATAGAATGTGTTGTGTTTATTTTAATTTGTTAGTTAAGCAATAATTGAAGTCCTGCATGAATCAACCGAAATCTAACATTATATGTTGTTGTGCTATGTTGTAGTCTTGAAATTTGCAGCACTATTTGCTGTGTCCTTCTTGCACTTTTTCCTCAAGTCGGACTTTCATTGCCATGTGATATTAGATTAATATACTTTCATTTATGCATGGAAATTTTCATTATAAGTTTATATAGCACTTCACTTGTTTGTTCCTTTAGATAAGGAGTACGAATGGAAGGGGCCTTTCTACTTCATCCAAGGAGCAGATCCTCAGTTTGGGCTGATGAAAGCTTGGGCAATTGGAGACTGTGACAATGGAGGCGATGAATGGGGAGAAGAGATCAAATTAACAGAGCAAGCTGTGCGAGCCATTAACAAGCTAAATCCGAAACCCAAGTTCTTTGTGTTGTGTGGAGATCTTATCCATGGAATGCCAGGTAAGACAACTAAAAGTGTAGAATGGGGATCGTAACTCCATTTTCTTTATATTTCAGATTGGCAGCAAGGCTAGTTAATTTCCTTGACTTCACAATACTCTTTCATAGCATTTGGTATTCCGTTGTTTTCGTGTTTGGAAAAAACATGCTTTTCAAGTTATTCTTGAGTATTTTGCTTTCTTCATTTGACTTCCTGTATCATTCAGTTCAGCTGGGTACTTCTGTTGGTTGCTTCTTTCAGTGACCTAAGGAAATTGTCTTTTATTTCAAAGTCCTAAGAAGAAACATTAAGATTCTTTCTTCTAAACAAATTGCCTTCAGAAGCTAAATAGGCACTCTAGCCATTGGGAAAACAGTGCTAAGAAGAAAAAAAAAAGGTAACTATGGCTTTTTGAGTACCTAAATTGGATAGAGCTCAGGGAATTGTCTGAATTCAATTGTCTAGGTTCAACCACTTCAATATTTGAATTCTTAAAATGCTAAAAGTCAGCAAATTCAAATTGTAGAATTCTGTCCTGTTGCTGTAGAACTCTTGAGATTTGTGTATTTCTGTGTACTGATAGAGGAAGAATAGCAGAACATCTAGAAAGGTGTGCTACAAAATTTTACTGTTAAAACTTTAAAACAGACCCCTAATATTTTCCACTTTAAGTAAATATTCTTATTGGGAGTGAATAAAACAATGATCTTACCAGTTACCAGTTGACAGGTGGTCTCAAAAGCAGGTATAAGGGAAGTATCTTTTATTTCTCAGCTTTGATAATAAGCAGACCTGCAAACAGCCTTAGTGATGGAGTTGATGGCACAATGATCCACCAAGCGAGCTTGCTAATATAGTCTTGTGCTTTGCTTTACATGCTGCTTTGCACTCCACTTGCACCCGATATTGTGCTCCCTGGTTCTTGTTTGCACAGTAAGGTTTTGAGTGTGATAGAGGCTTTTCACCAATTCCTTCTTTCTCATAAAGTGGATTTTAAAACCTTAGCTGTGAGTCAAAGTCACTGCCATTATTTATAGGCCACAAACTTTCTTTTGACAAGAACACAGTTTTAGTGATAAAACAGTATTAAAAACCACAGAATTTAACTTTACTAGAATTTATTGCCCATCACCTCAGTAGCTTTGTCATATTATATAGTCTGTCATTGTGTACTTGTTTTATTGGTTTATCATCTTCCATTAATTTTGGAAGTGTAGGTTCAAACCAGCTCAGCCAGAATCATAAGCTAATCTCTTCATAAGAAGCATATTGCCTTCCCACTTGATTTTTAATTTGTGGAAGTGTTCCAAATGTGTTGCTTTTAGTATCCCTTGGAGGGGGGGAGGGGAGTAATAGGTGTTCTACATCCTATTGAGAAGGATTTTTTGCTAACAAATTTAAGTAATCCAAGAACTTAAGTTAACTTCATTTTTCTTGAATATTTATCAAGTGCTCATAAAACAGTGCAAAGAGTTCTGTCTGAATACTTTTGTCTGTATTGACCTTAAGCATTATTATAAGGCATTTTCTGTTAACAGAGAGAGTAAGTGCCAACTACAGAGAGCTCGAATAAATTTCTGACTTCTACTGGGTACTTAATGTCTACATACAATAAATGAGTCTGGAAATATATAGAAACTTGCATGCTGCAAACTTTGTTTTTTCCTAGTAATGGATCTCTCTAGTCATTATTATCCCTTTTACCAGTGTATGTCTGAGTTATCCATAATATTTTAAATACAAATCTGTTAGAGTTTGGCAAAACATTATCATATATTCATTTTACTAACAAACATGTAGAAGAAACTGAACAGATTGTGCTGCTGAGATCACTTATATTCTGTGTGATTTATTTGCTGTGCATTGTATAAATATTTGAAGCAGCCTATTGCAATTTCCAAGAAATTGCAAGAAAGAGCAGTTCATTACCTCACTTGGTCTATCATCTTTTACTTAGCTCTCCCACTGTATATGTAGCTTGTAATTTGTAGGTACTACAGGTAGTAGTACTTTGTTCAGATTCTAATAATTTCTTGTTGATTTAAAATTATATTTTTTAACATATAACTATTCTCAAGTAGTCATATAAAATAGTTAAGGAAATAAATTACTGCAAGGAATTCCAGAATTTTCAACTGGAACAATTACTTGTCATCACATTGCTGCTTTCATATTTATATAAATGACTTGCTGTGTTGTCAGTGGGTAAACATATAGATACAATTTTACAGTCAGCCATTTGTCTTTCTGTCTAAACTGACTGAGATAAAAGTGAATCATTCTACAGCGAAGACATACCTGTGGATCAGCACTCTGGCTAGTTACACAAAAGGGCAGGGAGGCATGTGTGATATAACAAGGGAGGTGGAAGCCCTGAGTCAGAAAAGTACTTTATGGAAGAGAGCTCTAAATCTGTATTGTTAGAAAGAATTTGAAACAATGCTTCAGTTTAAACTATTTGAATGTATATTTTGGAAGAAGTGAAATACTGGCTTTTCAAGAATTTTTTTTCTACCTTTTTCTCTCACTTAGCCCCAGAAGAGAAACAGCTTTAAAACACAAGAGTTAAATAAAATGCAAAGAAAATATATTTTATTTTAAAGTGAGACAACTCGCATCTTGTTTTAAAAATTTCTTACCAAGATATTTATTGACAATTTCTTTGGTCTGGCTTGTTAATAGCTGTTTTTGTTTGAGGCACTGCAAGATTTGGCATTGAAAAACCAAGATGTTGGCTTCATAAGAATTTATTTGTTGCATATACATCATCAAAATGGAAATCCCCTGATGTTAGAATTGCAACCTTTCCATGTTCCTTGCAGTGGTAGTTCTTGGAAACCTTGGAACAACAATCACATATTCTAGTTTTCTGCGGCGTTCCATGCTAAATTGTAGGGATTGAGGTAATTTCCTTGTTAGGAACAAATAAATTCTTAACTTCTCTTAATGAAATACTAATGTATTTCTGCACCCATAATGAAAAGGAGCCATTATATGCCAGTATCACGTGGCACAAGTCTCTCTCCACTAATTCTGATACTAATACTGTGGTTGAGGTTTCATACTTCTCAAATACCTTATCCCTTTAAACAACTCAAACTGAAGCCACAGTGAAATAAAAAGCTAAGTCAGCAACTGATTAAACTTCAAAAATTTCTTGGAAAGAGTTCATTTTCAAAATTATATTAGGAATACTGAAAGTTGTCAGCATTTCTATTTTGTTGTAGCAAAATCTTGAAAATGTAAGAAGCCTTTCTGGAATACTACATTAAAGAAGAAGAGAAACGGAGAATCTGAGAATTTTTACAGTCAATAGCTTTTCAGATTACTTGAATGTGTAAGTGTTTGTAGGAATGAAAACCAGTACTAGTATTTCTTTTCCTTGAGTAATTTCAGTGTTTTCACTATTGTTCTAGCCAAGGATGTTTAGACCTATGTAAAGCATGTTTGTAGTGGAATGGGACTACAATCATTTCATGTTTCTCCTCAGTGGAGTCTCTCTAATTGCTGTGTCAATTCCCTTACCATGTTAGTTCAAGAAAAGGAAGGATTAAAAGGATTAAAAACTCATTTTTTCATTAGGCAAAAATCGGAAATGACATGAGACAAGATTTAAGTTTAATAATAGTTAACTTGGCTTATACTTATCTTACTTAATATCTCAAATTGATGTTAGCCTTTTAAATCAGTTGCAAGCTTCAGCTATATTAAAACTGACTAAAATCAGTGTTAATGAAAGCATATCATGGTTACAGTTGCTGCATAGTTATTGAAGAATGCTACTGTCAGCTAGAGCTTCAGTTATATTTTACCATCCCTTGGCTGATGTCTGTAGGGTTTCTTGTATAGCATTGCTTTATAATCAATGCTTGTCAATGAAAAGAAGCATTCCTCAGTTCTCTTAATATGTTTTGTCATGGAGAACTGTGTGTAAAGCTTATGACTGTTTCAAAGCATGCACTATAGCTTTTTAGCTGCAGCAATGCTGAAACCTTTAGAAAAGGAACTCCAAGAAACCTCAGAATTCCAGCAGCTCGAAGTGATGAATAGAATCCTGATCAGCTAGGAAGCAATCAAGCAGAGCACTTGGAATCCATTACAGATGTCATTAAAAGAACGAAGTAATCAGTGTCAGTATCTTGGTATTTAGCTGCTGATTAAAAGTAGTTTGTACTCTGAATATTATTTTCAGAAGTTTTTCTTGATTACATAATCAAGAATAGGAAATCTATTCCTGGTAGCGCTAATATTGTGGTACTTAATCAAGAATTTTAAGCAATATCTTCCTTATACTGCAACTGTGTTACTAAAAATAATTTCTATAAGCTTGTTAGATACTTATAACTATATGTACCATGATAATAAAAGACCTTTATTTCCAAATACATTTGTGTGCGTTAAGTTAGTGTGCCATAACTTAGTATGGCAAAAATGGTAATCTTGAAAATGCAAAACATTGTTGATTGGATAATGTGTTTGTTTCACTGCATTTTTCTAAAACCCTGGAAATGTATTTCTAAAAGTATTTTTCTTCATATGAAGTTGAAACCTTCCATTTCAGTTTATGACAACTTCTCTTATTCTTCCATTAACCAATACCCTTTGAGCCCAACAAGCCAGACACTTTTTCACCTATCAAGCAGTGAAACATCCTAACTCCACAATGTTTCTACGGTGATAGAGCATGGCCTCACAGTGACATCTGCCAGCTCTCTCAGTACCCTTGGGTGCATCCCATCTCATCCCATGGACTTGTTCAGTTTGAAATTTTTCAAGAGATACATGACTGAATCCTCTTCCACTACTGATAGTTCCTCTAATCCTTGAACCTTATCTCTAGGCACAAAGGCTTGGGAACAGTTTTCAGTGAAGACTAAGACAAAGAAGCATTGAGTACCTTAGCTTTATCTGCATCCACCGTCACTAAATCACTGCCCCATTCAGGAATGAGCCCACATTTTCTTTGTTTATTGTTTTATTAGTAATGTAATAGCAGAAGCTCTTGTTGCCCATCATGTCTCTTTCTAGTTTCAGCTCTAGGTGAACTTTGGCTTTCCCAACACCATCTCTGCATGCCCAGGCAATGTTTCAATATTGCTCCTTCAAAGTCTGTCTTTGCTTGCATCTCCTTTTTACCTTGGTACTCAGTCATGAGTTCCCTGTATAACCAAGCCACTCTCCTGGTATGTCTACTCTTTTCCCTGAGTATCAGGATGCACCATTCTTGGGCTTGGAGGAGGTTGTCCTTGAAGACCTGTCAACTCTCCTGAACTCTTCAGCTTTTCAGAACTGCCTCCCATAGGATCCCATCTACCAGTTCCCTGAATAAGCTAAAGTCTGCCAAAGGATCTACTGCTTGCTTTTCTCACTCCCCTCAGGAACTGGAACTTAGCTGTTCGATGGCTGCTACAGCCAAGACTGCCAGGGATTAACACATCCCTAGCACTTCTGTGTTTCTGAGTAGCAGGTCAAGGCCCCGATTGGCCCGTCTCATGTCTGTGTTAAGAGGTTGTCCCAGACTCCCTCCTGGTTTCAGCAGGTGTCAGAAAGGTTAGTCTCCCAAGAGAACAAGAATCTGTGACGTGGAGACTTTCTCAAATTGCTTAAAGAAGCATCTACTTCCTCACCCCAAATGGCTGCTCTTTAGCAAAATCCCATCCTTAGCAGCTGACCTCTCCTCTGATCCTGCTCCACAAGCTCAACAAACCTGTTGCCCATTCCATAGAACAGCTCCATGCGTTGAAGCTGCTCCTTCATGTAGAAGGCAGCTCCCTACTCCTCCTTTCTTGCCCGTCTTTCCTAATTCAGTTTAATAGCAGCAATGTGCTTCCTTCTTCATCCCATGCCTTTAGCATAGATTAGTGCCCAGGAAACAACTTCTGCATTTCAACACCTTTAGTTACAACAGCAGAAACAGAAACACTAACTTGTGAAACTGAGACTCTGGCAGCTATTTTTTATGGCTGAATTCCTTTGGAGGAACTTGTATCATTAGAAAAATGCTGTTTAAACTACTGCTGTCAGTAATTTGATAGACATTAATTTTATCCAGCAAAGTCCTTCATGTGATGTAGTTTTAGACCAGGTGTTTAATTATTTTTCATTAATTGCTCTACTTACATGGGTGAAAGAACAAGTAAGACAGCAAGTCTCCTGCAAATTTTACTTAGCTCTGACTGTAATAAAACGTAGCTGTTTAGAGACTAAATGAAACGAGTCTTGTCTAATAATGTGTATAATCAAAAAACTGGTAGAACTCGATTAAGCTTGGTCTGTTAGCAGTGTAATAATCAATGAGCAAGTAATGTTTATGCTTGCAATTTTAGATTGATTCATTTATATTTATATGTTAATTAGAAGAAATCAAAACCACTAGAATTGAGAAGTATTATGGCACTTCAAATACACTGTGAATACTTGTACTAATTTGGTTAAGTGAAGGTATAAATCCCTAATCTCCAATATGCATTTTTCCTGCCCAGGTCATTATGTGCTAAATATTCTGACACCAGCCTTTCCAGTCAGTTAAGCACAAGTAGTAAAATTTTCCATTTTTTTTCTCCTCCTTTGTCTTGCATTATTAAATGGTTTAATTAAAGGCTTTCAAATTGTTATCCCTATTTATAACACATTTCTGAAACAAATTTGGTTCTGGTGAAGGAATGTTCCTCTCTTTCTAAGGTGAGTGGAAACAGGATCTGATACTTAAGAGCCTTAAGCATTATGCTCTTCTGAGATCTCCTTTGGAATTCCTATGTTTTGCTGAGGAGGGGGAAGGAGGAGGAGGATGTTCACATCACTTTTATCTGCTATTTCAGAGGTCTTTTCTCTGCAGGATCCACCTATTCCATTTTTTTTATATTCATCTGCAAAGACCAAATCAATCTAGACAACTGTGTAAATCATGGAAGGAGACTAAGTCATTGTATTTGAAATGAGCTGAATTCTGATACAAGAATTTTCTTGTCTCTATTCTTCTGACATACCTGGTGAATTAATTATGATGGCACTTCTTTTTAATAAATCTGTCTATACTTTCATTTCTCACATTAGTTTCAGAAGCAATTACCTGTCTTGATTTCTGGTTTGAAATGGTTAGTTCACATCCAAATAAGTGACTTTGCCAATTCATGCTTTTTTATTCGTTCCCAAAGTCTGCTTTTTTGCATAGACTCTTATTCTTTTTGTAGCTGATAAAATATTTAAATGGTCTTACTCATTTCAACCACTTTTAATCAGTTTTTTTTCATTTTATCTTTCTTAGCTTCCTTGAATTACCTGTCTTTTATTCCCCATAAAAAAGGAAGGTTGTGGGGAGGGGAAGGAAGCTCTACGGAGTTGTTCTCTGTTTCTGGAGTTAGAGCTGCTTTGTGCCATTTTGGACCTTAATAGTGGTTCTGAAACTGGCAGGCCTGGTTCCTGAGGGGCTTGCTTCACAGGAAAGAAAGACCTTTACCATCTTCTCTTCCTTCCAGCCCTCATGTGGCTGTCATGTTCTGTATCTGACTGACCTATGACTTGTAGAGCTTGGTGGCTTACAACTTGGTGTTGCTTCTAGAACTGTGTGAATGATTCGATTTTGTACTTTGTTGAATGAACCAAAAATAATGGGTGAAAAGAGAGCAAGTCTCAAATCCCTCGTTTAGGAGATAAAATTTCCTTGCTACAGAACTATTCACATCTTACTACTCCAGCTCCTCAAATATATTATACAAAATGAACTAAGGACAAGAGGAGAGTGAAAACAATCCATACCAGAACACCATATAGACTAGAGGCATTTACGTTGGGGAGTAGATGACGTGGACTCAGACTTTTGTTGGCCAAAGAGGCAATCGCACCTGAGTCTCCCATAATCTAGATGAGTTCTTGAAATGTTTGTTGTTTAAGTAACAATAGCACCTTGCAGTTCTGTGATGCAAGTGGTTGCAATACTGTAGTAAAGGGGTCTATGAGGAAAGGCTGTAGCTTTGTAGAACATATATGACTGCAATACGTATTTTGTGTCTAGGCTAAATATAAGGTCTCATTAACTTCTTGTAGTCTACTACTGTTTCTTTAACTTTTAGTCAATTTTTAGACAAATGCATCAGTTGTTTCTCCGGTAGAATAAACATCGTCCTTGTTTTCATGTGCCAATATATATTTTCTCATGTGTTCTTCCATTTACATACATCCAGAAATACATTTCAAATTCTTAATTTGCTAAGTTTTATGACTGTGGTACACTGCAGTAAAAATGACATAAATTGATATTTTTTTCAGACACAGACCAGTTACAGCTTAGTGAACAGAAGGTAGCTGGGGAGAATTAAACTGAAGCTGTCAAGTTTAAACAAAGCTGCCCGTGTCTGGATGCTATAGTAATAAGAAACGTGGGTGTTTGTTACCAACTATGACATTATATTAAAATTTGTGCCAGGGGATGTTATGAATTAATCTAGTATCAAGAATCTGAATGTGAAAGGATGCTCTTCAAAAAGCAAAATGTATAGTGTTTAAAAATAATTGTCTGCATGGTTATCGCTGGGTCAGTCCAGCTTCTCAACTTGAATTTTGTCCAAGAGAGTTTTTGTTTAACCCACCAATGCTAACCAAAGCGCGAATTGCAGGAGGTGTCTGTTAGGATAACATTTAGGATAACATGAGTTGGTCAGAACATTTGGTTCCCTAAAGCATGATGAAATGTGCCTGCTTTTATAAATGTCTCTTTTGTAAGTGGAACAAGTTAAAATATCTGATTGTTTTAATCACCTTTACAAAGATGCAGTCTTATTTGATAATATTTTTGTATTGGTCCTTGGTGTGCTTGCTGTCTGTCTCTCTTGGTTTAGTGCTGTAGTTAGATTGTAAGATCTTCCAGTATTGCCTGTTACACGTTTTCATTTTTTATTGTGCAGTATAATGTATATTTGGGGCTGTAAAGACAATAGAAAGTGCCAAGAAAACTTCCATGTAGAAAACAGTGTCACAGTCACAGCTATTGAGTTAGGTTGCAGCTAAATGAGATTCTTTGAGTATAAATGTCTAAATCACAGTTGCAGTAGCTATGTTTTTCCCCTGTATTTGGATGTAAAATTTAAATGTGCTAAAAAGAATACCTGTGTAGCAACAGCTGCTGTTCAGTCCAACATACATCCATGTGCTGAGGTAACAAAGATGATGAATAGTCTTAAATTTGTAATATAATTTTAGGAACTTTGTCAGCAGGGAGGAGAAACTGTCTGCTGATACTGATGGAGAAAGAGAATTGTGACGTGTAGTCAGTCTCCCACAGATGCATGGTACCCATAGGTAGAGTCTTCCATAGATGCATTACAGCCAAGTACAGGTGTAAATTACCCTTTAAATTAACTTTTGGAAACCTGTAATCCTTTGGGAGTGCCATTTCATATTTTTCTATTGTTCTAAAGCCCCCAATTTATTAAAGAGGATATTACTTAATTATCCTGGATAATTATAGAAGGTTCACATACAGATGTGAATGATGTTGTTGCCCAAGGGCACCCTATTACCTTTGCTAGTCACAGGCCTTATGCTAGCTGTGCTTTAAGCTAACTTTGCAAGGCCGCAGTCCTGGCCGGTTAGGCTTGTTACCAACTTGTTATGAGAACTTGCTGTGTGAATCACAGCTTGGTACTCTGTGCCGCTTGTTACAACGTACAGTTGAAACATGGAATGATAGGGGAAAGGCCTTGACAATATAGGGACGAGCTGAAAACAGATGCCTGGAACTATAAACCACTCATCAATGGCCAGTTACTGGTCATTCGGGAAGTGCAACCTTGAGAGTGGGAGAAAGAGGGTTTCAAGCCTAACAAAGGGAAAAAAGCAGCCAAGCAGCAGGGCAAGGCACCTGCTGCAGCCTGGGAAGGTAGTGCCCTGGCGGTAGCTAGTCCAGGAGGCAGAGGTTAAAAGGCAAGAACTGTCTAGAAAGTCTAGTGTCCTATAAAAACACAAGATCTTGAATTTAGGAAGGAATCATTGTCATGGGGATTGTGGTCATAAAATCCCTGTGGCACCGCTGGAGCTGCAAGCACACTGCCTGCTCCAGCATCCCTTGCTCTTCCTTTCCCTTCACCTGTTCCTCCTGTCTGCTTCAAGGACCCTGGGTCCCTGCCTGGCTTTCCCTTTCTCTGCTTGCCAGTCCCACGGACCCTGACTTTTCAGGGACTTTTTGACCTGCCAGCCAGTTGTCCAGGCCGTGTGCAGTGGTATAAGTGCGTATGCATCTCTGAGTGTCTGTTTTTTTCCCCCCTACTAATTCTGCACATTTCTCCTCTCTAACACTATCTCCTCAATAAAGCCTTACCACATATCAACTCGATTTGATTAATTACAATTTGGGGCATTACTGTATGCTATATGTGAACAGCAAATAAAACTACTGGCTTTGTGTGTCCTGAAAATTATGTACCCCATTCTGTAATCTTGTGTTCCATATAAATGGTTGTTTTTCAGATAATAATAGAGGTGATTATATGCACTAAGATTTCAAAAACAGGTGCCAAATATTAGGATTCTAAGTTCATATTTAGGCAGCAATTAAGGGACATAATTTTCAAATCAGTACTTCTCCATTTGACTTCTGCTTGACAATTTGATGATCAGGATGCAAGATGAGTTGGGCCTACTGGCTTTTGTACAATCAGTACCTCTTATAAACTATGACACGTACACTGTGGAGAGTGAAGTTATTTATATCCAGAAGAGACAGCTTCAGAATTGAGGAACATCAAAGTTGATAGTTCTATTGTCCGGATAGCGGTATGGTTTCATTTCTGTTTATAATCACTGTAACATTTTAAAGCATTCTTTCTCCTGAGAGAATTACTAACCAGATTACCTTTAGCTTCTTTCCCATTCCCAAATTTGATGTGCAGCTGCTGCCTGCAGTTCAGAATACTTCTCATATTTCTGTTAAATATGAAGCACATGAATCTGGCTTTCTTCAAAACTGTCGTTTTTATAGATGACAAATCTTAAAGCATAGACTCCAGCATATAATTACAAGCATCTGCCTTAGAGGGTAACTCTAGCAAAACTCTGACTTGTTCAGTTTGCTAAATCAAGGGGAAAGTGCATACTATAGTAAATGTTCCTAGTCAAAGCATTATAGTTTAAAATCTTGGTTGATCTTTTTCTCTTCACAATAGGGGTACGTCACTATTGTGAATATTTTGAACCAATAACCCCTACAATGGAAGAAGACTCAGAGGAGATGTTTCACTCTGCTAAATCAAAAATCCCGTGTAACATCAAATATCTTCAAAGTAAACTTTTATATTAAACATTGCACTCTCCGTATGTGTGGAATATCTAAAAGAACCTGGTCAGAGAGTACTGGACTCTGACAACTTTCTAAGAGGTCAGCTACCGTAGTTGTACTTCATTACTTAAGATTATTGAACTGTCTTGTTCGCATTTCAGTAACTGAGTTGTTCAAGATTTGGAGCCCTTTGTTATTACTAGTGGGTTTTGAACACAAAATGGGATACGAATGTAATGCTGAAACCTGTATGCAAATGTACAAGCTGCCATGTATACATTTGTAAACTGAAAAAATCACAGAAATATGTCAGGTCCCATACAAGTTTTTAATGTATATACTGGATTACCAAGATATTCTACAAAGGAAAGAAAAGTTTGATAATACTTAATATCTTTCTCAAAAAGAGATTTATCACATTAAATCTGAGAACTGCTTTTATTATTGCTTTTAAACTATCACTAAATAACCTATTTTGCTAAAACAGAGAAACATTAATTTAAAAAAAAAGACTTGCCAGATAAAGCTGCTCTACCTGCCCTTGAGGAAAACAAAAATAGGAGCAGATGTTTTATGTAAGTTTAATTTTAGCTAAAAATGCAATAGTTTTTTAAAAGATTTCCCTTTCTCATCTAGAAGGTAAGAGCATGAATGCTGGTATGTTTGATTTGTCTGTATAGCAAGTATATGTATAGAAGGTTAAAAAAAATTGTGTCTACAGATATAATGCTTAAAATATGGTTCCACCTTTAAAAAATGACTGTAAGCATGTCACCTTTACTATGTTTGTTCCTTTTTGCCTATCTGAACTGGCTGCTTGGTTTACTAACAGAAGCAAGTTTAGTTTTTTTAACTATCATCAGCCCTGCACAGCTGTGGAGGAGCCAGCTGTACTCTATTCTGTCACATGCATTTTCAGCAAAATAGTCAGCTAAATCCCAATTCTCATATCTTTGTCACTGGAGATTTGTAATGGAGTACGAAGTAGAAAAATCACAGGCTGACTTTTTAAGGTAGCAGGTAAAAGTAGTGGAGTTGAAATGTTTACACTGAATCAGGCTATAGGTAAAAAATATATTTGTGGAATACTGAGTGTACTTTTCATAAATATGTTACTGATCAGTGTTTTTTCTTCACCTGAAATAACATGAGCAATATTTAAGTTTGATCTAATTTGCTGCTAATAAAGTAGCTTAAACTAAGTTAACGCACTGAATCCATTTCTCCTGCTGTTGCAAGCTATCACAAACTTTGATATGCTGGGTATCATGGAACCCAAACCAAAGGATTCTTGGGTTTTTTTTCCCTCCAAATCCTTATGCTATTGTTAATTAGTAATGTCTAAGAAACTGGGTAGGTAGGACAATGTTTGTTAAACATCTAATAATACCTATTTCAAGGAATGTCACTAAGGTTGCATAAATAAACATTTTATAGTAATTATCTGATTCTAGTAAAACCTAATAGAACATTCACAGCTTCCAAGCTGCTTAGTGTGAAATTTAATTTGCTCTAATCAGCCCAAGGGCAGGGAAGCATGAGATACTCTCCATGCATGGAGGATATCTGTTCAACAATATCTTGTCATCTCATATTGCAAAGAAACCATAGTGCGGTGGGAAGGAAATGTTTGTCTTGAGCAAGTATGCACTCATTTTATTTGTAGTCTGGACCACAGGGGAACTAACAAGTCCTGTTGACTTTCATAATCTTACTCTCTGTATATGAAATTCTTTGAGATATGAGAATATTTGAATTATGATTACTCAAATCATACACTGTGCCAATGTACTAGGTAAAATTATATATATATATATATATATATGCAAATATATAGAGAGAAGCACAGTTAGATTTTTCTCTATGTTCTAGTACAAATTTAATCCCTCGAAGTCCAGTTACAATTTCTTTTCTTGCTTCTTTCTCAGCCCAGGAAGTTTTAGATTGGTTTATCCTGTTCTCAGCCTTAGCGGTTCATCTCCTGTCTGTGAACCCATGAAAATGTATAAGCATAACAGACATCCACAATGAGTTATCTGGCACGTTGTAAATGGATCACTGTTAGAATCTTTGTTGCCGCTATTGTTTTCTTGGAATTGGAAGATCTAGTCCACATAATTTTGACTCAGTTAATCAAGCTGAACTAAGTCTGTCTTTTCCAAACTGGTAACTTTAATGTAGTCAAAGGGAAATAACATGTTTTTAATGGGTATGGATTGGATTAGAGCATCCAGTTCCTGTTGGTGACTGAGCAAGCTGAATGATGATTCTGACCATGGTGTACTGCCTGTTTCTGTTGTAATCTCTTCTTTGAACACCCCTCAGCCAACATGATTGTGGAACAAAGACAGACACGTGCGAAAGATTTGTGCCAAAAGAGCGTATTCAAAGGAGGAAATGGTTTGTTAAACCATTGATGCTGGTTGATATCAACTGTCTTTTCATGACGCAGTTTTTCTGGTAGCAAAGATGTCTTTGTAATGGTAGACAATGCCATAGACATCAGGATAAATAGATTTCTTTTTATGTATTTACATGCTTTTATTGAAAGAACTTCTCGGTCTAACAGTGAGGACAATTTCTCTTGAAAAAAAGCATGTCTTAAAAAAAAAAAAGCAAAGGCAATGATGGCCTATGTTTGATGTGAAATCTCTGAATTGCTAAGATATGTGTGAGAAGAGCAGAGTTGTGCTTAAATGAAGCATAATACTTATTTTCACAGCAGAAGGTGGAACAGTAAACCCCATGAATTAGGTTGTTAAGTGGACACCTGTGTGGCTGGAACTCAGAAAAATGTCGACATTTACAATCATTACATTTAATGCAGTGCACTGAAACTCTAGGAGTAGCTACACCCCAAATAGGCTCTCACATTCACTTTTTGGTTTTTGGCATTTCTTTAATGTAACAATTGTTAATTATTAGCTAACACTGGAGTTAAATTTTCTTCTTGTTTCAATACCCAAAGTTATAAAACAAATTTAAGATGTGTTTTCATGCAGGAAAATTCTTTAGTGTGATCATTTTGTGTGTCTTAGAACAGATTACTACTTGTTTCTAATGTACTGAAAAAATTAGTTGCTTACAGCTGTAAACAAATGAGTATTGCAGTTCCTACTTTTCAGTGGGAAGTAATGAGATAAGATTTCTTTATAAGTTAAACAGAACAGGCAGTTTGTCCAGCAGTGAATATAATTATATTTAAATTATTCTTTAACTATGTAATAAGTGTTTTTTTGCACATCATAAAGTTAATGTTTTCAGTCTGTTTGAATGTTAGTGATATATATGTCTGAAGAAGAGAGAGGACATATTTTGGCTGTTACAGCACAGTCTAAGACAGAATAATTTTAGGACATGATTATACTGAGTTTTTTAAAGTTGAATAGTCAGATGTGTATTCTTGTATGTATTAACTTGGAATGATGCAGTGTATTGCATGACATCATTATGGCAGAAGCTAGAAGGAAAAAAATAAACCCATAATTTAAACTAAGAACAAGAATGAAGAGAACAGACTGAGTTCAAGGACATTGGTAAGACTGAACTGGACAGCCTGATAGATCTTTTCTTTCTGCCAGCGGTCTGTCTATTGCACATTTTACAGACATCCTCGGAGAAGGGAATTTGAAGGGGGGCAGCAAGGTGTTTCTTTTCAACTGTTCACTGTCATCCAACAGAGTTGGACGTGTTAGAGGTGTCATGCAGGAACAGTTTTAAGATAGTGTCTCATCTTCCTCAAGCCCTCGTGCCTTGATGATGCCGTTAGTTTAGGACTTCGGGACCAGGCGCAATGGTGGTGCTGTCACTGGTAAGGGCTTAGCAGAGAGATGCTGGAAGGGATGTTTTAGTTTCAGCCCTGTTGATCTGGAGCTAGGTATCCACAGAGAGACAGCAGAGATGATAGACATTTCTAGTTGAACAGGAGGAGACTGTTCTGTCACAGAGTGATAGAAATAGTATTTAAATTTGTTTCTGTGGAGGCATTTACAAAAGGAGCATCCTATGAGTATAGCCTTAGACTCCTCCTTTTCCTTCCCAAGAAAGTTAGAGAACAGTACTATGGAAAGTCCTCTAGAAGAAAATGAGACTATCTGAAACTAGAGTCTTTGATTAAGGTAACTTCAGTGCAAAGGATAGGAAATGAACTGTAAGGCCTAGGAAAATACACACATCTCTCTTTAGTTTATTTATAATGTGTGGTTGCAAAAACTATTCACCTTTTGATGTCAGAGTAATTCTCCTGATTTCATTATAAATTAGAGAAAGAATGGGCCCAATGTTTTTATTAATTCCTTTTTCATCAATGGCGTTTTGACATTTTTTATTTTGCTGTTATCAGATTTGGTTACTATTTCTATCTGATATTTTGTATAGTATTTTAATCTACATTTTAGCTTTTATCTGTTCTTTGATATGCTGTCTCTTGGGTTAGAGGTTAATCAGATTGCAGTTGTTATATCAGTTCTTTTCAAGAGTGTAGCTTGAATAAAAGCTGATAGTTAAACGATCTTCTTTTTAACTTTTTTCTTTTTCAAACTGGAAATCTGTTTTTTCCTTTAAAAGGATGTATTTGTAACTCCACAAAAGTTTGGGGATCCATTTTTTTAATGCATTAAAATACTGAGATTAATTTAGAAAGCCAGGAAATGATTGTGCTAGGTTTTTACATTTTCCTTTACATAATTGACAGAGTTCTACCACTTCTGAATGGGTAAAATAGACAAAAATGCAGGTCTTTCTGATGACTTATGAGGTATATAACAAAAGAAATTCTGGGATTTAATTCTAAATAAATTCATAACAAAAGCAGTCAGTTATTTGGATTTTAGTTAATTGTATGTAGTAATTGTTCCCTTTGATCTTTAAATAGAGCAATTCCTGACTTTCCTAATTGACAAGTTTGACGGTGCTAATCTAACAGCTTACTGACACCCCTCCGCCTGTTCACAGTCGTGTAGCTCCGTGCCTTCCTTTGGGCCCTTTCTCCCCATTAGACCCATCCCCGATTCACCCATTTCAAGGGTAGATTCAACTGATGCACTTTGCCTTGTTGGGTCACTTCCCTGCCAAGCAGGTGAACTGAATTGGTCCACAGAGAGGTTCAGCAATATGAGAACAGGTGTAAGGCGGCTGGGTGAGAGTACGTCGGCAACGTACAGGCTAGTATTCTCTCACTTCAGCACCAATGAGTTGTTAAATTGGCTGAAGACATCTTGTGTAACTTCACCCTCAATGTGCCTGAGCAGGTCCTCAGTTTGACCTAAGCAAAGACCTTGCAGACACAGACACCACTGTAATTCGGTGGGATGGCCATTGGGAATGCAAATGAGTACTCGGTCTCAGTTCGGGTCCTGTTTGGCAAGCTTTTCAAGACAGTTGTTAGGTTAAACTCGCTGATGTTAGGTCAGTATTCACTCACTTTTTTTTTCTTTTTTCTTTTGTCTAAAGCTTTTTCTTGTAGTAAAATCATGACACAGTAGCATCTCTGCTGAGATTTGCAGAACAGTTAAGCCAGTTGTACCGTTCTGGGTCCTAAGTAAAACTAGCCCCAAAAGAAGGTTTAGAAACAGCAGCAACATCAGAATAATTGAATGAGCCGAGGTAGTTCTGCCACATGGCTTAGCATCAGCTTGTGGCAAACACATCACTGAATGTTACTTCTGAAGAGGTCTTCAGACAGAATTTTCTCTGAAATGCAGTGTCATCATATAAATTGAGTAATTGAACCCTGACAGTTCTTTTTTCTATGAATTTACAACCAGTGCCTTTGATCCTTATACAAAAGAAGTCAGATTACCTCACTAGAATTTCCATGTCTTAAGCAACTCCTGGAATTCGAGATCTTCTCCTCTTATTCCTTTCTGGAGAAAACACCTTTGCATGTCGGGCAAATATTATTCCTCAGATTCAGATACATCGCTGCCATTCACTTGCAAAATTTTCTTCTCATTCTTTCCCAAGAGAGAAGTCTTTGTTTAGTGAGATTTTTTCTTCTTTCTACTTCTAGAGTCAAATTCAAGCAAGATGAAATTACTATGTAATTCTCTGAGAACCAGAAAGATGTCAGATGCATTCTGTTTAGTATTATTTTTCTGTACTGTGAAGGATCATTGCTGTGGCTGTTTGGCCTGGCATCTATGCTGCTGTTCACAGAATCACAGAAATGCTGGCTGGAAGGGAGCTCTGGAGGTCATCTAGTCCAACCCACCACTGCTGAGCCCTCTAACAAGCCACTTACTTATCCAAGTAGGACACCTGGGTGCTACTGCTGATGCCTTGGGTGCCAGGTCTTACGGCTCCCATAGCATGCCAGTGGCCATATTAAGTGCATCATGACCAGTTTTCAGCCAACAAGCAGATCTGATAATAGCACCCTCCCCACTGCACTGCTCGCTGCAGTAGCGGGTTGTTGAGGCCAGGCTGAGCTATGGCTACGCTGATAACAGAGCTCCACGAGAAACTCCAAGGTGTTCCAGACAGCCAAAGGGGAGCAGGATATGTGCAGCTGGCCAACCCAGACTGCTGACTGTACTAACAAATAGCAACATGAGGAACGGGAGAAACAAGAAACATCACGTATAGGAAAAGGAGGGAAGGAAGCTTAATGGAATTCCTGAAAAAGGGAGAAATTAGCAGGGTATCTGTATCACAAAAAACAAAGAGTATTGTGTCAGCAAGACCAGGGCCAATGGGGCAAGAACAGGCAGGTTGTTTATTTGGGAAGAGATGAGGATGACGAAAATGAATAACTTGGAAGGGAGGAAAAAGAATGTAAAGAGTAGTATGTCATATGATTGGGGGTGGTGGAGGGTATCTGTGAATCAATCACCACCATTTGGAGCAGGGCAAACACTTTTGTTTGGGATACTTTGGGGGAAAAATTATGATGCTGGTGGAGGTTACTGTAAATGAAGAACTGCCTCTGATACAAAAAATTGTGATAAGCACACATTGCAGAACTTTAGGTTGGGTTTAACAGTGTTTCAAAGTGTTTTTGTAACTAGTGCATTTAAAAAAAACACTTTCTTATACAGAAGCCCTCTGTGAAATAACAAAGAAAACTGTAGTGCGGATTATTAGTAAAAGGATTGTTTTTTTGGCAGAAGAGTCTGCGAATTCACCTTCTGCTGACTAATGCAAGCTTCAGCAAAAACACTTGAAAAGTACTTGCTTTCCTGAAATCTGGTCTTCCAGTGAGCAGAAGACTGGATGATTTGACGACTTTAAGCAGTGTAAGGTAGACTTTTGGAATTGCTTACACAAATAGTGATACAACCTACGGCAGAAAGCTGTACTGCAGCAGAGGCACTGCCGGTTCCCCTGTATGCTCCTTCTCAGGTCGCTCAGCTCGCAAAAGGGTAGAGTAGGAACCTGCAGAAAATTGTATGCAGCTACATTAGCAACAGTTCTCACTTTTATGCTTTTCATATGCAAAACTGTCCTTTATGGGTTATTAATTTAAGTCATTTATCTTAGGGCAAGGCTGTATTTACAGAACCTAACATAAAGACAGGGTATTATAGCTTGGGATTTTAAAATGTCACTGCACATAACGCCAGGATAAACAGAACAGAAATGAACTTCTGTTGTTACATCTATCCCGACACTTCCCAAATTAATTTTTTTTGCACTGCCTTTTGACATTATTTCTCCTTCCTACTGGCCTCCACCTAACCCCCGTCTAAGCTCAAGAAATATAAATAGTCAAATAAAAATGTTCTTCATAATCATTGGAATAACTAAATATAGCTAATTCTGTGCCTGGCAGGGATTAAAGGGGATATTTTTTATGCTATGGCAATGACCACTGTAGTTTCCTAGTGGCTTCCTTCTCCTCTTTATCGCATTTATTTCAGTTGTGCACCGGTAGGGGGAAGGGCCTTCTGCGGGCCCTGTTTGCTGGCGTGGCTGCAGTGCATGTCAGGAGCTGGGTGCAGGTCCTCAGCCCTTCCTCTGCCGTGCTGCACCGAAAGCCCACAGAAACACTCCTCTCCCACCCCCACCTCTATGAGTTTCTCTTCTTTTGAAGTTGTTTTGACCGCTTACCAAGAAAAGGTCAAGCCAAAATATAGTTGTTCTAAAATAATCTTTACGTAGTATAATTTCCTAGACTCTTTGGACAGAGACCTTGTTTTCCATTTTGAGCAATCTGTTTTCTGCAGTAAAACACTGAATATGTCTCTCTGTTGCTATAGAAATAATATTGCATTAAATGAGAGAATCAGTGCCCTGCTGTTGACAAGTCTAATCTAAGTGTTAGTCTCTAGAGCTTAAATTTCACCACTGGGAAGAGGTATACATAATTCTACACGTTATTTCTGTACCTTCTGCATAAAAATCTTTATACACTAAAACTGTTAGCTAAATTTCCCAAAGTGATAGTAGATACATTTGCAGTGGTGTACTGTGTTTACATATATCTTAATAAATCCTTCCTCTTGCCTTCTTCCTGTCCCCCATAGAGTATATTTTCATATTTATAGTTTGAAATTTCTAGCTCTTTACGTAGGAAAATTTCTAGCTCTTTACATGGCAGGGCTAAGAGTTTTGTCGGTTGGGTTCCCTGCCCCCACAGACAGCAAAGCACATCCGATTTATTTAGTTTTTTAGTTTCAGTTTTTAAAATGTATTTTTAAAAAATCCAGCTCATATTGAAACAATATATGTTTCCTCTGCTCAAAAATTGGTTCTGGTTTCATGTAGGAAACTCCTTTTTTTCCTCCATATAACGAGAGGTTATTTGCCTTGTTTTTTTCCAGTAGTAATAATGGTATTTTCCAAAACCGGAAGGATGGCCTAAACTGACCAGGCTCCTGGTGCATTCATATGCTACAAACTGATCTGCTATCAACTACCTTCTCAAACACACCTCAATATTCGCCCGGTATTTCTCATGTTACTCAAAGATTTTCCTAGAATGACTTTCTGCCCTGTAGAGTGGTTAAATTAAGCACAAGAGAGCTGAGGATTTTCTTCCTTTGAATTTATGTACCACATACCAAATCTCATGCACATCTTCACATTTAAATATAAATGTAAATATGGGATTTTTTACCAGTATTTTTCCTTATACTGTGTAGAATTTTAGCAACAGCAATAAATTTCTATGATTATTAGTTTCAAATGAATGCTGTGATTCTTAAGACCCTATCTATAGGGCACAGAAAAGGAATTGAAATCTTCCCTAATAACAGTTACTTAAGGTGAGTGTTTGTCAACATATTGATCCTCTGCATTTTGAAGAAACTTGGAGAAAAAGTCTTTTATCTCACAGTTATGTGACTGGATCTCCATTATAAATTTTTATGTATAATACATACGTGTAGTTATAGAAACTGCAAATTTTAAAATACATGATAATTTGCGTAGACCTGTATGCAAATGTATGTTATAAACCTGATTTCAGAGTTCTTATAAAAATCCTGTTATAATTTCTTGGTTAAAAACTGCAATTATTATTTGTGAAATGGGCCCCTGTTAATGTTGTTCTGTAAGGCAAACTATACTTTATTTTGTAAATGGACAATTTATGAATAATAAACATCTATTACTGGCCTCTGTGCCACTCCTTATAAAACTTGAAAAAATATCTCTATCATCCTTAGTATAACTTTTTTTTTAATCTTTCTCAATTTTTGGTGACTATAATCTACTGATTAGTTACACCTCCCTAGAAATATTTCTGACCAACAGAAGGGTATGCATACTATTAAAAAACTGAGATGGGGGGGAGAATTAGCAAAGTACACAATTACCCTTCTTTGAAATTAATGCCATGTTTGTTATTAAAACAGTCTCATTGTACAGACAAGTTGCCACAAGACACTAATTACTTTTTTACTGTTAAAGTAGTTCTGGTAATGGGAAAAAAAAACCTTAATTTCTCTGCACAGACATAAAATATAAAACAGATGTTTGCATTGTTTTTTACCTTTGGGTAAAGCTGAATTATACCATCCAATGAGTCTGCATTTTTTTCACTATATCATCAGTCTATAGATGAAAAACATCAATCTGCTAAAGTTTTTTGGGGAAAATACTGACTGTTCACCCTTATATCATGTGCTGCTATGCTACATGTTGGTTCCCATCCAGAGCCTTGTTTAATTAAAGTTACTGAGAACAATTGGACAGGGAAGGAAAAGGAGAAGAGGGAGGGAATTCATATTGTGTTAATACATGATATTAAAGTGCAAATTTATTCATATTCTGCATATTATCATGTTCAAAAATCTAACCCTTAATATTTTACTATACTGGTATTGCCGTAAACAAAAACAAGAAATGAGGATAGGGAAAGAGAGCATAAACACTAAACTGTGTTAATTTTTTATACATATTTTATAATATTTTTATTTTTTATAGGATCTCAGTGGAGAACAGACCAAGAGCAAGATTTGAAGAAAGTGCTGAAGAACACTGACCAGGACATCCCGCTGGTATTTGTCAGCGGCAATCATGATATTGGCAATACTCCAACCAGAGAAACAATAGATACTTATTGCAAGCACTGGGGAGATGATTATTTCAGCTTTTGGGTTGGAGGTGTTTTCTTTCTTGTGCTAAATTCTCAGTTATATTTTGATTCTTCTAAATGCCCTGAGTTAAAGCAAGCCCAGGATGTGTGGCTTAACGGACAGCTGGCTGTAGCGGAAAAGCATAAGTGCAAGCATATAATAGTATTTCAGCACATCCCTCTATTTCTGAGGAAGCCTGATGAAGAAAATGACTATTTCAACTTGGAAAAATCAGTTCGTCAAGAGATAATGGAGAAGTTTCATAAAGCAGGTATTTTCTTGTGTTTTTCTATCTTAGAATTTTTCTTTCAGTTTAATTGTTAATGGTTATACTGCCAGACAAAATACATTGAACTTGAATGGTACCATTTGCAAGGAATTTTAGATACTGCTTATAAACCTCAGAGTCCCCCCCCCCCCGGTCAAAATTTTCAGCTGAGTCTAATCACCTGTCAAAAGTACCAAAAGAATTTACAACTTGGAGTGTAAAGTGAAAAACTAAAAGTGATAAACTCTGTAAAATAAATAGCAAGGATTCCATTTCACAAGTATTCATAGATATAAAACAATCTGATTTTTTCCTGGTTAAGGATTTAAGGATCAGGTATTGCTATAGGAAAAAAATAAAGAATTTATGTTTTATGTAAACAGAGAAACAGAATTCAGAATTGCCTTCGAGGTTGTTTTCTCCCACACTGAGCTGATTTTAAACCCAGAGTGTAATATACTCCAGATTTATTCAATGTTAAAAAGGGTCTTGGTCTGGTAAGATCAATCCTTTGTTTATGCATTACCAATAGGGGCCTTTTCTGGGATGAAAGGCAGATAGAACACGCTCTAAATAAGCATATTGTACCAAGTCTCTTAGCTTTGTTTGATGAAACTTGAATACCATGGAGACACATGCAGTAAGCAGCTACTCTTCCATGCTCTTCAGTTTCCTATTAATTGCTTTCATGTTTCTGGAGAGTACTAGTCCCTCAAAATTTCCTGCCATCCCTGCATCAGAGTACCATTTTTTCTGTCTCTATAAAAGAACGTGTTATTTGGATTACTGAACAATGGAAATTGCTTCTGATATTATTCCTAATTTCTCATACAATTGTTACGCCTGGCCTCATCCAAACCCAGCCTAATTTCCAAACTCTGGATCTCCTCCTGTTTCCAGTAAGTTGGGCCAAAATTCACAATTATCTGGGAGTTTTGCAGAGGACTGACATATTTGCAGATTCAAGATTTACAGGGGTTTTTTTTCCCCCCCATGAGGAGACATGCTGAGAAGACCTCATAATATCTTAATAGGAGATATAAGTGTGTCATTTTTGGACACTAAGAGGATCTTGGTTAGGAATTTTAGCTTTATTATAATAAAAGAATTTTTTTATTTAAAGAAAAACAGTAGGATTGTACATGGAAGGAAGGAACAACATTTAAAACAAAAAAAAGGAGGAAAGAGATACGAAGATAACAATTTTAAGTATGTATATGTATAAGCTAGGCGCATATGTTACTACATCTTAAATCAATGAGTCTGTACATTTTACCCATTTCCCTTGCCTCACCGTATACATTTAATCTGTGCCTGTTGTAGGGTTTGGGGTTTTTTTTATTTTAAGTGCTCAAGGCAGTGACTTCTAAGGTGGTACTCCCAAATTTTGCATAATGTTATATGATTAATAAAAATGACAAATCAAAGGAACCCATACAATACAAAACTTTTCAGAAAACAATAATCCCGCTGTGATAGTTGGTCATTTCATGTATTTTCATTTTAAGTTTGAGAAAGAAAAGCATTATCTGCTTTGACATTTTCCTTTGGAAAGATTTGCTTGACAGGTAAAGGCCCAAAATTTATCTGATTTAAAATATTGTGTTTTCATTTTTAAACTTTTCCTAAAAAAAATAAAAATATACTTACTTGTTTAGGGTCTCTTTTTTTCTTAGATTTTTGTGCTAGGATAATATCGTGGGAAATGTTTCTATGGGAAGGCCAGGCAGCTACATGCTTATGTACTGTTGGTTGAAAATACATCTCAGTAAGTAAGCTTTAATGTGGAAACCAAAGCAGTTCTGGCCCCGAGTTTTCTGTCACCCAAATGGTTTACTAATATTTGGCACCACTGAGTACTGGGGAGATAATTAATTAAGAGATCAAAGGAATTATGTAAGATGTTATCATTGTAGTTGGTAAGTGATTCTGCATTAGGCACTAACATTGTGTCCCACCGGCCAATGCTTTAGTTTATCAGAATGTATCGCATAACCTTCTGCAATCAAAGCAGAATTTGTGTAGACTGAAACTTTTATCAGTATAAAATGGTGAGTTATATTTTTCTTTTCCTGGCTAGCTTCATAAAACTGTCTTTTCTAATGGTTTATGGAGATAGTTAATTTAAAATACATTAGTATGCAATGCATTTGTTTCCGTGTTTAAACTTGATGCAGACTGGCTTTCTCAATACTTATTTTTCTTAGGGGGATTATTTCAGGTTCATTCTGCTAATGTAGATCCAGAGGCTTAGTCAAAAGACAAAACCTATAACAGGCTACTTGACTTGGCTTTAAATGATGGAGGGTGGGAAGAATGGGAAGCCAGTAATACAAGACAACTCTAATGAAATTTCCAAACTCCTTTTTGTGCCAGCATCCCATTCTTACAGTGCCGCCATTATTTCCCATTATGCCCTGCCCCCTCTTTCCCAGCCCCCCAAATTCTCCAAAAATGACATGTGTTTTTTGGTTCCTTCATGAATGTGTTAAAACATCAATCTTTTATTTATTATTTTACACAATAAGTAAATGAGTCAATAAGTAATATTCACAATCCAGTGAATCAAACATTTTGTTAATTAAATGAATACAAAGAGCAAGCAGCTCAAAACAGTGTAACAAAGAATGCTGAGAAAAATTAGCTGAATCAAAAGTTGACTCTGAGTTTCCTTAGTTACGGATGCATTCTGTTTCCATTTTTTATTCGTATGAAGAATGGTCTTTTTAAGTCCACAAAATGTTGTCAACAGATTACAAACAGGCAGTTATCATGGTAGGACAGATGCGCAGATACGCAACGACACCAGTTATTTTCTGTCTCTCTGCTTTGCCAAAGAATAATCAATTTCAGCATATCATTAGAAATGAAATTGGTTTTCCCCCACTTCAATTGATAAATTCTTGGAGGATTAAAACACAGAAAACTGGTAATGAAATCCCAATTTATTTTGCCTTTTTCTTTTTTCTTTTTTTATTTATTTATTATGACTTCCAATTTAAGATGGTTATCCCTCATTTATTCTGGAAAAAGAAAGTAAGTCTCCTTTTTAATGAATCTTCCAGGCTGGATTCTCCTTCTCCCCCTCATCAATCCTTTCTTCTTTTTACTCCCTCTCTCTCTCTCCACTTCTCCCTTTCCATTCTGGCATGATTCTGTTCTGCAGTATTTCCAACCACTCCATAGGATTGTGTAATTATGAAAAATTTCAGTTTAATGTGCATATTTTAGGGGTGGTTGTGTTTGGAAATGTTGATGCTAATAGATGGGCCTGGTATTTCTGTTGCCAATAAACCAGAATCAGACCTGAAACTATCTCAGTTTTCATGTTTGTATGTTTTCTAAAAGTGTCAAATACAGAGCCATGACTCATCTGATTACAGAGAGAAATGGCAAAGGAGGACAATATATTAATTTAGTTCCTTCTGTAAACAAAGAAATTCACATGGATTATATGTAGGAAATAATAAGATACTTAAGTACTGTGATGTTGCACAGATGCTTTAGAGTGAGGTATGTAACTTCAGCAAATTTGTTATCTATTGTAAGTTTAAATGCGTGGTTATTCTCTTACAATCTATTACATAATGTTTTTGGTTTAAGTATCCGCTCATTACAAGCAGAGATAAAAGACTAACTGTAGAGGCTACATCTGTTATGAAATATTGAATTACATTTCTCACATTAGAAGTGTCCTTAACAGTTGGGCTAATTAAAGATATAATCATGTCCTTATGATAAATATTTATAAATTGAAAATCTGGCACTTGTAAATATGTATTACTACTATGCAAAGTTAAACCATACTTGTGAGCTGTACATCTAAGAAATTTTCCTGTGATTTTTTCTTTAAATGCACTCATTATAAACAATATTGACCTTGAAAAAGTGACAGTGAAAATCAACTCAGTTCAGAACAGTTTATCATTTAAGTGAATAAATGTTTCTGAAAGCATATTTGTAAAACTTTTGAACGTTTAGCCTCAGTTTTCAAAGGTTTGCCTCCTTTACGTGCAGAAGTACAGAAAAAATCCTGTGTGCAAAAACTGAGACTAAGCTGACCTAACGTTCTCATCTGTGAGACCTGTTGCAGTCAATCGATTCTGCTCGTGAAATGCATATTCAGCTTTTAAGAATTTTATAGTGCTGATATAAATAGGTTTGCATATAGCTTTGCACAGAAAAATAAAGAATTTGGGTAGGCGGTCAAGCCAAAAACCTAATCTGCATGTCATGTTTCTTGGATAAACGTAATTAATTAATTTTTAAATTAAGCAGTCTATGTAAAAGGAGAAGTACTTTTTCCTATATATCTCATTCACGTATAATTTTCCTAGGTTATTACGATATTTTCTATGACCCCAAAAATGTGGGTAATTTTTGCTGAGCTGTAGACAATCTTGTAAAGATTTTTTGTCCTGAGAACCATCACTGACAGACTGAAATTAATAAGGATACTTAGCACTTAATATAGTAATAAGTGTTTCTTAATGACCCTAATATATAAGCAAATGTCTGAATGCATTTAAGAGCTTTGCTGAATAAAACCTAAACTAATATCTGGTTTTCCAGCAACAAAGTGAGAGATGAATTTGTTCTTCAGAATGAGATGACAAATACAGGTAGTTTATCTAGGTAAGAGGCAATTTTTCAGATGTGGCAAAAATACTTCAGTTTGTGCATACATAACAGCCTAACTTTATTAAATGTCATCATTTTTCATTGTTTGTGATTGTAGATGCTGTAACTTCTAACAACCTTTGCTCATTAAAAGGATGTGATACCTACCTACTCCTCTTAGAAATGTTACAACAGCAGAGCAGAATTAAAGAGAAAACAAACTTTCTGAACATGAACAGCTGAGATATATTTGAGTACGAAACTAAAGCAGGGAGTGCTGAAAGCTGTTATTTCTAAAATTTACCAGCCAGCATATGCTCTGTTTCATTATTTAATTTGTCGTGTAATCAAAATTGACAAGAGAGTAATATTTTCTTCTTCCTGCCTTTGAGACCCCAATTTTGGCAAAGCTCTTACACCAAGTGAGTAATCTCAGTGCTTGCTTATGTGTTGCTTTGTCAGTATTTAAGATAATATAGATTTAAATACACTGAACTTTAGATCAAAATCTTTTAACCTTGAAATTATGCATTCATGTACAAGTAGAGTGACCAAATTTAGTATTTTCTATGTAACTTTAAAGGAACAGGTTTTTTTAAGACTGTTCCCTAGGTGCGATAATATAATTTAGCATGTAGAGAGACACACACACACACACACACACACACACACACACACACACACACACACACACACACGAGTATGATTTCCTAAATTGTATCCCTTTTTTTTTTCCAGAAATTCAATAGCAAGATGGTACAAATTACATTTACTTAATATAATCTATAGTGATATTAAGTAATATTTGTTCCTAGATTAATTTCTGAAAACTGTTTTCTTCACTGCACTGTAGTTCTGGTAGATAAAAAAAATTCTTTTTGATCCTTGGAGCACATGGCAAGACAGGATTGTTTTGGTTTTGTCAGGTTTCTTAGAAAGCTTCTTTTTAAATGGAAAAGGTAACTAAGTGAAACCAGGAAATACATTTGTCTGAAAGGTCATAAGAGGCATTCACAAAGATTAACCTTAAGCACAGAGTGGCCTTCTACAGATAGCACCTCTAAAGGCTTATTTAGACCAGCAGTTTAATTAGACTATCTACATACTCTGGTGGTGCCTGTCATCTTTCCTCTGATTATATAGGAAAAACAAATGAGACTAAGCTCTTTATATATCTGCACTCAGTGTCCTCCTATTGTAAATATTTTTGACATGTAGATATATTTTGCAGACTAATAGCTTGTCTTCTACTTACTCAGGCCCACTGACTTCAGTAGTTGTATCAAATCCTCAGTTCTTTAGTTTATACAGTGAATTAAAGAGTTTTCCTTTAAGTTTGTAGAATCATGTTTACTAATAACAGTACACATGGTATTTTTTATTAACATGCTCATACTGCTATGAGCAGCAATTCTAACTATTCAAGTTTAGGTTATTCTCACAGCTCTTCTGATGAAGAAGGTAAGGCAGTATGGTATGTCTAAAGGGGTGTACAAAATAATTGTCATGTTGTCATTTAAGGTAGACTCAAGAGGTTACAAAGTCAAGGGTGTTCATTCCATTCACTTCTCAGTGAGCCTATTTCCTTCTACTGGAGTTCTGTTAATAGAAATGGATCTGGTTTTTTGGAGAACAGGGTCTGAGAACTGCCTGAGCACTGTATAGTCCTGTTAACAGTGCTGTGGCTGGTGGTTTCACATCTTTGTTTGCTGCTATAACACCTGCTTGGCAGATGGAGTGATGTGAGCACTCCTCAAATTATGATGAGATAAAAATCAATTTAATTCCACAAGAGAGGTTTTGCTTACAAAGACCACTAAATACTATCATTTGCTGTGTAGTGTTGGAATTTTGAAAAAATGATGTACACCTCTGGCCCAGGGGAAAAAAAGGTATGGCAAAGAGTGCTTATGGTTAATATGTGCTCTTGTACTGGAAGCTGCAAACATACCATTTTGTTGCACAAAACTGTTTTGAGAACAGATATTGCTGTTGAATTTTAAAAAGCTAATGTATGCTGGAAGTGAAAGGAGGAAGAAAAGCCAGGTTGTGCCTAATACTCCAGGGCAAGTGCTCAAGAACAATTTGTCACAGGCCAGCTGTGACTTAAATGGTTGTATTTGCCAGAAACATCTCCTCTTTAGATATATATTTCTGTGTGTGTGTGCGTGCACGCACAGTCTCTTACAGTAGCATCTCTCTGTGCCTGGATACTATTTTATTTTGTTGTCCTGCCTATGAAAAGGGTACCAGTGTTAACCTGCAGGTCAGTACAGTTTCTTTTCTTTACAGAACTGCTTCTCTATCTGTTTACTTTCATTTTGTCTCTACTGCTATTCTTATCTAGCTCTAGCTAGTTTGGGGGACAAAAATATATATAGCACCAGCTTTTGCTAGTATAGCCCTTTTCTTCAGTCCTTGATTGAGCAAAAGGTATGGTCAGTGAAACTAGTGATTTTAAATAAGTGTAGTTTTACATTAAGTGCAACCTAATTTTATTATTAAACATAAACAGCTAACATAAAAGCAGAGTAACTAGACCAGAATGAAGATGTCTACAGCCCATTCTACTGCTTCTATCAGCAGAACCCTAGGGAAGAGCAAAAGACGGGATAGTATGTAACGATATTTCTGCAAAATACTCTTCCAGTCCCCAACAATGTGTCTTTCAGGGACTTACTGAACTATATTAATGTTATTAATATACTACTGTTTAATAATAAATTCTTTTAGGGATTTGTCCAGTTCCTTTCTGATTTTTGAAAACTCACCTTTCACAATGGTTCATAGGAAGGAGTTTCAAGTTTCACAGTTTGTGTTATGTGAAGAAATATCTCCTTTTCTTTGCTTTGAACTTTACCTGTGGTTTGTACTGAGAGTCATAAATCTGTAAATGAAATACAGTGAACACTGGTTCACATCAATAGTTATTTTAAAAAATAGTTTATTAATCAACATTTACAGGGTGATAATCTGGATCATGTGATAAATTTCATTGCTCAGTCAGAACTCCTTTTCCCCCCAAAAATTCTCTACAGAGTTCATGGGAAGAGAAGAAGGGTCTGTACTGTACCCATTACATATTTATTATGATGTCATTCATATTCCACTAATTTAGCCTTCTTCATTCTCTTACAGTCTCATTTGCTGAGAAAAGCATTTATTTAATTGAAGGCTCAGTCTAAATAAAGCATGCTACTGATTGCCTGTGCTGATTATTCCAGGCATTCTCTTTCTAATTTGGAAAATCTGCTTGCTTTTCTGAGGTTTATTTTTATATTGGTTATTTTCTTCCTATATTTTTACACTGTCCATAGCACTGGTTTGAACAGTCCAAATTGAGGCTAGGCCAGTCACATTTTGGACACAGAAAAATCTGACCAAAAATGTTTTTTGTACATTAGGAACTAGAGTTGGAAAACAACAACTTCTGAATTAGACTTTTTTTTTGGAAGCAAGCCATGAAAGTGAGCTTAATTATAGAAATTAGAATCAGACACCCTTGGAATTTAAACTAGTTCAAGACTGAATTCTTGCCCAGTCTCATCTGTTTGTGTGAGAAAAACTGTTTTCTAAGTACATATTTTCTTAAGAAGTAACTTTTTTAATATTTCAAAATAAATGCGGATGCATTATTTTCCATACTGCTTTAACTTATTTGGAACTCTGTAATCATTGCATCTAGATTTCCTTTGAGACTGGGACTCAATATCTGTATTTCTTGAATTAACTAACTTCAATTATCAAACATCAAATAATGGTTTTAGAAATAGTAACACTTACAGGATTTTTCAAGAAGTTAGGAAAACAGATGTACTTCACAAAAATCTTACTGTCTCATTGGAGATTACCCCCCCCTTTGTTACCTAGTCTTTCATTGAGGGAGGTAGTATTTGTGATCACTCCAGATCTCACTAATATTGTCATATACAAAGTTATGCTATAATTCTTTTATTCCTGTAAGCTATTGAGCTCTGCCACGGTAAGACTTCAGACTGTCAGAAGCTAGAGACCTCGGACAGAATCCACAGTTTGGTGCAGGACATCTTGCCACTAAAAAGTGATTGTCTCCTGCCCGTTGTTACTGAAGTCCCTGCAGGCGGCCATTGGATGCTTATGACAATATTTCAATAGTGTAAGCTTTCTGAGAGTACTTCCAAAGAGCACACTTGATTTTTTTTATTTTTTAAATCAGGATCTTTGAAAAGACATGCAATCCAATGCATACTGACTGTCAGCTCTGCCAGATTCAGGCATTGTCTGATTATCCAGAACGCCCCTACACAGATATACTTCTGATTTTCTAAGAATGATTTCTCTCACAGGGAGAGCGCCATGGGCTACCTCCCGCACTCGCACAAGAAATCCTTGGTTCAAAGCATGATTGTAATGTAGTCTTGTAGCGTGCTCTCTCCTCAGTCTTGTCTTAATGGGGAAAGAGACCAACCACTGCATGCCTAATAATATCCATGGTTATGTGGTAAAGGAGAAGAACACAGAGAAAAGGAAGACAACATGAATTTTTTAAAAAATCACATTACAGTTCAATGGAATAATATTATGTAAGATATCTGTTGCCTGTATAAAGTAAAGCAAAAGGAGGGCAAGCATAGCATTTAGTTTTTAAACTAGAGATATTTTAAAATGAATAAACTATTCCTTAAACAAACAGGTTGGTCAAGAAACATTAAAAAAGAAGTGACTGTCTGTTGGTCCACATGGAAGGACATAGGCCATGGTCCCATTTCCTTCCTGCTCCAAACAGAGCTGGAGAAATGCCCAATCTTCCATGTTCTTGCATTTCTCTTACTAAGTTACAGAATATAATAGCAGTACAGTACTAAGTAAGGGAGAAGAGTCCAGGAATTATGGGAGTGCAACTGAACAATAAGGCAGGACTGGGATGTAATCGCTCTCAAAGGAATTACATGTGATGCAGCTAAATGCCTTTGTTCTCGTACAGTGCAATTATGTCAAAATCATGCTGACCCCTTTTCCCTGGTGCTGCAAAATTGTTGTTCAGAAGGGTTTCTCAGAGTGATAAGGTATAATTTGTGGAAAGAAGATGCTGCAGTTTTAAAATTCTGTAAAATAACCTTAGCTTCTCCTGCTAACAGACAAACTTGCTTCTTTTTGCTATTCAGCATGTAGTTTCTATTCAGATAATGAACCGTTTTCTCATCTGATTCTTGTCAGAAATAAAATCTTCAGCATGCTAACAACACTTGGATAGCTAAAGCTTTTTTTTTTTTTAATTTTTCAAAATTCTGGTCTTCTGACTTGTGCATTTTCTCAGAATGTAATCTGAGTTCTGTTTAAAATGCTCTTTTCATAGTATCACCTGAAAGAGATGGAGAATATTTCATATAGGACACAGTTTATTTTAGTACATAATTCTGCTTTGGATTGTTTTGAGATTCAGAAGTACTAGAAGGTATTCATCACTACAATGGATAATCTCTTCCAAAGCAGAACTACTGCAGAGTATTTGGACATGACAGTAGTATACATACATTTGTTCCTGAGCCTGGTAGTCATAGCCTTCCTTTTCTGTACCAAACTTTTGCGTGAAGCATCTAAAGCAAATTTCAGTTATTCATTCATATCTCCTTTCCCAGTAGGTCAGTCAGATAGTTTAACAGTATCCATTATACCATCTCTGTAAGAAAAGCCCTTGTTAATACACTCTGCTGTTTTGGGTTACAAAATTAAAGAGAGTACCAGGAGAAAAAGAGAAAATGGGAAATGCTGATAAAAATTGTCCATCTTACCAAAGCTGTTAAACTCTGAGAGATAAAACTCAATGAGAGCTTGTTTAAGTTCCTGTAATGACTACTTATTTGGCATGTTGACTTTAGAAAGTAGACACTGGAAATAGTGGAGGAAAAAAAAACTCAGTATTTTTTAATTTGCTGTTGAGATATCTGCTCAAGAGAAACGACAAAGTATTTTTACCATGTTTTTTACTTGGAAAGAGTGTCCGAATTAAGATATGAATTTTGTTTGAAATTTGAGGAAAAAAGGTGACTTCTGCTTTAAAGGTACTGTTTATGAATGAACAGACAGATAGCATCAAAGGTAGCAAACTGAATTACATAAGCTATTAATTACTTTCCTCAGCACCTACCTGTTGCATTATCTAAGCCACTGTGTAACCTTACAATCTAAAAGGATGCCTGAAGGGACATCTTAACATGAGGAAAAACTTTTTCACTGTGAGGGTGACAGAGCACTGGAACAGGTTGCCCCGAGAGGTGGTGGAGTCTCCTTCTCTGGAGATATTCAAAATGCGCCTGGATGCAATCCTGTGCAATGTGCTCTAGGTGACCCTGCTTGAGCAGGGGGGTTGGACTAGATGATCTCCAGAGGTCCCTTCCAACCTCAGTGATTCTGTGATTCTGTAATATGCTGTTGCTTGTCATGTAGTAAACAATTGTCATGACTCAAACACACCGAGCCTGTGTCACGCGACTCTCCCATCTCAGTGTATCCGACATTTGAACCACAAAAAATGGTTTGTGCAAAAATGAATACAAAATGTTTCAAATGGTTGAGATTTCTGGAAAAAAAAAAATGCAATGCATACATTAGATTAGCATAAAAACAAGCTATTTATTAACTTGCTTCATGGTCAAGCTAATAAAGAGTCTAAGATTTATCAACATTTGTAAGTATTACATCTCTTCAGATGACATTTATTTACACATAGGTTTTGAGTATTTATTTCATATATCTCTTGTATCAAAGATTTTCCCAACTGCTATTTCAGAAATCAAGAATTAAAAACAAATCACTGCTGTAGCTACTTTTTATGAGTAGGGACTGTACCTTTTTGTGTATAGCTGACTCTACTGAATTGCATTTAACTGACCCAAGCATACCTTAAAGCAGCCTGTTAAAATAATGCCTGCAAGGACAAACACTGTTTGTTTCTCCCAGGGTTTAGAAAAACGGGGTTGGGAGGGGTACTAATAATTTGACAGTATTACTTCAGAAAAATGTTTGAAATGAATAAATTAAGTTTGAGTTCACACATCTTAAGATTCTTTTTATGTTTAAGATCAAAAGCAAGAGCAAAGTAAATTGCCTGCTTGTCATCTTAGTATTATTGCATTGACTGGTTCAGATTTCCTTCTTCTGCTAACTTACAAAAGTAAGTGGAATGCAGTTGAGTGAATAAAAAAGTATTACTGAAGAAAAAACAACATCAGTTAGACTTATATTAATACACAGCAATGACCTGTTTCTTTGTTCAAGATGTAATATACTGTAGCAAAAAACAAAGAACAGTAACAGGAATTAACACTAGCACTGGAAATAAAGAGTACCTGAAAGCTGAAGTCTGGGCAAAATTTTCGCTAGGAGGTATCTAAAGTAGATAGTAAATTCTAGCAGAGGCTGATCTTGAGAGGCTAGATCCAAAATGGCATTCCTGCACTGAGCACCTGTCTAGTGGAATTAGTAGCTAAATGACATATACTACAAGGGGGAATTTAGATGAACAGCATCCATAACCACTAGCTAGTTTAGAACGAATCTGCCTCACATAGCCAACGGGATATAAAAGAGGGTTTAAATCGCATCCTCTCTGGTCTGAGGTATCATATTTTGGGCTGCTTAGACATAACTCTTATTTTAGTTATGTACTGAAATAACTTCTTGCGTGTAGGCAGTTAGCAGATGTTAAACATAATTATGGTAAAGTTGCAGTATTTGCCCATGAAGGAAAAAGCTGCATGATTCATGGGCCTTAACTTAACTTTCTACCTGTGTCTGCTGGTTTTAGGCTGAAAGGTTACTAAGTCTAAGATTGGTTCCTCAAAAATCTTCTTATGAATCCTCAAAAATGGGGAGATACTTGTTTTTCTTCTAGCATAACTAAAGTTGCTGTATTACTTTTGTATCCTCTATTGCTTTCTTTCCAGTTACACTGAAATTCTATTCTGGGGTTTGGTTTACATATGTGGTGACACAAAGTCTTGACTTTTGTTCCTCTTTTTAATTCCAAAGATTAAATTCTCTGGATGATGGGAAGCTGTTACTTTAGGAATGCTGATGCTTCTGGTAAAAAGAAATAGCTTATTATTTCCCTTACTAAAGGAGAGTGTTACATGGGTTTTCAGCTCACTATAGTTTTATGGTTGTTACTTTTTTATAAGATTTTTTCACATACTAGAATAGCTTTGCTTATCTGCAGAAAAAGTGGAAATTATTGAAAAGAACTTACATTATTATAGTAGCACTGTCACTTATTGGAAGGTAGTATGCATATTTAGACATCCAGTTGTTGTAGTAATCAAGCAGGCCAAACAGTATGTGTCTAAATGTTGGATCCCTGGCATCTTCATTTAGCTGCGACTTAATTCTGCAGGTAAAGAACAAGACACAATAAGGTCTGTGCTGGGTGTTTGCCTGAGAGTGGAATCTAGAACATTGCTGGAGATCATAGGTTACCTGTCAAGTGCTTGAAGGAGGCAAAGTGCTCCCTCCATAGGCACATCAGAGACAGCTCTAAGCTGAGAGCAAACTGGTAACATTATGCACAGGGTGTCATATGCCCTCCCCACACGCACCTTATTCTGAGGCTGCAGTAAGCAGCTCCATCTACTCAGCATCCTCTCCTACCTGATCAAGACTTGTTTATTTAAGTACATTGCCACAGAGGAAGATACGTCCCACTTCAACAACTGGGACTGTCATACATAAAGCTCCCCCTAAGTTCAGTTTTGTGCTCTGTTTTGGGAAGTAAGAGCAAGGAATGTCCAACTAGCACCCTGTAAGCAGTTCTCGATGGGCACTTATCTGCCACTGTGCAGAAAGGAATGTAAGATTCACTGGGGGCAAATGCAGCCTAGTGATTTGGGTATGTGTGTTATAATGAGAAAGAAAGAAATGCTGAGTTCTGCTGCCAGAATTGCTTAAGTATATTACATTAAGCAGTCACTGCAATAGCCTGCAAGATGGTAGGGAGTTGAGAACTGACTCTGCATTCTCAAATTTCCTGTAGTATCAATTGTAAAACAAACATCCTTATATTATGATTCTAAGGATCCAAATAGTATCTAGAAAGCATAAGATCTTTCTGAAGAGTCCATTATGTCATGGGACTTTTGTATTCTACCTTTCTTTTAAAGAAGTACTCTGGTTTTCTCCAAGAGAGGAGGAGGAAAAAAAAAAAAAAAACCTGTTTTGCTAGGCTCCTGGGGCTGAGTCAAAGCAATCTCTTGAAGTTTATTATGCTGAATTACAAATGTAACTTTTGCTCCAGTTAGGTGAGTTTGTTGCACCGAGCAAAGAGAAGTAGTACTGATAAACTAAATAGGATGACTTTCATAAGTACAGACAAGTTCCACCTGATAATAACCTTCATGTGCCACTAACGTTATTTCATTCTGTTTTCTACTTTTAGTCATTTGCTATTTACATAAGGTTGGGACTGTGACATATCAGTGCCTGTGTAGATTTTACCAAGCACACAACATAGTATTTTATATTTTGCTTTCCCAAGCAGCTTAACTTTTAACTACAGGTTGAGCCTATAGTTGAGCCTAGGTTGAACCTAGACTGGTATTTTACAGCAGTCTTCAAATCAGTATCTCCCATGAAAGCAAAGGAAAACAATGATGTAGCTGACTGTCTTAAGACAGCTTCACCTGCTTTCCTCTTCATTTAATCACTGTGAAAGAGGTCTAAATCCACTGTAGGAGAATAGGTGATAGGTTTTCTGGCTAGGGAAATAAGGATTTCCTTGTAAAGTTACAGGTATGTTCCTAATAACAGCTCTTTGCCTTTAAATTGTCTCTGCTATTATCCAGAGTTTCTGCTGTCTGAAGGTAAAAAATCAATTGTTGTTAGAATTTTTTATGTCTTTTAAGCCTATAGCATCTCACAAACTAACCCTTCTCAGGCCTATCATCAGTTGAACAGGATTGAGCATGGGTTACTTTTTGTATTAAGTATGGAATGGCAGGTTACTGGAATATATGAAAGATAACAAATGAAGCTCATCCTTAGAGGCTCTGCTCAGTGTTTTGTAACAAAAAACACAATGGCAGAGCACAAACTTAAATAATTCATTTCTCTGAGTATGCTTCAGTGATTTGTAGTTTTCTCCTAATTTCTTTGAGCAACCTTCAGTTTTTTTGTACAGTGAAAGCTTTCCCATTTTGACTTTTTTAAACAGAAAGATGTCTTGCTACTTATCTCCAGATTATATTTTCTTTTTTGGACACAGGCATCTGTGGCTTTCATACGCCAGTACTAGGGAATTTGATTACATCTTTAAAACTCAGGGACTCTTTTTAAGACACATACCCTTCTATCTGGCTTTACAATGCAAAGCTAGCAGGTGGAGCAGTACTAGCGGCCATCTAGGCAGCTCGCTACCCAAACTGCAAATCTCTCAGTAAACATGACTAAAGATTAATCCAATCTACAAAATGCAAGCAATGCATATCCAGATTTAAAGGAAAGTCCCAGGGACTGTTTAATGCATCTTACAGAAACCACCATGGAACAAGTGATGGAACCAATACTTGGAGAGGGACTCAGGCAACAACAACAGGGACTTACTGTAGGAAATAACTAGATTAATCATCCTATTACTGTGGCTCTCTGAAGTGGCAGAAATTCCTGTGTCATGCAGAGGAATTAGGGGAGGTAGTGCAACACAGCCAATGACAAGGTCCTCTGTAGCAAGACCAGATACACTGCCATTTTTCCTTCAAAGAATGGGTTACTTTACATAGTCTTTTATACTCTTCTTTAGGGCAAGCTTTCAAAAACAAAAATGTGTGTAATGATGTGGGGGGATCCTTCTTTCAGAGGGGTGAGAAGAATTAGAGGCTTTAAGGAAAACAGAATTTCCCAGTCTTCCTGTATGCAAATATTACATAGCAAAAATCTTGCATGGCTGGACACTGTAATACATACAACACGTCTCAGAGCCAGGGTAGTGGGCGTCTTCCAGACAGTCAGGAGCAGGAGATGACAGTGGCTCCTCAGCATGCCGGTTATTTCACCAGTACCAGCAGTCCTCAAAGCTCCATCGGCTGTGAATACACTGTAAAAAATAAAGTGAGAGCCTGTGGGTTTGAAAGGCCAAAGAACTGGAAATCATTTTTATTGCATCAGGTTAACGCAGGCTGCTTTCTACTGTGCTGTTAGACTCTCTGTATTAGATGTGGGAACTGGAAAGGTAATTTAGTTACAAGTGCCTGCATATTTAAGACTAGCTTTTAGCCTAGTGTGGTGAGCAAGCCCCTCACTGTGTGCTGAAGAAAGCAAGCCATCAGGGAACACCTCGCACTGCCCTGCAATAGCTAGCAATTGTCCACGTGTACCCTGAGTGGGACTGAACCTTCACTCTTCCATGCTGCCCTGCTCAGGAACAGCCACATGTTTAGAGTTTTGTTTTGTTAGTTTATTTTTCAATATAACTGTTTTAGCAAGGTTCAGCATTTATAGATTACTACCAGCAAAATATTTCTCTATTATAACACAGCAGTTTTTCAGCCAACATAGCAAACTGTATGGGCCCACTTCCGCTTCTAATAAGAAAGATTCAGTTTCATAAAATAGTCATAAAATAGATACCCTGCTGGCCATCTAGTCATATTTGTCATAGGATACTTGGTGCGTTTTTTGAGTAACTCAGTATTAACCTAATACATTTCTAGATGCTTATGCAGAACCATCAAAGTGCCTACATGACTAGGGAGCACATAACCTATTGAATTTAAATAGAAAAAATACTAAATTATGTAGGTACTTTTGAAAATGCCACTTTCCTTTATTTTGTCATTAATAGTATCCTAAATCAACTGCAGACTGAAACTTTTTCTGTAGCAATTTAACATATAAAATTCATTTACATGTTTTGTATTTGATAATAAGTAACACAATTTCCAGTATTTTCAGCCATCTGGTCCAGTAGCTTTTCTATCTCAGAACAGTACAGAATAGGAGTACATGCGGCCTCAGGAAGCTGTGACAGTCTGATATACAAGGATCTTAGACTGAGCATACCAAAAAAAATTAAAAAGACCCCCCCCCAAAAAAACCTCTTTGTAAAATTTGCTATTTATGCTTACTTCACATTTTTCATTTCCCATTTACACGAAGTGATTTGCACTGTATTTGAAAGCAATACACATTACCAATAATAAGCTGTAGAACTGCCTTCCTGTTTAATATATTATAACATGCATTGGGCTTTTGTAAAGAATAAAAAATTAGATCTTGCCCAAATAGATTACCACAAATAGCTATATTAGGATTTTCAGATTTCCTATCTAAGTTACCATTCAACTTACCTCCCCTTTGGCTAGTCCTAGCAAACAGAATAATATGAACATTCTTAAAAGAATTTTAGAAACCTTTCCAGAAGCATGGTAAGAACTCTCGCTTACAGATATGTGTTCCTATCAAAATAAATGTGCACCTTCTTAAATTAGCAGGAAAGGTGGACAATAACTTTTTGTTCTACTGTGAATGCTATTGACTAAGCTGTGTAGTTATGTCTGCCCAGCAGTGCATAGAATGGCTAAATGGTGAAGGATGCTGGCATCATCTGGAAATGATATGCTTGTCTATTATTGCAAGTTCTATTCTCAACTCTGTTATTAATAGTTTTACAAATTCTGACATGCAAGGTAAGTACTTAGCATTAGAATCATATATATGAACTTTATTACCTTTATAATTCATAAGACTAATCAACACTTAATTGTTTTGTAGTAATAAAACCATTTGATTAAGTTTTATAAAACATCAAATAAGGAGGGGAGAATAATCTGTTTGGTAATGTGAATTTAATCTGTAAATGCAATCAGAAGGGCCATTCAGAGCAGTGAGTATAGCTTCTAGCAATTTATAGGTTTATTTTTGCAAGACAAAATGTAGAAATTAGTAGAAAAAATGTAGAAATTTGTAGAAAAAAACAAATGTAGAAATTATTGGTTTGGAAGTAAAGATGACACGATTTCATTTAATTTAAAACTAAGTGTTTCAAAATTTCTGAAAAAATCCCTACTGAGAAAGCATGGCAGAAAAGCAGACTTGGCATAGGGGTCTCCTTAAGAAGTTGGTCAAAATCAGGTAGCATTTGCAAGGCTAATTAATTTTTTGTTAAATTATTATATTCTGAGGGAAGAGAAAGGATGATTGGACTTCTGTAAACATTAATTTTGCTAATCTATTAGAGAATAATTCAGTCAAGGATTTCAAAGTACTTTGTAAAGCCTTACATATAAAGTGTGCTTGTTTTCCTTACCTGCTGCGGGTTGTTATTTAGCTTTTCTCCTACTCCTAACCAATCTTGGATGATACCTGCATGCTACCTACCCAGAATTTTTTGATGCAACATATTGCTGTCTCCCGCAACAGACCAAAGTATTTCTTTCAAGTTCATAGAGTAATTTTCCCTCAATACAGTTCAAGATACAAATGAGCTATCAAAAAAAACAAACCAACCTTAGGTCATTAAGAATACCAAGGAAATCAGAACAGAACAGCCTTGTTGGTATGCCATACTAGGTAAATGTTAATTCATGTGATTACTGTGCTTAGCTCTTCTTGCAGCTTGTCAACCTTTCCCTTCTTGGTTGTTCTCATCTTTCTTCCCCTTCCCACATTAATGTGCAGCCTCTTATGCTTATAAGATTTCTTTGATGTGCCTGGCTTATTTTCTTATTCCAGGTATCATCTGTGATATACCTCCAGTATCTCTGCAGAACAGATTACAAATTATCTTCTCAAATATGTTTGTTTGTTTGGGCTTTTTTTAAGGTCACCAGCCTTGGGTAAACAGGTTTAAGCTCTCCTCAGTGAATTTTCTCCACGTTAATTGACAAATACAGCTATATGACGCTTGTCTTTAAACTCACCTTTCAGAATCACCATTCTTTAGCCAGTTGTTTATTACTGTTTGGGGAGGTTTTTTTGGTAATTATAAGCAACATCCTCTAAAGTGTTCATCCTTTCTGGCAAAAGGAGTAGCAAGATGACAAATACACCTTGCAGCAAACAAAGCAGTAGGACTCCAATAACCCTAAAAGGAGCTAATGGAGCAGAATGTTATTCTTTTACTAATAATTATTTAGGATGCAAGTTCAGATAATCAGTTTCCTTTTGATTTCATACTTAATGAATCATTAAGAAAATGAAGGTAAACATGACACCTATAGCTGTACTTGCTAGAGAATTTTCTCTACAATCCTCAGTAGCTGTGTAAGCCTTAGCATATATTATCTCAACAGTCTCTTTTACTACAAATACATTTTATACATAACCTGCAACTGCCAACTAAATACATACTCTTTTTTCTTTTATTTTTTAACAGGCGTTAAAGCTGTATTTTCTGGACATTACCACAGGAATGCTGGAGGATCCTACAGAGGACTGGAAATGGTGGTTTCATCAGCAATAGGATGTCAGCTGGGAGAAGATCAACACGGGCTTCGAGTGGTTGCTGTCACAGCTGAAAAGATTGTTCATAGATATTACAGTTTAAATGAACTGAGCAGCCAAGGAATAGATAAAGATCTCGTGGATATGCTTGCTAAGCAAAATTAGGCTATATCAAATCCCTTTTAATCCAAGTGGTTGATGTGTGTTTTTCTACATTAAATGAATAGAAAGTTTCAGAAGTTTCCACAAACTGAAGATAGAGATTTCTGATTGTGCACCATGTCCCAACACAACTCTCTATTTGTTTAAATCCTAAATAACAAAACAAAAAAGTTGTTGAGGTGTCTCCCCTTTAGAAAATGAGACCTCTGAGTAAATGGAAAAATAACAGAACGAATATGGTAATGTATCTTTGAAAAGGACTGTCCTAAGATTTTTTACTCTGTTCCTGGGCTTTCTTATTACAGAGGAAGTGTATCCAAGAATAAGAGTAGTTGCTTCTAGATAACCCTGAAATTCAAGTCTATTTTAATTTGATATTTAAGACATTTTAAAATCAGTAAATTTAATCATTTCTATTACACTCCAAACAATAAAAATGTGCCATGTTTTTACTCCAGAGGGACAAATCTAAAACTCAGTGAAATCAGACAGACTCCCACTGACTTTTAACAACCTTTGGATCAGACCTTGTTGCCTATAGAGGTCATATTTTCTCCCATTTTCCATACTCTCATTTTCCTAGTTCTTCAGAGCCAGCAACAGTAAGAGAACAAACATTCCATTTTGCAAAGTCACAGCCTGGGTTTTCATTATATCCTGAAACATCTATAAATGTCACTAATACAGATGCCACTAAGAGAAATTAAACATGGAATAATTATTTTCCTTTTGAAATTTAACCACCACTCAATTAGCATATCTTATTGCTCTGTTTTCAAAAGTTGGAATACCTGTTCCGAGAAAATATTCTCTACAGAAAACTATCATCAATAGTCCCTGTTGATTCCTAGACAAGGGGAAAGCTTTGGTTTTTAAATGCAATTTAAGAGTGCCTTGTGGTAATATTATAGCCAATGAATGTTAAAACCCGTAAAAGGTGCATTTTCTTCACTGGAATAAGTCTAAAAAAACAAATGATATAACAAAATTAAGAGAAAAATTACATTCTAAGTTCATGTGCTGCAAACTGCCTAATTTTGTAGCAAATATGTCTGATTTGTTTACTATTAAATACAAAAAAAAAATGCCTTCATGTAACTAACACATACCTCTTTTTTACATTCAAGTATTTAGTTGAACATATTATAATACCTGTGACAGGTGAGCCACCAACAGAGCTAGCACAGCTTTACAACCTGAAGATGGAAGAACACAAATGAGACTGGGCAAAAAAGTAATGACTCGCACATACCCCCATACACACACACGCATGCCCCCCCCCCCCCACACACACACACACAGAGTCCCTAGAGGATACTACACATGTTTAAGTATGGTGAAAGAGGTGATACACTATGCCAAAGCATTTAGTCACAACAGTTTAGCTAACAGGACACTTCAATCTTTATCTGTGGGGTTGGTGAGATTCTAAAATTAATTCTGTAAAATTTTGGACAGTTGTTTTCTTGAAACAGTGAAACAGTTGTACCTATAGATGGACAGGACCAAATGGGGGCTACCTTCCCATGCTAACTGCCTAAGCATAGGTCATGTTTGATTGATTCAAAGGAAAGAAAAGGATTCGGCTTTTATTCTCCAGCTGGTTTTGCTTAGCTGAATGTTTTCAGTCTCACTTTCAAGGAAACATCTGGGAACTGAGAACTAGATTACTCTGAAATGGACAGGTACCTAAGTACCCAAATGGTAAGTTCAGCAGAACTTAAGCACCCATTATTTCTAATACTTTTTAAAAAAATCTGACTGTGTGCACAGATGTCTCTTAAGTCACAAAGTATTTTTAAAATTTGGTCTTAGGTAACCTGGAGCTTTAGTAATCACAGCTAATTAACAGTTTGTTGAAGGACCTGATGCTACTGTATGTTTTGCGGAGGGAAGAATAGTCTCTCTATGACTTAAATCTTTTAACTCTGTCAGTTTAAATCTTAAGGCTGAAGTAGTACCTGAGGGAGCTGAGCTAATTAAGCATGCCATGTTCTCTTTGCTCTGGCACAGTATTGTAAAGCAGAATGTAGGAAGTGTTTAAACTGCTTTTTAATATGCCTGTTTATTAAAGGATAAAATTTTAAGTTTGGCTTGGGAGAGCCAAATTTAACTTCAGGAGAAAGTCTTTCCACAAATATGAAGATTTTAATAGTACTTGCATATAGTGTTCTACAAAATATTTCAGAGGTATGATGTACTAATATAAAAAAGAAATGTTTTATAAACAATTTTTCCTGTTTTAGAAATAATTCTTTTTTTGTAAATGGCATTTTATCATTAGAAATTCTGTGATGTTTTGTCATGAAACTATCACTTAAGTACAAATCTGGAGTTCAATTAAAAAAAAAAAGTTGCTTTATATCCCAAATATTTCTTTTATTTAGTGATTTCTAAGAATACTTTGTTCATGTTCATTTGTAAAAATAGTACCAGATTTGTCTTTAGTTTGTAGCAAACAAAATAAGCATTTGTCTTTAGACTGTAGCTAGCTTTAAGATAGCAAAGTTGGGGGTTGTCATGCATTCTCTTCCTGTATAGGACTTTAGGCGCTAACTACAGTGTCGTGTAGTTACACATTACACTGCATTCAACAACTAGCACTACTAGGCTTTGATTTAATATTTATAAATAGTAAAATTCATGAAAGGGAAAAGGATTGATCTATGCCTTCAGTCTCACAATGACTGTATACATTGTAAAATCGTAGTGGTTTATGTTCAGATTCACCCATGAACAATGCTGAAATCAAAGAGCCATGTTCCACCCCTGTCAGTGAGCTGGAAACACCACACCACTCTTGTTGCATGTTTACTTCTGCAACCACATGTGGGGGGTTTCAGATTTGCAAAAAGCCTTCTGGAATGAAATCCCACTGTCTTCTGTTCAGATCTCACTCTAAAAACTGACTTCTGCAAACTTACTCTCACATAGGTAAGTTTAAAAACAATTGTGCTAGTATGATCCTTGCTTAGCTTCATCTGAAGTTTGACAAATCTTTAATTAATCAAAAATGGGGATTTTCTGACTATCAAATTCCAAAAGAATAGTAGCACTATGGCCTCCAGTATTTCCCACCTGCTGGTGCAGCTGCTAAGCTCGTTAGCCATATACTGCAGGTATTTTTTGTTGTTGTTAGTTATGTTAGTTATGCTGTTAGTTGATGTGCAATCACACAGGAAACTACCAGGGGCAACAGGAGATCAGACAGGCATTCCACCCACCTATCTTTGTTGCCAAAGGCTCGAGATGGCTTCCACCTTTATCCAACACCGCTAGATGTGGACCTTCTGAATCTCTGGGTGAAAACAGAGAAGATAATCCCACAGCAAGTAGAATTGATCTTAATTTTCCGTGTTTTAATTAGGAGAGAGGTCTCGAGCTGCAGTGATGGCAGCAAGTTCATTCAGCAATAGCAGTGCTGTTAACAGATCTGTGCCATACCTCCTTCAGTGGAAGGATCCCTGTGTTTTACCATGCTCTTTACAAATTCTCTCCTGATGTCAGTAGGTCACACCTTTTTCGTTGCTTGGCAAATGACAGTGGTACTCCTGCTGTCTGTTGTAGCAGTGCAAAGTCAGATATTTAAAAACTATATTTGGGTTGCAACAAATTAAATTAAACTTTCAAATTCATATAGGTAGTTCACAAGATCAGCTTAACATAGTACATAGGTAGATCAATATTTTATATAGACATCTAAATGTTCTGAATATAATTTTCATTGGCACTAAGAAAGCAATGGGTATCTTGATTACGAAGAACACCGGCATCAAGCTTTTACCAACTATTTTTTAAAAATCACAGTAGAAAGTAAGAAAACCCATACCCCATTGCACTGTAGCTTCTAAGTGATTTTTTTTAAATTCAGCACTTTTATGAGCATTTCACTGTATAATTAATAGGAATAGTATCATGAGTTACTGGGATGCACGTAAGGCCTCCATTTCTGTCCCACCTGGGGACAGGTAAACATTACAAAGTAATTTACTCTCTTTTATTTTCTCCTGAGTTAGATGGCAAAGCAAAAATACCCAGGGACATTATTAAGGACTTAATGACAAATGTGATTAACTTCACAGGAAGAAAAAAACACTCTCAAAGTTTTATATTTGAAACATACAAAACATTTATCTTGGTTCTCACCTGGCAAGTTTTCAAAAGGAAGAAAATTAAGATGTCAGTGATGAGCAAGTTGCTTGCCTAACAATTACTTCGTAGCCCAGTAACGATTCTGACAAATACAACACTAGCTAACGTGAGGGAATGGCCATGAGCAGTACTGCGAGCTTTTCTACCCCATGCCTCATTTCAGTGAAATAACAGAAACAGCAAGGGGAGCCCAGCGTTTCATTTGTTGTTCATTTTGCCGCTGCCTTAGTTTGATGAGTGTGGTCAAAGTTAGCACACCTATTAAACTTTTTGGCATCCTAAAATCTAAGACATTCAGAAACTAAATAAAGTCTACTCCCCTTGCAATTCACATTGTTTTAAAAAATTTCCTTTTTTGAATGACAATTCAAATGCCCTAAAATCATTTGGACCCAGTTTCTAAATCAAGTGATAAGTACAAATATAACTAAGATGAAAACGTGGCCTCATTTATATAACAGAAATTGTGAGAAGAGTCTTTAACCACAGCGCATTAGTGAACATTACTATATGAAACAAAGTGTTAGAAAAATAAAATGTGAATGGGCTTTTTTACCTGCATAGATGACAAATTTTTTTTTGATTAATTTACTTTCCTAAGCATAATTAGCTAATTTAGAATTAATACTGATGCCTTAACTAATTAGAAATGGCAGAGGTTCTCATGGTCACAGTGCCTCATCTTGTTTATGTAGAGAAAAATAATTCATACTGTGTTAAATTATGAAACAATTCACCCATGGAGACACTAATTATCATTTAAGAAAACAATCTTTTGATGTTGAGGACATATTTCTGTATCTCCAGCAGGGCTGATAATTGTAACTTCTTGTCAGCGTATGACTAGCTTTAAAACAAAATGACACTAAAACTTCAAACTGCTGATGAAGTAGAGAGCAACTGAGTCCTCATGCATTTCTGTGGGCTCAGGGTCAAGCAGGTGAAAAGAAAAAAAAATAAATAAAGTGACCACAATTCATCTTGGTTTCCTGAAAGCAACTAAAAGGCTGAGATAACCTCTGATGACTATAATTAAATGTGGAAAATTCATATTAGAACACCAGAACAACCTGTGAAAGTAACTGAATACTACATAATGAAATACGATCTGCGGTGGAAACCTATGAACAGGAGGCAAGTTTAAAAAAAGAGTTCTTTGAGAACAATATTGGTTTGCCAGTTTCAGTGTAAGCAGCAAATTTAAGAACCCTCTCCTTCCAAATCTCTAAAAAAGTTCAGTAAGTCCTGAATAAGTGTTTGAATACTTTGCATACTGCCTGTCTTTAGTTCATTTGGTTCCAGTATCTAATCTTGCAAGTTCTAATAAATGCAGTATTTTGATAGGATTAGAATATTCAGCTTCTGGAGATTACAAGACAGAAAATAAATGCTTGATATCTTGTAAAAAATTAATCACATATTTCATATTGGGAATGGGCTGTCAGAGACGTGAAGCCTCTTCTACCATCTCTGTTTGCAGGGTCAATGTCCTATGTTCACTCTTATTCAGTGTCTGTGTTCATACCTCAACATAGCAACTCATTTTCAAGTCTGTGGTTTTCCAGATATTATCTTCAAGTAGCTGGGTTTTATTCTGCTATGAGAACAAATAATTTGAGATGCATCTAACATAAGCAAATATACAAAGCATTAAAAACTAAAGATTTCACTGCTTAAAAATTCACAGTTCCTCAATCTATCTATGTCATTGTACAAGCCATTGAAGACCAATGCATCATTGTTTCAGCTAATCTTAATGCTGTGGATAAGCTTGCTTCTTTAATGCTCTCATTAAATCTTCTTTTCAACTGCCACTTGAACACAGTAATATCCTTTAAAGTAAGTGAAACATTTACACATATATTAGTTACCAGAAAGCTTGCTTGCCAAAGAAACCCTGACATTGCCTATTACCTAATGAAACACATGCTTATGTGGTAGAAATATCAGTTTGCATTAGGAAAATTATAGAGGGGGAATTTCCACTTCAATAATATTCTGCAGTTACTAGGAACTTCTTTCTCTATCTACTCTAACCTGATATACGAGACATCACATCATAAGCAGGTACGGGAATGCAGAGCCAGGAATCAGGGAAGTGTGCGGTTTAGTTTGCCACTGTGCCGTCTCGGTTGCCATGAATCACAGCCCAAATACGTAACATCCAGCAGAGGGGCACGTTTCTTTGGCAAATATGAGAGATCTCCTAAAAGAGAGTTAATACAATAAATCATTTTTTGACCAGGCATGTAAGACTCCACTGCTACAGCTCCATAAACCCAGAAGGCAAGCGGACACATGGCAACTTCCACATCCACCATGTTTAAATTTGTTCCACTGGGATCTTAAAAGGACAATAGATGTTATTTGCTCCATGCAACTAACAACAGTGTTACAACAAAGAGGTCCTGAAGAAAAAAGATTTATAGGTTGGGGGGGGAATGTTTTTTGATTATCTGTTTTATCAATTAAAACCATTTCTTACTATTACAGAGCAAGGACACACTAGTAGTTTGCACCGTAATCCAATTCTAATCCCATTCTCCCTAACATAAAGGAGTTTTATTAATTGTTTGTTACTCAGTCATCCGAAGGTTAGGAAATTCCAATCTGATAAATGTGGCCACAGTGCTCTTGGACATATTTCCATTGGAAGACACTCTAAAAACTGGGGGAAAAAACATACAGTAGAGAAAAAGCATTAGAGCAGAACACTAAATTAGTCTTCTGTCTAAATAAAATAGAACTCCAATGCAGCAGATACAGAAAGAGGGGGGAAAAAGCAGAAATAAAGCAACAGAGACAAACCAAAAGCTTTTCAAGCCACAAGAAAAACATACCCAGTGCTTCTCTTAAGAAGAAAAAAAAAAAAAAAAAAAAAAAAAATCTCAACTCAGAAAGCCATTCCTTTTTTTTTAATTGACATTTTCATTTGTTTTTCTAGAAGTAATTTCCTCCTTTAGCACTTTGTCAAATGCAGATAGTTTAGTACATTTCTACTAATAACCAGCTATTTTTCCTCTAGGAGACCCATTACAGCCTCATCCTATTTAAATTATAGTGTTGTTATGTCAGTTTTGGATAGCCAGCAATTCAGACACCCATCCTCTATATATATCCCAGTCCTTCTTGAACCTTGTTTAGAAAGGTATAACAATGTTAAAAATATAATGTCACCTTTTAAATGAACTACTAATGGCATCATCTGTGTATATTCAAGGTTTCCTCTCCCACTTCCATACAAAAAAGGCACAAAGAGATAGAAAGATACTCCACACTGCTGTAATGGACCAGGACCACTAGTCCTACGTTATGGCTACTTGCCTATCCAGAAACTTTCTGAGCAGTCATTGTGTCAACACCACACTGACTATGAAACCAACGGCTCGTGTTTGTTTGGATACAAAGAAAGATAGATAGTATTACCACAGAAGAACATGGTTAGAGAGCCAGCACACTACACACACTGAAGCCAACAGCAGGAGAACAGCAGACAGCACATGAAGACAGCAATCAATCTTCTACCTTTTTTAAAAAGCCTTGGTTGTGAGCAGAACTTGGTCTTATCTTTTTATTCCAAGTCTTGGGCTGTCACAATCCATGAGGAAGAAATGGATGTTCCAGTCTGGTCATTTAGATTACTTCCATGAACAACAGTGAGACCTACAGCAGGTAATTCATCTTAGCCTGAAACTGCTGTGCAAGCTTGAGAAGCAGCTGCCCCTGAAGGTGCTTCCACTGACTCCTGCAAGAATCTAGGTGGTTCATTTAGACAAGATTCCTAACCTTCATCTGAGGTTAGGCTAATACTGGAGGGAACAATGTCGACCTCCACGCACACCTAGCTCCTACTCTTCAAAGGTGGAAGGCCAAGGAATGGTCCAGAAGCTACTGGGAATTGGAAGGGGCTGCATCTGATTCTGAATCATGAAAATCCTTTTTACAAGAAGGCAGTGCAGCCATGAAGGCTACATGCTGTGAATATAGGGAGCAGCCATGCTCCAGGTGGTGTGGACAATCACTTAAAAAGAAAGGAAGAGTCTCTTGCGTGCAGATGTTACAGCTGCTAAGGTGAGTGAAAGATTGTGTGACAGTTTCAAAAATGTAGTGCATTAATTTGCATATCTGTAATTAATGCTTATGCAACTGTAAGCTTCTATTTCAAATACTGGGCAGATTTGCTACTGATGAAAGGTATCATCCTGAATTACTGAAAAGCATCCTTTAAATCTGGCAGCAGAGAGGCTAGCTTTTTTCTCATGCACTCCTTTGTTAACATTCCTCAGCCTTGACCAGAGCAGATATATTTCCATGTGAGACACTCAAGTTTGCTGGTTTGCTCCTCAAAACACTTCTGAAGGATTAGATCCTTTTTATTTATGTTGAAAGTGCCTCACTTCCTTACCCACTAATGACCCTTCCAAAATGGCTACGGTTTGACTCAAATGACTGCAATATTTACTTTAATCATCTCTTCCTCTTACTATTGTTCTCAATATTAACCAGAGTTTGTATTACCATTTCCACCACTTGCTATTCCTCAGGGAACAGACACTTTTGCTAAGGCAACAAAATAAACTCATTCTAAAAAGAATCAACATATCCTGCCAGTGCGGGGGATGGATAAGAGGAGGAGGAGACAGACTTTTCAAGTTAACGACTGGCTGTGCCGCTGGTGTTGGCAACAGGGTTTTGGTTTCTATGACCATGGGACCCTGTTTGAAGATCGACAACTACTAGGGAGAGATGGGATCCACCTCACGAAGCAGGGCACACAGGTCTTTGCCAACAGGGTGGCCAACCTGGTAAGGAGGGCTTTAAACTAGGAAAGACGGGGGAAGGGGAGAGTTATAGTGCCAGGGTAGTTGGCAAAAGACAGCTCAAGTCAGGATGCCTCCAGCAGATGAAAGCAGCCAGGGAAGTATGCATGGGATGTGGCTATGGAGGATCCTCTTTTACCCCTCCTGGGAAACCTACATGCTCGATCACCTCTCTGAAATGCCTGTACACCAATGCACGCAGCATGGGGAACAAACAGGAAGAACTAGAGATGTGTGTGCGGTCGCAGGGCCATGATCTCATTGCCATTACAGAGACATGGTGGGATAGCTCGCATGACTGGAGTGCTGCCATGGATGGCTACGCACTTTTTAGGAAAGACAGGCCAGGAAAGCGAGGTGGTGGAGTTGCTCTTTAAGTGAGAGAGCAACTGGAATGTATTGAGCTGTGCCTAGGGGTGGATGAAGAGCGAGTCGAGAGCTTATGGGTAAGGATTAAAGGGCAGGCTAGCATGGGTGACACTGTTGTGGGTGTTTACTACAGGCCACCTGATCAGGAAGAGGAAGTTGATGAGGCCTTCTACAGACAGCTGGAAGTAGCCTCACGATCCCAGGCCCTGGTTCTCATGGAGGACTTCAACCACCCTGATATCTGCTGGAAAGACAACACAGCTAGGCACAAACAGTCCTGGAGGTTCCTGCAGAGCAGTGATGATAACTTTTTGACACAGGTGGTGGAGGAGCCAACAAGGAGAGGTGTGCTGCTGGACCTCGTACTAACAAACAAAGAAGGACTGGTGGAAGATGTGAAAGTCGGGGGCAGCCTTGGCTGCAGTGACCATGATATGGTGGAGTTGAGGATCCTGCGAGGAGGAAGCAGGGTAATAAGTAGGATCGCAACCCTGGACTTCAGGAGAGCAAACTTTGGCCTCTTCAGGGACTTACTTGGAGGAATCCCATGGGTTAGGACCCTAGAAGGAGGGGGGGTCCAAGAGAATTGGTTAATATTCAAGTATCACTTCCTCCAAGCTCAAGATCGGTGCATCCCTATGAGTAAGAAGTCAAGCAAAGGGGGCAGGAGACCTGCACGGATGAGCAAGGAGCTCTTGGCAAAACTCAACCAGAAAAAGGAAGTATACAGAAAGTGGAAAGGGGGACAGGCCACTTGGGAGGAATATAGGAGTGTTGTCAGAGTATGCAGGGATGCGACGAGGAAGGCTAAGGCCCGTTTGGAATTAAATCTGGCTAGAGATGTCAAGGACAGCAAGAAGGGCTTCTTCAAATACATCAGTAGCAAAAGGAAGACTAGGGAAAATGCAGGCCCGCTGCTGAATGGGGTGGGTGCCCTGGTGACAAAGGATGCAGAGAAGGCAGAGTTACTGAATGCCTTCTTTGCTTCAGTCTTTACTGCTCAGGCCAGCCCTCAGGAACCCCAGACCCTGGGGGCAAGAGAAAAAGTCTGGAGAAAGGAAGACTTTCCCTTGGTGGAGGAGGATCAGGTTAGAGATCATTTAGGCAAACCTGACACACACAAATCCATGGGCCCTGATGGGATGCACCCAAGAGTGCTGAGGGAGCTGATGGATGTTATTGCTAAACCTCTCTCCATCATCTTTGAAAGGTCATGGAGAACAGGAGAGGTGCCTGAAGACTGGAAGAAAGCCAACGTCACCCCAGTCTTCAAAAAGGGCAAGAAGGAGGACCCAGGGAACTACAGGCCAGTCAGCCTCACCTCCATCCTTGGAAAGGTGATGGAGCAGCTCATCCTGGAAGCCATCTCCAAGCATGTGGAGGAAAAGAAGGTGATCAGGAGTAGTCAGCATGGCTTCACCAAGGGGAAATCATGCCTAACCAATCTGATAGTCTTCTATGATGGAATGACTGGCTCAGTAGATGAGGGGAGAGCAGTGGATGTTGTCTACCTTGACTTCAGTAAGGCTTCTGACACTGTCTCCCATAACATCCTCATAGGGAAGCTCAGGAAGTGTGGGCTAGATGAGTGGACAGGGAGGTGGATTGAGAACTGGCTGAATGGCAGAGCTCAGAGAGTTGTGATCAGCGGCGCAGAGTCTAGTTGGAGGCCTGTAGCTAGCGGTGTCCCCCAGGGGTCAGTACTGGGTCGTCTTGTTCAACTTCTTCATCAATGACCTGGATGAAGGAACAGAGTGCACCCTCAGCAAGTTTGCTGACGATACAAAACTGGGAGGAGTGGCTGATACTTCAGAAGGCTGTGCTGCCATTCAGAGAGACCTGGACAGGCTGGAGAGGTGGGTGGAGAGGAACCTCATGAAGTTCAACAAAGGCAAGTGCAGGGTCCTGCACCTGGGGAGGAATAACCCCAGTCACCAGTACAGGTTGAGGGTTGACCTGCTGGAAAGCAGCTCTGCAGAGAAGGACCTGGGAGTGCTGGTGGACACCAAGTTAAGCATGAGGCAGCAATGTGCCCTTGTGGCCAAGAAGGCCAATGGTATCCTGGGGTGCATCAGGAAGAGTGCTGCCAGCAGGTCGAGGGAGGTGATCCTCCCCCTCTACTCAGCCCTGGTGAGGCCCCATCTGGAGTACTGCATCCAGTTCTGGGCTCCCCAGTACAAGAGGGATGTGGCACTACTGGAGCAAGTCCAGCGAAGGGCCACAAAGATGATTAGGGGACTGGAGCATCTCTCTTATGAGGAAAGGCTGAGAGAGCTTGGCCTGTTTAGCTTGGAGAAGAGAAGGCTGAGAGGAGATCTTATCAACGTGTACAAGTATCTGAAGGGAGGGTGTTGAGAGGATGGGACCAGACTCTTTTCAGTGGTGCCCAGCGACAGGACATGAGGCAACGGGCAAAAACTGAAACACAGACAATTCCATCTGAACATGAGGAAATACTTTTTCACTGTGAGGGTGACAGAGCACTGGAACAGGCTGCCCAGAGAGGTTGTGGAGTCTCCTTCTCTGGAGATATTCAAAACACCCCTGGACACAATCCTGTGCAACGTGCTCTAGGTGACCCTGCTTGATCAGGGGGGTTGGACTAGATGATCTCCAGAGGTCCCTTCCAACCTCAGCGATTCTGTGATTCTGCGATATCAGAAATAGGAAAATAAAAGAAAATAAGCCAAAACCCATACCCAGACTACACCTCAAGCTATGAACTCTAACTACTCTGGTTGTTCAAGTTGTTCAGGTCATTTTTGGTAGGAAAAAAAAAAATCACAAATTACTGATGGGAATCTTAAACTGTTCAAAACAATTACAGGTTCAGGCTTGTTTGCACCTAACATTCCCAGGTTATCTTGGGTCTATCAAAGGCAAAAGAATGCCCAAAACTTGAGCTTCTAGAACAGCTCTGCACACCCCAAAGAGGAAGAGGCCTTCTTAGGAAGCAGGCCTTCTACTGCTTGCAGAAATTCACCCCAGAATTTGGGAAATAAAATCAGGCGAGATATGGATTTGGCTTTAAAAATATTTTTTCACATCTAATATTTTCATTTCATGTTCTGAAACAAAACCAAATTACACAGCAACACAAAGGTGTTCTTAGCCATTCATCCTTGCTCTGTACTGACAGAAAATGCTGTTACATGCAAGTAGGATAATTAAAGCTCAAGTGCAGTCACAGATGCAATTATACTCAACACGATAATCTAATAAGCATCCAAACGCTTGTTACTGGGCCTGGTATCTTTCCTGTCTCTGGAGTCTAAACAATCTCAGCACTGTTACTTGGCTTGGGATGTCTTTGGAACAAAAGCACTTCCTTCCTCCCATACACAAACGTACCTTTTCCCAGAACATCACCTATGTGGAGACTGTAGCAGTAGCTCTATCCTTAGGAAGCATGCGATAGGGACACGTGCATATATGTGTACTGTCAGAATTTGCACAGAAATCTGGAGCACCATGCATTTAACCCATTCTGAGCAGCACAACAACTGACTAAAAATATCCCCAGTTCCTCACTATGAACACTCTCTGATTGGAATTTATCAAGAATCCTCCGCTTGCAGTTCTCAACTTCCCCTGAAGCACCCCAGGTTACCCAACTTCCCCTGCCCTTCATTGGTCTAGCAATTAAATCACACCCACTCTCCCTTATGTGAGAGACATGAACAGAGATGTGATAGGAAGACTTCCCTGGCATATCCCACTCCCTTCTCCTCTTCTTTCCCCAATTTTTCCAAGTTGAAGAGAGGAGTCCCCATTCCCACCAGGTCTCATTCCAGCTCCCCATCACAAGAGGAGCAGGATAGGAGCTGATATAAATACTAAACACATACACCATACATTGTGTGGGAATCTCCTAACTTTGTTTTCTCCTCTCTTTCTCTACCACCATCTCCTTTCAAGCCTCCCATGCCTGTGGGCTTATTTCATATTTATACATTAAATCCAAGATAGGATGAGTGAGACTCAGTAAGACTAGTGTAGAAGTCAACAGGCCAGGGCTTGAGCTCTTTCCTTGTGGAGTTAGCTTCCATCTAGCAGGCTGTGAACTGCAAGAACTGGTAAAGAACATATGGACAAGGGGAGCAGATGAAACTGAGCTATTACCTGCTACTGGCTACCTTCCTCCAGCTGGAAGTGGGCACCATCCCCTTCTCGGTGGCACTCTTCAGGTGCAGAGGCTGCTTCAGAAGGCTATCTCACCAGTTCTCTGGTGGTGAGTGGCCAGACCTGCTCTATGCCATTTGTCAAACATGGATCCTCACAGCAAGAGGAGGCAATTTTCAAGATTAAGCAATTTTCACTGTAACAACTACATGAACACTGGTTAATATTGCACATATCATACAGGTATTTTCCCCAACTGCCCTGGTGTTCAGTATGTTCAAACCAGAGCAGAATATCTTCTTATAGTTCCATGTATCCCACTGTACCCTTTTTAAGCATACTTTGTTCAGAATGTAGATTTTTACATTCTCCTTTGAGGAGTTTTAAAATACCACCAAAAATGGTGATAAGGAAGAGATCTATCCTGCGCTAAAAATATGACTTTTTCTCAGTAGACTGCTTCATCCCAGTAATGATCAGATTTTCAATCATTTTTTCAAGACAGCAAGGGAAAAAGAGAAAAAGAACAGAGAACCCTATCTGTTACTGTGACCAAATTTGCAAGTTGAAATAGGCTGATTATTGTTTAGAGAATAGGATTCACTGTGTAGCAATTTAACCCAGAAAATAAATGCATATTCAAAATTCAATTGATTTAGAAACATAAATGCCTCCAACCTTCCCGATCAAAGGATGTTCCTTATTCCCTTCATTTGGAACACTGCCACAATAGGATAACTGCGAAGAAATATTATGATGTAAATGATATTTCTCACCCTTGTTTTTAACAGAATTTTGTTTGCTGTGGATAAATACAGGAGGTAGTATTTTCAGTGTGGGTGAGTTAAAATTAATTCTCAGTTTTACTGCCTGCACTTTTTATACACATTAGTTTGCACTGAAATCACACTTCAAGAGAAACTAACAATTTGACAAAAATAGAGAAACATGGGTACATATCAAAGGGAAGATTCTAAACAGATCATAAGAGTGATGGGGCCATGTTCAAATTCACCTAGCAATAAGCTTTTTATTGAAAGAGTTTTTACAAAAATATTTGTTTCACTGCTCTTCTTACCTGTGCATTAGGCCGTACAGAAGCTTCCTGATTTTTTTGAAAAAGCTTATAGTGTTAGATTATTTCCAAGCCCTCTATTATCAATGCAGATATCTAAGGCCTCTCCTTATCCTCCTAAGAAATAATGCAATCCTAATTTATTTCTCATTAAATATGCATTCTACCACTAATCAGCTAAAAGTATTTTACTTGAAGCCTCTGAAGTTTATTTTAAGTCTTCAACATTTTAATTGCTTTGCTTTGCCCTTGGGTTCCTAGAAATTAAATATAAACACAAAACTTCCTGTAGAAGTAAAATATAACCCATGAAATTTCCATACTCTTAGACAACATTATAGCAATGCAAATTTAAGCATTTACATTTATGGCTTACTGTTTCCAGTCCTCTCCTTCTTCTTCTCTCCCCTCCTTTTTTAAGCAGTAAAGTAATAATTTTATTTTTCCCCTTGTTGACCTCAAATATTGGTTGCAACTGCTATGCTTCAGGACATTTAACCACTTCCTAGCTTTTGAGTATGCCTCAATTTTCCCCATACATCCATACATCCATACAATCATACACTCTGTGAAAGAAATCCAGTTGCTCAGGCCATAAGTGTACTGGATATGCCCTGGTTAGGGCAATCTGGAAAATCACAGTCCCAGCACCTCAGGGAGATTGGTATCTGCTGTGCTACACAGACATGGTCTAAATTAATTGCAAAGAATGACATTAAATTATTCAAGGTCCCTTTTATCTTCCTTACACATATTCATCAGGATTAAGTCTTGTTGCTATTCTATGTTTTGCAAGTGTAGGAAGGATATTTTTTAAGGAATTTGATTATGCAACCCCCACACTGAGGTATTCAAAGACATTCAGGGATAATATGAACTTACCACCATTTGGAAGTTTCAGCTGTAAGGAAAGTTGGCACTGCAGGCTTTGGGATTTTCTGTACAGAAGCGTTATTTCAGTGTTTCCCACAATCCTAGAAGGCAAAAGCCACTTAACTTTGGGACAAAGACTGCAGTCAAGGCCTTAGAAATCTCACAGTTACACGAAGACCTGCCGATTAGCATTCCCAGTTTTAATTAAATCTGGTGTAGATGCTGCCCTTGGGGACTGAAACATAGTGAAGATACTGTTCTGAAATTAGGACATAGCCTGACAGAGCCCTAGCACATACAGAAAATTGTAGCTGGCTGTAAACCAGAGAACATAGTCAAGACAGACTCAGAGATCTGTCAGAGATTCAGACTCTGGATCTATAATGAAATCTCAGTTAAACACAACTGTAATGCAGAGGATAGAAGTTGACTTCATTTTTCTAGGTGAAGTTACTAGCCAGTATCTGAGTTGGCTGGTTCCTTTAGCAGGAATAAGTGATTACTCAAGCCAAGTATTTCTTTGGTGGAAAACTGTCTATTTACAATGCAACAATCTTAATTTCTCTGGGGGAGCTAATCCGTTGCCTTACTACTGATGACTTCTCTCACTCTCCACTGGCTCTCTTCACTTACTGCCTCACACCTGAGCAAAAATAGAGCTTCAAGCACACACTCAGTGCAAACCTTCATGTTGTGGATACAGCATAGATTCTAACTGATCTTCCACTCAGCTCACTAGTGTCTTCTTACTGCTTCAACTATCAATACACAAAGGATATTTAATTATTCCTCCAGTTAACCCTGAATAAATTTTCTTAAGCAATGTCTGCTAACGAGACAGAGATCAAACTGATGCTTGGTGACAGCACTCAAAAATTTTCAGCGTAATGCTAGAAATGAAATGCCATAGTTCACTCATAATAATAATGTTAGTAGACAGTTATGATATATTTTAAACACACCACAGACTTGCTGAATATGACTGCTTATTATGAAATAATAAAAATTTAAAGGGAATGTTTTGGCAAATAAGATCAAATTTTCATTTTAATGAATAAGGCATCTTTAATTTAATTGAATTTAAGAGAATTAAATCTCTTCTTATTGTGAAACCTTGAGAAGGTACCTACAGTTGTACCCCAATGAGGAAAACAACAGTTCTGGAAGTGTCATTAAGTATACAACATCTTTAATGTAAGAGTTAATTAATGACAAGGTCCGTTTCTTACCTTTTGAACTTACAGCCTTATAGGTTGAGAGAAAAAATGGCAATTTTCTTTTAAAGTTCTTTATATACATTTAACAAGCAGAAGATGAATTGCTGCAATTTACTTTGATCTCACATAGCTGTTTCTGGGGTGTCTCAAAACACTCTTTTATATTTTTTCTCAGGCGTTTATCTCTTTTTCCTTCTTATATTAATGTTAAGGGCAAGCTGTAGAAATATTACTTTGCAAGAAGGTTCTTTATTAGTAGTACAGGGATGCATGTATTTGCAGAAAACACACAATATTCACCGACCAGTCAGCCCACCTATGGCATTACACGAGCCATCTTCTCTGTAGAATACTGGAGCAGCCTGATACGTTACAAGGCCACAAGACAGGGTTTACCCAAACCAATCATAACCATTTCTTTTCTTAACAAAATGCATGTTAGTGTTTGCCGGGGGGGGAGTCTGCTTCATTGTGAAGTCTCTCAGTTAGCAAAAATTGTCAAGGTAAAAGAGAAAAAACACATCTGAGATCTGCATTTCTTAACACAGTAAAAAGCTAAAAAGTATTGAGTGCATCCATCAGTACCATTTACTTCTCAGCTGGGGAGCTCAGACAACCTATTCGTCAATGTTTATGCTCATTTTTGACTCACTACTTTAATGTTACCAGAAAACTAAATTATGTCCACTGTTTCCACTGCAGGAACTCAAAAGGGCCTCCAGCTGTGTGTAGGATTCTTTACAGTAAGAGACACTGAAGCATTACAGAGGGAAGAGGATATGCTGAGTTTCCAGGAGGTTCTCACTCTGAATTCAGACAGAATGGTGTCAACTTAGTTTCAATAAAATTATTTTAAATTAATGCTTACGTCCAGAACCAGTCTGTGGAATTTTTCATCCAGCTCTTCATGTTCAGACACTTAGGGAAGGAAGAAGAAAGGATAGTCTGGTCAATTTTTTTCATAGACTGAACTTTCCTTGACTGAACTTTCCCTGAAAACTAGTACCAGGACATCAAGTAATGTACTGAGTGTTCAAGTGTGTTGCACCTTTTTATCACCTCAACCCTGAGTAGCTCATATTTCAGTGATTAGTACTGAATAAGACATGTGAGTATTGTATTTTAATGCACTTAGAAGTCTTGATAAAAATAACCATTTATCAAAGAAAGCTTTTTAATAAAAACGCCTTATGAATTTGAATAGTCTTACAGCTTTTGCAAAGTAGAGCCAAGTTTCACTCAAATTAAGATTTTAAAAGCCTTCAGAAATACTGTTCAAAAACATTTTGATGTGCTGGAATTGTTAGCCACTAAGTGACATCAAAGGAGTCTTAAAATCTTAGTAATCCTCCAAAATATCCTAATTTGATTACTTGACCTTGTATCAAACTGTTTGGAAGAGCTGTATTCAGAAATGTCAGCTTGTCATCATCTCGGTTCCTGGACATTAAATTTCATCAAGCACTGTGTAAAAGTAGCAAAGGTACTGGGAAAATTTACTGCCTAATTTTTAGCAGCAACCAAAATATGTGGAAGTGATTTTATTTTCTTAGCCTACTTATAAATTAGGATATTACTACTCTGAACTACAGCCAATCAAATGCTATATGAATATTTTATTGAACACATTTCATAACATATTTTGGATAAATTGCTGAATAAATTATTCATAGTGTCTTACATAAAGAGCAACACTAATTCACTTCAGACTGAAGCTGATATATTCTTCAAATAATCATATTATGAATTTTAAGGTAACAACTAATTCACTAAAGCATTTAAAATAATTTTCACCTAGATTTGGTCAGAAACTAAGACTGCTTCCTTTACCCTATAGTTATGTTATGAGGCACCACCATCTTCCGAGATATATTATTTGGCTGACAAGAAGCTAAGCTGCTAGTTTTTATTAAGAGCAGGACCCATACAAACAGCAGGAATTTTTTTAAATCTAAGATGAAAATACTGCTTCCAGGAAAAAAAAAATTTGTTCCTCAATATTTGCCTATTTCACCCAAAGTTTTCACCTATGGTGCTATTAAGTATCAGGTGAGATAATAAGGAATGGACATCTCCACACCAAGAACTAGAGTAGGAGAGCAAGGCTATCTTATGTGAATTACAAAACAGTGATACAAGGATAGTAACTTTGGGGTTATTTTAATGTAAAATTGTATATTTATGTAGACATACATGTACACATATATACCTATACACACAAACTCTCTCCAGCCAGCAGAAAATTTCAACTGAAATGTATACATTAAAAATGCTGCAGTGCCTCAGGTTGGTGTGTCTCATGATCCCATTCTTTATTACTCTCTACACGAATGAGCCAGGCCAGGGACCAGGAAGTCCAGATCTATGCAGTTTGAGATATGTAACACTGCCATTCTCTTAGCTACTCAGGATGTCATGCTCTTGTTCATGTGACTGTGTTTGGTTAATGTTTTCAGTTGTTGATTTTTTTCTAAAACTCCCTGTGCTCGCGCTAAAGGAAGTGCAAGAAGTGCAAGAAGAAACTTGTGAACAGTTTGAATGCTCCAGAGTTCTGAAGTGTTCCTTAAAGGTCACTGAAAGCAGAAGCTACATATGGTTAGATACAAAGAGGCGTCTTTTAAATTTATATTGATTACAAAAGGTCTTTGTACGTTGAACAAGCTTGGAAATTTCTAACTAGCTGTCAATGATCTTATAACATATAACATATGTCAGTGACTGCTTTATTAGAACTCCCCCTCATCTTTATGTATAAATTACACCATGTGTTAACAAAGAGAAACTCTCAGGAAGATACGTTTCAGACTGAGAGTCGCACTCATCATGGTTTTGACTTGACTCCTAACAGCATGTTTTCTACCTTCTGCTGGATGAAACTCCAGAGCAAGAATGCAAAATACTGCTTTGAGATACTGAATACATTACAGATCATCACACCTTCCTCTGTTCAAGCTATAGCAGGTATCAGTTTGCTTTACATACTCACATACTTGTTCTGAAAGAGAAAGAAATCCTTACCCGTCCAAGTGCTCCACAGCTGCAGTCAGGTGATAAAACATGTCGATCATCTGGTCAGACTGTTAAGTGTGAGCAGGATCTCTGTTCCTCTTGATCACTGCCACACGGCACAGAGCACTGTCTATCCCAAAGGCAAGGAGGATTTCATTTGAAAACGTACAGACATGGAGCAAGGAAGCATGACAAAAAGCCCTTTTCATACTTACAATCAATACATGCACTTTTTAAAAGAAAAATAATTACCAGTGTCTGCTGAAGATACCCAGAGCTTCTCCAACACTCCCCTCTAGCACAACATACACTGGAAACATATCTAGAGCTATCAAACTTTGAACGATCTTTGCAGAAAGCCACTGCTGAAAGCCTCCACATTGGTATCAATTAAACTTATCAATGGGCTAGAAATTGGAACTTCTTTATGAAGTTCTTTTCCACATGTTTTTTTCAAGAAAAGCAGATCTGATAATCACCTCTAACAGATAGCAATTTTCAGTAAGTATTTCATTTTCTGTCCATTCCAGGTGATGTAATACAACTAAGGAAGTCTGGATGATTGAATGAGTTGCAGAACAAAAGTGTTTGTTCAAACGACCGAAGCCCACAGTCAAAACAAGGCACAGATTCTAAAAGCAAAAGGAAACGTTACCAACTCTGTTGCAGAGTACATCCTGATTATACAGAGGAATTGGACTCTTTAGGGAAAGCTATTTTTCACCACAGTTGCGGATGTGCGCGTTCGTAGCCTGAAGCGCTTACTTCTGTGCCAATAGCCAATGTATTCTCAGTCTCTCCACAATTCCATTCAGCTGAATGAGAAAATAAACCAGCACCTCTGGAGGAAAGTGCACACAAATAAATTCAAGAAGGACAGCAGAGCATTTTGGCTGGTCCAAAATGTTTGCACAAAATTGTTTCACATTTTGTGGGAGCAAGAAGTCTGTCAGAGTATTTATCAAACATACAGACATAGCACTCTCGCTTGTCCTTCTCTGTCAATTACCTAGTGGGAGGTTTGTGGGAGCGATGTGAAGAAAAGGGCTGCTGCTCTTAGGAAACATCTGAGGTATTCCAAATATATTTACAACAATTTTAAATATTCCAGTGAAAAACAATTGATTTTTTTTCATCCCATTCCAGTAAATAACTGTCCAGGCTTTCAAAGCAAGTGAGCACCAGATATCACTACTGGTTTCTGTGATTCCATTTCATTTAAGTGCTTCAGTCAAAGCAGAACTCTTGGAAAAAGTCTAAGGAAACAATGATAATGTTATGCAGCAGGAAAAACTGACCTACATATATTAACCAGACTACTAGCCTCTGCCACACTTGAAAAGCTGCTGCAAGCTCAATGCACTACTGTAAACACCAGGAGAGCTACACAATGCCAAAATAATGCCTTGTAAGATGGCAAGTAACCACAATAACCAAGTTGTGCTATAGTGCAAAGGAACAGAAATGAAAGTGATTAACTGTAGATTATTTTGTCTGCTGATTACAGCTCGCTTAAATCCTACAATATAATATCTACAATTCTTCAACAGTTTGGTATTTTTACATTGCAAGGGGGAAGAAATGGGTCTGTGGATGAAAGGTGGCACTTGTGAAAGCAAATGCAGGCATTAAGACTTAAATGTTTCAAATATTTGCACATTTCTACTTTCAAATGCCCATCTTCTGACATTCTGGTTTTCATTTGAACAGAGAACTACTCACAGTGTCACTGAGTTCACTGAGAATTACACACCAAGTACTATGGGAAAGTAACGCTGGCAACCATCCATTAGGAAAAACCTAATTACTGGCCTCCAAACAGCTTTCTCCTTTGTACGTGCAAGAACTGCCAGTACATAGTACATCAGAGAACTGAATATGGAAAAAAGAATAAGCCTAAGGGATGCAACAGAACACTTACTAACCTAGAACTACACTTTTAATCCTATTTGAAGATAGCTTATGATCACATATGCAACTATTCTGTAATATACAATCACAGAATTTCCAGCAAATTTGACTACTTTGCATTCTGAAAAAATGACTCCAGAATAATATTATTTTAAAATAATGACAATTTCTCCTGGGTGCCTGGACACCAAAATCAAACTGGATAATTTTCTTCCTCAAGGCCATTATAAGAAACATAGATTAAGAAGGCTAAGCTAACTTTTTTCAGGCATACTCTAACAGGACCATGTGCTAGATCATCATTTTTCTACAGTCTTCCTCATTGACCAAGAAACCTCCTTCATGACAATCTTTTAATTCAATTAACACTTTTTCTTTTGTATAATACTAATGAAATACATGTGGTTTTTTAAAGTCAGTTCAAGTTTTCACAGCAACAGTCGTTGCAAATACAGTAAGCAACAGCCTAATACTGTATGTTAAACTTTCTATCCCACACATTAAATCCCAGTATCCTGTGGCGACATAATCACATTAAAGCTCCAAGCACAAGTAATACTTCTGCTTACTGATATGTTGGAGAAGGAGAAGTAACCTCTGCTCATTGACATAATTTCATATTCACATGCCAACTACAGAACTATGTCACATGGTGAATAGTTATACCGTCATCAACACTGCTAGTCAGTAAACATTTTCGTATGCATACAAGTGTCTCAAGTAAATAAAGAGTCATTCAATTTCAATTCAATCAAACCAGTCATTTCCATGTGCTGAATCTCATTTAGAAACTATGAAAATCCCAAGATGTTCAGACTCTAAGATGCAGACTTCTGTCTGCATTATCCATGTAGGCTGTCCAAGATAAGCAAGGATAAAACTTTGATTCCAGGCAGACTCACATACTCAGTGACAAGCTCTTCAGTAAGCAAGGGATTGTAAGGGACATCAAGTACAAAGTGAAGGCTTTATCCAAGCCCATCAGCAGGGTGAGCAGAAGTGCCCAGGACTGTGCAGTCCCATGGTCTTAGAGTAAGGGAAAATGAAGTGGATGAATGTCAATATGAGTTGTTGCTAATATGCAAGTACAGAAGTATTTTGGGGGTGATAAAACAGTCCCTAATATTTTACTACCATACTACAAAAAGCTGATTCTTTGGCCTTCTGCATGTGATTGTCTGAAAAGATATCAGATATATTATTTCACTTTCTATTTCATACAAGTTGATACATCAAGCATCAAAACAGAGAAAGCTATTCCGAAATGGACCTCTGGAGGTCATCTGTCCAAACCCTGCTCAAAGCATATACTTAAAATGAAATAAGCATACAAACTCTTCTTCCTTTGACATCCAACATAAAATATTTATGAAAAATACAATCTTACCTTGGTGCCCTTAGATGACAATTCCATTAGTATAACACTTTTGTTAAAGAAAATACAATGACATTAAAAGGCTGGGCAGCCATGTTATTTTGCAGCTGTTTGCTCATTGGTCTTTAACCCCTGTTGGCAAGTGGAAACAAAATGTTACACAAAATAGCAGAAGCCCCAGCATCTACAAGGACCTGAAATTTTACTTTGATACTTTCATTCCACCCCAAAACAAAGCTTTAAGTCCTTTGTAACAAATGGGGACCAGATTATTTTGTAAGAATCTACTTGTTAACAATTTATTTTTATTCATATCATTAAACCTTTCTTATTTGTTCAAAGAGAATGCCATTCTGATCTACTGATGATAGCTTTTGTATATGCATGGTTTTCATTTGCGAGAATGTACAAATCCAAACATTAAAAAGATGGATATGTTCTCACATTTCATCATCCTAGGAGCCTAATATTAGGGGCATACAGCATTTTGGCTGCTGGATCTTATTGTCAGGATGAGGTTATTGCAAACAGATACAAGTCACTAAAGACAGAACTAGATTCCAATGAGTGGTAAGTATATGTCAAAAAATTCTGATTTGCTGCCTTCGCCAATAAATTTGTCTTAGACAAAACATAGACATGCAAAAAACAATCCTTTTTTCTCTTTTTGTTTGTTTGCTTGTTTGTTTCACATAAACTACAAAGAGCCTAAGGAGAAGTCAGTGAAAAGAAAATGAAATTTTTCTCTAAAAGGTGTTTGCCCATATGACACTAAAACTCCCCATTATCAAAAAACACTTTAAGGCTGAGATTCCAAGACCCTCATACTTCCACACACTCTTCCCAGGGTAATTTTCATCAACTCCAGAAAGGTTCCGAGTTTGGGCAGGGAACTGGGGAATTAGATACACAAAACAAAATGAACGAGAGATTTTATGAAAAATGTTTGAATTCTTGTTGGTACAGACACAGAGTTGCTGTGAAAAGGTGGAGGCTCTGCCAGCTGCCCCCCCTCCCTGCCAATAATGCCTGGTGTGGTACAAGTGGGATAAGCAGAGGCTGCAGTGTTGAGTGCCCCCTTTTTTCCCATAAAATCAAAGATACCCCTACAACTTGAGCCCTGCTACTTGGGATCATGTATTTTTTCCTCTTCTTCAAATAAATGGGGATCATTTTCTACACCTATTGGTTGGCTGCCAGCCATTGCTGACTATTATAAACACCCTCAAGATTTGTTCTTTTTAGAGTTTTTCCTTAACATGCTTCTTTGTAATAATTCAGTAAGAATGTCGGGTTTTATTTTTCTAAGTTTCTAATCCCTATATGGGCTGAAAATAACTCAAAATAACCTAAAGATATCATCTAGCTGCAACGTGTTAGCTGATATCCAGAAAAAATGGAGAAAGGAACGCAAAGAACATTCTTTAAAATGATTGAGTTGATCACGATTTTGGAGACCTGACTAATTTTTACTTGTTTGGGCTTGGAAATATCAAGTAATTTGCTTGCAAACACTCAGACAGACCATGTCACATTTAACAGAAGCAGGAAGGATATTCTCATGCTCGATAACCCTGTAGTTCAATAAACATTTCTCACCTGCTTGATTTGCTGTCATGGCATATCATACACTTACTCTCTTTAGATACCACTAATTGTATTTTTGGACTTCCTCCCACTTCTCATTTCTGAAATCCAGCATGATGGATACATACTTCATAGCTGTTTTACTCAAGTATTAACTACGGAGACGCTTTCAAGATGCCCTTACAGTACTTACAGGTTTCCCTTGGAAGATATGCATCAGCTGAGTATTGGTTTAGATTTCTTCCTTATCAAACTTAGTAGCCTGAGACCTTTACCGAAAGAGGAACACAACTCCAGCCAATTATGCAGCGCTATAAATGCATTACTTCTTCCACGATGTCAAGCTTAGCCTATTTCTAGTGTAGTTCTTGTGCTATGTTTGTTCTTAGAAGCTGTACACTCAGAAGTCAAGGAGCTTGAGCTATTTAATCATATAAAATATAATAAATACAGGAATACTACCTTAACAGAAATCAATGTTGCTCTGCAAACATACAGAGTTATAAAACACAAAAGCTATAGTACTAACAGCAGTATCAACCTGATGTTCTAGTAGTAACATATATAAAACTTCAAACTCCAACAAGCCCTACAGGTGCAGAATTCTTTTTCCTGAAATAGAAAACCATTACCTACTTGCCCAGTACTGTATTTCAAAAACCTTAATTTTTTATCATTCCATTAAAGATAAAATGTGTGCCCCATTAGAACCCATGAGATTGTTACCAATAGATCTGAATTTCATTCTTTCCTATTTTTTCCATTTCACCATGCTTCAATAACAATGATCGTAAAGTCAATGCTGTCCATGTAATTCAGATGAATTTCTTTTTCCTACCAGGAATTCAAACAGGGCAAACTAGAAAGCTTAAGAGTAATCTCAACATACATCCTTTCTGTCTTCCTTCTGCTATCCTCATTAAACTCTGCCTTGTAATAACCAATACACTACCTATTATTATAAAGTAATAGATTCCTTAATGATCTCCCAGCTAAATTCTTGCCTGATGATGTAAAAGAGCAGCTATGGTCCATATATTCATTAGTACAGTTCAACATGTTCCTCGTGCCTACCTTGCAATATCAAGCCAGACCCTCAGCTGATATAAAGCTGCAGTACTTCACGGATTCTCCCATGCATCTGCAAAGGTCTCTCTCTACTTACTAAGATCTATGTTCATTTTCTGGCGCTTATTAGTCACAGGGAATGCTGCATAATTTACATACCCAAAGCATTTTTTAATTTTTTATACAATAAGTATTACATTTTTCCAAGTTAAAAAACTTCTGGCAACCAATAGGGAAAAGTTCTGAATTTTATCAAAACATCATATATTTTATGATTTCACTATTTTTTTCCAGTTAATAAATGAGAATTTGGTTTGTGGAATTTATGGGTTATCGTTCAGTACTAAACAAAAACTTATCTGTCTGAAAAGTGTATGCACATGTAGGCACATGAAGCCTCTTGTACAGAACAACATTTCCCACCAATTTTTGCATTGTTTTTGAGAGCTTCAAACTAGGATGATGCTCCTGAAGATGAATATGAAGATACTGTCAGGCATGTTTTTCCTTCTATTGGAGTTATTAGTGCTACTTAGTACCAATGGCTATCTGCTATCCCTTCTTGTAAGACAAAAACAGCATTATAGGAAAACCAAGCTCTGAGACGTGTCTGTTAGACTGTAATATGGATATCATAAAAATAATAATAATAGAGTGATGCTTCTATAAAACAGATGGCTTAAAAAGATTTGCCTTTACTCTTCCAAAGCCACATGGATCAGATGACAAACTGGTGCGTAGCAGTGTGGACAGCAAGACAGCATATTAATGCTGGTCTTCAAAAATTACTTCACTGCACATGGGTGACCAAAGCATCCAAACCTTTGGCAGATCAACACCAGCAACACAGGTAGAGTTCAATACTGGAAACACTGGAAATCTATAACAAGTCCATCACTGCAGTTCGTGCTCCTTTTGACACATGTAAATTTTAACTTGCACCATAAAAATCTGAGTTATGATGCTTTATTATCTTTTCTTCTTCTGTCCTAGATTTCACTGGATTTCTTTTCTTCCCTGGGCAATGCAAGTCCAATGCCATTTCAGAATTATTACTTGCCAAGGACTTCTGCCAGTTTAAAGGCTATCACCTTCTTAACATCACAAGCTGCAGGGACAACTGTCAGGACTGGACATAATAATTTACAGCACATAAGATCCAGATGATCATATGATATTGATGCTAAATCTGGTTTTTAGCTGCACTAGTATGCCTTCAGCATGCGTTATCTGCTGTTATGCTTTCTTGACATAGAAAGCACTTTTTTTTTTTTTAAGATTATCTTGGGCTGATACTGACTTTATTTTTTCCTAGATAATTATTTTTCAACGAAGAAATAATTAATGATATATGGAATACAAAATGCATCACAAGTTTGCAAGGTCATCTTAGCAAATAACAGATTGGAAGAGGGAGAGTCTATAGACATTTTATAACTTGTATTAAATGTCTCTATATTTCACCAATGTGTCACTTTGGATAATGCTTCCTAATACAAAGAACACTGAGTACAATTGCAAGCAAAAACCACAAAAGAGTAATTTGCGTTATGGCAGGAGCTATCAAATCTGGAGGGAATTCTTTGAGGATGCTTCCCTGGAAGAAGCTATTTCAAAATGCAGCATTTGGGAAGGCATCAAACCAGCAATTGTCACAGCAATAAGATTCTACATGGGGCACCAGCCAGAAAACATCCCTTGTCAGCTGTAACGTTAGTTTATTCACAACCCTGCTCTTCATTGGCATAATATAATAAATATGCAAATGTAGTAGTTGTTAATGGCAACAGTTATTTCCCACTTTTGCTTTAAAACCCAATGGGAAAGAGTTACTGCTATATATGAACCTGTTGTTTAACAGGCATATAATACCCACCAAAAGATTACAAATATCCTGGTTTTCCTGAACTTCCTTGTCCGGTTATGAATTTGTTTCTTATAAGTAAGTGCCAGATCAGTGTCATAGGATTTTTAACATAAGCAGAGCAACAGCAGCAAAAATCAGGATCCACTTCTCTTCTGTGGGGCTCCCAGAGGAACTATATCTGATGACTCAGACGCTTTACTACTTGTTTATAGTGTTTGTATGCACGGAGCTGTGGGAAATGATAAAAGCTGGTACCTGGGGGTAAAGGAAGAAGAAAACAGAAAGATGACTGATCAAAGCAAATGTTTCTGCCTGTCTGATTATAAAAAGGAACAGAAACAAAAAGAGTTCTAGGTCACTTGCAGCAACACTTACCTAGAGCAACTGACTGAACGTTCATCACATGGTGCAGCGGTTATCCCAAATAACAGGCACAAGGCTACATAGCCTTTCAAGGGTAAGTTCCTAGTTCAAACCCCATTCACTCTGCCTGCAGCAGTCAAAACCTGTTGTCAGATTAACAGGTACGGGTGGTCCCTGCCTACATCAAAGGAGAAAAAAGTCAATATGAACTCTGCAGGCAATGCCAAGATCAGAAAGGAATGATTCTCTCTCTGCCCAACACTGGGGCAAGGCTTGCTCAGCTATTATAGGCATATCCCACTACCTGCCAAAGATGCATTCCAGTAAAATGCAGCTAGCAATTCAATAAACAGAGAAGTAATATTTCCCCTAAGAATTCATGTAGTCACCAGGGACCACATGCAGATGTTTAAGAAAAACACAAGGACAACACATTACAACCTAAGATTCTCCCATTCACATCCAATACTGCTGTCATGAGAAACCAGATCTCAGTGGCGCAAAAGGAGAATAAAGGCAACAGGGATGCTACTGCATCATCAGCCAGCACAAGGCTCTGCACATTTTTACTAGCATCGGTGTCGTGATCAACAACAGTACTCCCAAGCAACGGACAGAAATGACAAACAGCAGAGTGTTACTGCCTCTTTTCTGCACTGCATGGTTTCATTATCCCCAGGTGGCGGATCTATGCAAGCAAATTAATTTAGGATATTCAGCAGTATGCATGTACTGAAGTCCCTAAAAAAAATACATCCTGCAGGAGTACTTTCCCAGTACAGTTTACCATAAAAATATTACAAGATACAAAATTTGAAAGGCCTATCAAAGACACCAAGCCATTTGGAAAGTCTAAGACATGAACAAAATCCTTACAGGATAACCAGACCACTCAGGGGTCTGTACAGCTAACAGGCCCTGGAGAAACACCTATCACAAAGTAATTCTTTTTTTCTTGCTGTTGTTGTTGAAAGGAAATTCCTAGAGGGAGGGACCTAAATTTTGTTACTTCATCTTAAAAGAAATCCTTAAAAGAATATAAATTTTCTTGAAGATGAGATTCTTTTTTAAAACCTGGAAATCCTAAGCAAGACTTACATAACCTAGTAAAACATTTAAAGAATATGGAAATAACATAAAGAACATATCAAGAGCCTCCTTGACCCTACACCATTCTGAGAAAAGGAACTACAAGACAGTCTGCCTTGTAGTATTAAACACACCAAAACTTTGCTGTTACTAATGAATCTGTGCAACAGATGAAAACATTTGACAGTGTAAGTGCTACATAGACAAATAAGCATATCTGATTTGGTATCTTAGCAGACTAGAGTCCAAAGCAAGACAGTGCAGCTGTAGAACAAATCAAGTGCTGCAAACCTCTGATATTTTTGCCAGGAGGAAAACTATGATCATTATAACACCACCTTTGGTCTCTGCCCTGACATAATCCTTTTTTCTCCCTTTCATTTTTACTTTCATTTTTCTTTTCATCCCTAGTATGCCATCTCCAAAAATTCTACTCAGTTGACTACAACGTTCAATTAATATCTATACTGATAAATAGCTGTTTTAACAAAATGTTTTATATATGTTTAATAAAACATACATTTGCAAATTGTAAATCCATTTCCCCTTTTTCCTAAATACCTAAATTCTAATTATGACATAGATGCAATATTTTCATTCCTTTCGGGGCTGCAGACTTAGTGTTTATATGCAAATGGAAAACAAAAAATTAGAAGTCACAAAGCTTAATCTTAATTTGAATCCATTATGCATCATAAAAAGCAAGACAGTTGAAGAATAGAAGGAATATGAGGAAACAGAGATTTACATTCCTACAATACATTCAGACAGACAAGAAGGGGATTAAATGTCCATTCAAGGAAACCTGAATGTTTTATTTTCTTCCCTTTTTCCTTCCACCTACCTGGAATCCAGAACTTGCATCACATAGTCTCCATTTGCAGCTTTTGTTTACTATTTATTAGTTTAATATTTAGTTTACTATTTACTATTGAAAAACAAGCAAACAGTGCTAATGGCAAGCCTACTATCTCATACAGTTCATAGCTTAGAAAACATAACGTATGTAAGTATGTACATGTCAAAAAAAGAACCCTATAAAGACCTGAACTTCAAAAAATAATCGATTAATATTTTTGCTTTGTGGCTTTGTGAACAAATAGTCAATCTAAACAAGGTGTCCATTACTAACAGTGCCAGAATTAAATCAGTATTAGGTATTCCAGAACTGCCTGGAAAGTATTACTAGTACAAGAAAAGATCAAAGTGACAAAGCACAGCAGAAACAGTACATCAAAGCCCTACAGAACAGACAGAGAACAGGAAGGAGAATCAAATTTCCTCTGCAACCAACCATGGCAAGAACTAAAAGTCTAAAAAATGTGGTGGTCAAGGGCTAACAACAAACACACTTGTGAAATCCCACTCACGTTGTCTCCAAATACATGGAATAGAAACCCTACAAAAGGATGAAATTCTACAGATCAATAAGAGACACTTCAGTAACAGTAAAAGCTGAAGAATATGGCAAAAATCTCAAATTGCTTTACAATTCCTGGTCTCCATGGTCTATGTACATCTTTTCTCTGACAGTACAAGACAAGGGGCAGCAGGTCTGCTTCTGTTTATGTTTGTTTTTTAAAAATTCATACCATATAACTTTAAATCCAATTTGAAAAGACACTCTGAAAGTATGAAAGCAAGCAAACCTGGGGTCCAGGAAATGATCCTGAATAGTGCTGCTGAGTCAACAATTTGGGAAGCATCCATCAAGAGGCTATGATGTCTACACTGAGTGCTTTACAGCACTGCTCTCCTTCCTTCGCACTGGAGTCAGAAGATCAAGTTGGGTCCTCTTCTGACCACAAAGGAAGTGAAAATGACACTTCATTGTCAGACACTGAGGAAACTTGCCCAAGCTCCCAGAGAAACAGGTAAGTAGACTTTCTGTGAAGAGAAAGTGTGAAAATAAGAGGTGGAGTTGTATCTTCTACAGAAGAGTCATTCCAGTATCTCTTATTTTGCACTACAGAGGTAAAATCAGAGGGAAAAAATTACCCTTTTCATAATCTTTACAGGTAGGGTACAATCTTTATCTTCACACAGGAGAATCAGGAAGAAACCAGAGCCCTGGTTTATTGTGAAAGAGGAGAGAGTAGGACCCAGCGCTCAGAAGGCAGCCATGATGTACCCAGTAATTGCTCATGTTAAACACGCGCAGGACCCAATGACTAAAGATGGAATCCAAAAACTTCCCTATAGTTAACCTTCACGAAATATGCACTACTCTACCCTCCTTCTTCTATTTAACTGTTAAATCCTCCAAATCAAGCTCATTCAGTACCTGAGAGCTTGGCAAGGATTCCTGGTTCTGCTAAAGAAAGCCACACACGCATTCTACACAAGCTTGCTCAGAAACTGTTTTTCCCAAGCCCTCACAGCTCTTTATAAGTCAGGAATGCAAACACCTACACTGCAAAAGAGAAACAGCTATAGTGATCCAAAACACTTGCAACCAATGTGTACAAATACATCCCATCAATACTCACTGCGAAAATATGGCCTGTGACTGCCTCTGCTCCCTGAATCACAACGGAAGAATTATCCTCCCACATCCAAAAGCAGCAGAGACTAATATTGTACTTACTGTATCTTTTTTAAATGCAATATTTAGTTTTGTGTGAGGGTTATCTTCCTGTCTGACTTTCCTGCATGCCCACGACACTTTTTTCTTAAGTCAAACATCCGTGGTTATCCTACTGGTTTGCAGTATGCCACTCACTAATTAATTAGCACAGGAATGGGATGGTTTTGTTTTTGGTGTTTTAGTTTTTTTTAAACGCTGCTATTAACAGAGGACACTAGCAACCTGAACCACGCGGGATCTTCTTGTTCCACAACTATTACCAACAGTAAATAACAAGCTATGAAAGATGTTCTAGGCCATTTTATTGCAGAACTGGAGAGAGTTCTGTTCTCTGACAGGTTAAGGGAACTAATTAAGTAACCCCTCTTGGTCTGAAGAGAGACCGTTTTTCATTCATTTCACATTCAGAGGAATTCTGTGTTCCTTTTTCAAAGACAAAAGTTGACCAAAACCCTTCAGGATGAAAGGAGGTCAGGGTCAGACTTCTCCCAGTATTTCTCCTGTAGAAATGTACAGATCAAGCATACAGCTACCTGTATCTGATAAATATTTCACTTGTCCCAAGAAAGAAAATAAGTGTATGAAAAAATGACAAGAAAGGGCAAAACTGCTTGCAGGACTGGGTAAAAAATTATCTGGTTACACAGTTATATAATTTCCTATTTCCAGATAGCCCTTTTCTTGCATATAACTGGGAAGTTAGAGATTGGTTTATTTGTAGCCTCTTCCGTTTATAACCTCCAACAAGTGACAGTGTGATCAGCTCACTGAGTCAGAGACACTGTAAATAAAACAGACTTTACATGATAGGTTGTCAATCATTTAGAAATCCTGCTTTGTCAACATCTTCCACAATACATTACAATATGCGAGGTAAACCTTGAATAAAAATTCACTACTGCAATTTAGGAATAACAATACATTCTATTACATGAGATCTTAATGACAACAGGATTTAGTGGTTAGAGTGAAGCATTAGAAAAAGGTATTCATAAATTCTTTTTCTTACCCTGCCATTTGACGACTTCTTTATCTACAGTATTTTCAGGCTCATTTTGCAATGCAATATTATGTTACTGCAAGTAAGACGTAAAGACCATACTCTTACTGCACAAATCACACCAGGAAAGTTATTCACCTCTATTTGCCTTTCTCTGTTCAATCAAAAGTTGAGGATGATAAGATTTCCCAGTCTGATGGGGTGCTACACAGTTTAATAAAACCACATTTGATAGGTAATCTGCAGGCAGATAGATGTAATTATAATTGGCTATAGAATTATGAAGGGCTGCTACATAAACTTGTACTGAAAACAACAGTTGAATTGAATCCTGTCCCATACCATGAATCAAGTACTTTCTGAGGCCTAGAACTTCAGACTTAATTTTAGATGAATGTGGCAGGGGAGTAATGCCAAAATGAAGAACCATGGGAGAAACCAATACACACTAAGACAAAAGAGCATCCAGCCTGTAACGCGGGCTGGCTAGAAAGCAAGGGCAAAGGTTTCTACTTGAATTCTGAAGAGCCAAAAGGTTGGGATGGTTTCCAAGCTTTCTGAGAGTTTTCCATCAGTAGCACAGATACGTATTTAGAAATGAGTAGCGACTATAAGCTTCAAAAACTAAGTAGGAAGGTAATATGCTGTGGACTTCTAAAAAAAGAAAAAAAAAGAGCAAAGCCTTTACGAATGAGCTAATCAGCTAATGACATTAACAGTGAAAGCTGAGCATTCACATGACTTATGCATAATAGATAATTTTGTAGGTAGTCCTGAGATGGTGGTGAAAACTGCAGGTTTCATCCAGAACTTTCTGTCCAGCCCAATGCTTGCCTTAAAAGTTACTGGATTTCAGATGTTTGATCTTTAAGCGTGGGTCTCAGGAAAAGCCATGCTATTACACTTTGGACTCTTCCATGTGAAATACAAGACCGTGTATCTATAATACTTCCCTTAATGCCACGTGCTTCATAAATGCAGTAAACATTAGCAAAATCCATTTAAATTTTGACACCGCCTCCACCACTAATTAACGAGCTCATCCCCTAATGTAGTTTGCAAAGAAAGAACACAAGAAGCAAGGCAACCGTTACGGTGATACAGTGAAGCCTGGTCTGCAGCCAAACACGCCACTCGCTACCGGCACAGGCTACTGCTTCCCAAAAGCGGTTTCTTTCAGATAGTGCACTATATCACGCTGGGGGCGCAGACTGCCGCCCTCCCAATGGGCGCACAACAGTAAGAGCTAAGAAGCTCTTTCTTTTCCAAATTTCGTTTTAATTTTCACCAGAGCGTAGGAGGGCAGCGGGAAGCGGCCCCAGCGCAGCCCGGGGGGGCCGCGCCCTCGGGGCCCGCAGACGGTTCCAGAAGCCGCCGCGGGGAGCCAGGGGGCACCCGGCCGAACACCGGCCTCGTGTGAGGGAAGCCCCGGCACCCCCGGGCTAAACACCGGGACGTTTGTGAGAGAAACCCCGGCACCCCCCCGCCCGGGCAACACCGGGGTGTCTGTGAGAGAAACACCAGCACCACCCCCGTCCCCCCGGGCACCATCTGTGAGGAAATGGAGGAGAAAGACTCAGAAAGTTTTGAGCTACCTTCGCTGGAGCTGCCTGAGGCAGCGGGTCCCGCAGCCTCCGGCCTGCCCGGGGCCGCCCGCTCCCCGCGGCGCGGCGCCGCCACCATTTGCCGCGCCGGGACGGGCGGGGGCGCCGCCGGGTGCTGAAGCGCTGTCGGTCACCGTTACTCGCCCACACCGAGTGCGTCATGCAGCAGGTGTTCAGTCGTGGAAAAAAAAAAAATCACTAAACTTTTAATTTAGAGCAGGATGGCACAGAAGGGCACCCTGCAGGAGGAAAATATGGAAAGAGTGGAGAGCGACGAAGAAGCAAGAAGTTACCGCCGAGACTCTGAGCGCTGACCCGCGGTAGGCGCTGAGGTGATCGCTCCCTGGAGAGCACTCCTCCCTCCTGAAGGAGGAGAACACGGTCCAGAGAGGAGAGCCCGTGGAGGAGGCACAACTAAGCCTGAAACTGTGATTTTGGCTGGAGAAGAGCGCGGGTGAAGGGCGCACGAGGCCCCTCGAGCCACCTCGCGGCGGGCCGTGGTGCAGGCGGGAGGAGACCGTCCCTGTGCGCGCGCCTCGCTCCGCGCAGGGCAGGCGCCGAAACGCCTCAGAGCTCACCAGAAATCACCGCTAACGGCTGACGCTGAAACTAGGGCCCCTGCGTTGTCTAACGGCCACGGGATTGCTAGGCCTATAATGCTTTTGCTGTGCTCAGATTTCAGCCTTTCTTAATACCTCTCTCCATGAGACTGAGGTGGTGGACAGGCATCCACCTGTCTGGTATCCACCAAAGGGGTTGAAATGCGGGAGGATGGTGGAAAAGGTGTTGGAGAAACTGGCAGTACTGGTCACCCCGATCATAGTGGCCTTTCCTTCTGCCGCCTACAGGTAACAACATTCGCCTACTATTTAGAGAGCAGAGCACTCGTTGTATCTGTAATATTACACAGGTAACTCTTTCCTGACTACCGTCAAAAGATTCTTTTCAGATACCGATACCCTTGATTCCAAAATACCTGTCAAGGAAAATGATGGAAAGGGTGTTGCAATCAATAATGCTTTCAATTTCTCAACTTACAGCTGTACTAACCTATTATAATTTGGAGAAAAAAACATAACACTCTTCTTTTTTCTTGTCTGAGCTGCCAATTTACTGAGTTCATCCTTTAATGCTGACCCTGAACACTGCAGATACTCAGGATCATAAGATAATTTGCAGACTCAGTTTTTGTTCATGAACTTTCAATTTGCCTTTCACAAGTGAAACCAATAATTGATTAAAACAAAACCCAAGGGCATCTGGGATAAAAGGGTATAATGTGTCACGGTTGTCTGGCATTCCAGATTGATTTGTGTAAAGCTAAGATGGGCATTAAATTAAAAAAAAAAAAAAAAGCAAATATGATTTTTTTTTCATGTTTTGCCAGTGTCTCTTCCCACCACCTGTTGAAAGTGGGAGAGTAAACTATTAGGTGCTGGCTCCCAATATTGTCTTACAAGTACTGTGCTCAGATTTAACATTTACAATACATATGTCAGTCTCTCATCAGTGTTCATTTACCTGTGGATGTGAGGTTGGTTTGTAAAAAAATCAGCTACTTATAAAAATGCAAAATTTGTATGCTAGGTGTGGTGACTAGCTCAGTCCATCTACACTGCTGCAGCTTCTTCTGCTTGTTGCATCACGCTTGCTAGTGCAAATTATGTGACTTTCAAAAAGTTGATATGTTAGTTGGGAATTCTCAGCAGAGACAATGAAGATTCTAATTCTGAGAATTTTCCCCGTGCAAAGTTGTTTTACTGTCTCCATGCGCCTTGACTACTTGTTAACAGCGGTTTTCATAGATTGTTTTTTTTGTTGTTGTTTCCTAGACAACCACTCCAGGTTCCCCCCAGAGCTCATGCTTTTGTGTTCCCTGATTAAGATGTACACGCTGACTTTGGCTGATCATATCTGTGGGAATGGTATTAGTTTTCATAGGTGTGATATTGATTAACTTTTCATTTTCTCAGACAATATTAATTCCAGTATTTTATAAAGGATGGTAGCATTTACATGAATTTTCACTTTGCTAAATTATAGATTCAGTTCCTTAATTGGAAGTTATTCTAATCTTTTTGCTCAAGGTGATTTTTCATTTACACAACAGACTAACTGAATTCTACCCATTCGGTGTTTCTCCATTTTTATACAGGCCAGCCATAATTCTCACATGCTCCTCTTGTCTTGAGCACTCCTGGAGTTCTCTTTTCAGTCACCCCACTATGGCTATTTCTGGATTATTTCATCCACACAGGCTTGCAACTCAAGTTTTAACTCAGATATAAATGGCAGGGATGAGGCTCTTCCACTGAATTCCTGCAGCTGCTACTACTGGCTACCTCTTTTCTTTTCTTTTCTTTTTTTTCTTTTCTTTTCTTTTCTTTTTTTGCATCGTTTTGCAGAAGTTTCCCTAACAGTCTAACAGCCATCAAATCCCCCTTGTCTTGCCTTGCCTTAGTCTTAGCCTTGCCTTCATCTTTGGGTAAGTGGATTAAGTTTCAGCTGGAGCCAAATTCCACTCTACTGAGTGAAAAAAAACAAATGGGGGCGAGGGAAGACTGGGTAGTTTTCTGCCACCACTAGTTTGGGGTTGGAGGTGTATGTGGCTGATTAGCTGCCCTCATGCTATCTGGAAACAGACCCATTACTTCAACAGTCAGATAATTCCATATTAAAGTTACTCAAAAACTTAGAAGAGGAACTAGACTTGGAAAAAACATGAAGATGTTAACTAAAAGTTCAAGTTGGGTTTAAGCGCTTTCCTTCATAGGAAAAAAAAATTAAGTTTGTGCTTCAATGGTCTACTAAATTAGGAGTCCAATGGGAGCTAAGACCCAGCCATCAAGTTTAGTATCTCCATATATTTACATGCCATAATTACATTCCTTTCTCTCTCTTAGCACTTATTATATTAAAATATTAAAATATTATTATTAATATACACATTATTTTGTTTTACAAGTTAATTACAGATTGAGTCTTCAATAGAGTTAATAACATGACTACAAAATCTTACATATAGGACTATACTTCTATAGTATAGGACTATACTTTTCACTAAAAAAAACTTTTATGCCACATTGTTTCTAGTATATGTATTGTATTTTTTGCAGTTTTACAACATGGACTTTTTGTGAGATGTTTGAATATTACAGAATTTATACATATGTTGAATGCATCTATTTAGTTGCTGAGAGCATCTTTCAAACTTAAGTAGGCCATTTGCATAATGTTTAAATACGAAAGCAAACAATACTGTTTCACACAGATGAAAATGCTAGACTCTCCAACAGAAACCGTTATATGTGCTTTTCACCAACACAAAAAAATAAACAACGGAATTCATTTCTATAAATCTTCCTCAATAACTAATACTGTGTTAAATGTATTCATAAGGCAACCTGTGCTTCTGTGAGAGAACATGGGAATACAAAGATGGATTAAAGATGAGTGGAACTTTATGATTTGTAATAAATATAGTTCTTCCTGGGAAGAATATTCAGACTATCCATTTCTAATGCTGCAGGCAAGCCCATTTTGCTTCATGAAGTTTATGAAAGCTTTCAAGTACAGCTCACTGTCTGAATACAATTACACTAAGTTGTTTTTTTTTGGGGGGGGGGTGTTAATGCATCTTAAATTAAAAAACATTACTTCTTCAAGGATAATGGGAGACAATGAAGTCACACAGTTTTACTGCTTGAATGTAATCCCGGACCATGAGACCTTTCCTCAATATTGAACTAAATACACAATAGGTTTTCCGTTAGTATGCTGCTCTAATATTTTTTAAAATACCATTTACTGTTGCCTCATTTTCTCAGGTGGCTCTTTTTTGTGTAGCATTATACACAATCAGTCAGCTTTATATGTTTCAGAATTGCCTCTGATGCCTTTCTTTCACACTAAAAAGCCTCTGTAGTACATTACACCGCTTTACAAATGGGAATCTCATACTAGTCCTTTATGTACACATGTAAATTGCTTTCATTTATTTCTGCCAGTGGCCTCTACACTCAAACTGTATGACTGCTGAATAAACAACTTTTCTCCCTGAATTACTTTTTTCATATCGTTCATGATAAAGAAGCTATTTCTTCAGTAGCCTTTAACAAACTGTGATTCCTTGCAAAGCATAACATGTTGGTACTTTGATGTAGGCCACTTTTTACTGAAGAAACTAGAGCTAGAAACCTAAGATTTTTCCTGTATTTTTTACAGGAAGTTACTGAGCATAAACTCTGTTACAGACTTTACAGAAATCCTGTTTACCTTAAACAGCAGCAACCTACATGGCTCACAGCTACAGGAAATCTGGCCCTGGTGTAGTCAGCTGCAGGCGTCAGCTGCCAGGCAGCGCAGGGTCTAACCACGCAGTCAGGTGTGCTTAACCGTGGAACACGGGTTGGGTCCTACAAATCCTTTCTGTAATGGACTCCTAATTGTCCACGGCTTAACTCTGAAGAGTATTCCTGAGTAAATTCCTGGAATCTTCTGGTCTGGACTCTCAAGCTTTCTATTGCATTTCAAGTTTCACTAGGTCAAAACTAGGTTTATCTCTCAGTACATGAAAATTTGCTGTTTCCTCTAGAATAAGAGAAGGAAATATGGCATACAGGTCCATAATGAACATACTCTTGAATAAGTGAGCTATGAATGGCCTCATTTTATTAACTTTGGGCTATATATCTTCTGGTTTTATGCCTTATCCATCCAGTGTCCTTTCTCTCCTCCTTCTACATCAATGCCTCCCCAACTGCTCATGCCCAACCATATCCTATGGCAGTATCTCACCTACTCACTGTCCGTATGTCAGCACATTTTTATTTCTTGCATTAGCACAAAAAGATAGCACCATACAAACATAAAGGAATACACAGCATTCCTTTCAAAGAATATAGTAATAACCACCCTCCCTCTGTTTCCTTCCAGAACAGGTATCCTTGTGGTGATGCCTTGCCAGCTGCTAGACAGCAACTGTGCACTGCTTCTGAGTCAGTGAGCAGGCCAAACAAATTGCTGTCCAAGCTGTGTATTATGCAATTCTGAAATAGAGGAAAGCATGAGTAAGGAAAGCACAAACCAGACAACAAAGAGGGAGAAGCATCAGACAATATCTAGTTCCAAAATGATCCGTTGGCATCTATGTTTGCCAGACTTGGAAAAGCAACTCTGAAAAAATGCATGGAAACATGAAAATAAATTTTGACTCTGGGAAACATTTAGACTCGAAAATAAAGGTATTCAGTTACATGGCTATTCTTTTCATTTGAAAGTCCTTGTAGAACTCTAACCTACAGGCAAAAGCAAAGTAACAAGTACTCCAGAAAGATGAGCTCAAGAGAAAGACAGCTCAGAGAACCAGAGCTGCAGCCAAACAGTCACCCTGGGCTACATTTTAGACAAAGTTGCTCTTTTTGCCCCGTGAGGCAGCCTACAGAGAGGAGCTGTAGGCTAAACCCACAGATAGCATTCCCTGTGTACTTGTCATCAGGACGTGGCAAAATGAAGTACACCTGCAGAAACAATGTATTGGGAACGTTTTTCAATATGTCTCTCAATATGTGTTATAGTAAATCAATGGTGGCATTGATCTTAAAATACTGCATACTGTATTACAGCCTCAACTAACTCACCTTTAATGGGAAAATAATCACTGTTTAGCAGTTGTTTATAGCTAATAGACCATAGTAACTTGAATTGTTCAAAGGATTTTCCATTTGTTATAATGTCAAACTCAACACTACTTACTTCACTAAAATCTAACAAAAACTCTACAGCCACAAGGAAGCAATTTTTTCCCCTGTCTTCCTAAATATTGCATTGACAAAACTCTGTAATTTACAAATTTACTAAAACTGCATCCTTCAATGCAGTGCTGCCTTATAGTAGCTTTAAAAATGCAAAGAACTACCTAAGTGCTAAATGCTATTATTAATGCCTATGTAAATAGAATGGTACAATTCTGAAGGAAAAACAAATCAAAATTTCTTGGTAGATATTATTCTCATCAACTGAGACCTTTATGGTTATATTAAGCCATGCTGGAAGAGACTCTTTTCTGCACCATGAAATCCTTGGATCAAGGACTATCTTTATGTTTAATCCAATGCCTCTCATATAGTTGATGCTTGGCATAATGATAGTGGCAAAGGACAGAGAGAGAGAGAGAGTCACTCCAACAAACACTAGAAGCCAAAGAGCCCTGCAGTTTTTAAACAAATTGTACTGCAATTCAGTGTTCACAGGAGAGATTTCCTTTCTTAAAACACAAGAACCAGATATGGAAAAGTCCTTAAAAAAGAAAGACTTGCCTCCTGCCCTCCATTTCCATCACAGGAAATTGTAAAACAGTTCCATCTTCCCCAGCTTCTCTAGCAAAGGCAGGTAACGCACATGAGAGATGTTACGCATACAAACAGGTAGTCTCAACAAACTTCTAATTCAATTATTCTTCAGGAGGAAGAGAAGACTGGAGTCTACAGAATGCATGTCTTGCATTTCTACATGAGGGGACTGATGGCAGATTTGATTCAGAGGGGGAATGTTGTAGTCCTCCTTAGCACTGGAAGTAAGATAGCTGTGACAGGCTGTCCCCGAGCTGCGCTGCTTCAGGGATCAAATTTAGAATCTCTTGCCTGGTATTGTGCTGGGCCCTGTGGGGACACTTATTATATCACTGACTTCCCTTGTAACCTGGGACAATTCATACCCCAACTCCCCAGTTGTGAAAGGATCAATAACATTTATTTGCTTTTATCCAGAACAGCTTATTTCTAATTTCATATGAAGCACAGCTCTTGCTTCATATGTGTATGATTTTATGTTAGTGGTAAGGATGCTATTGGGTTTTTTTTAATATATATACACACCCATGCTGACATACATATATTGTTTCAGCTTCTGTTTCTGTGTTGTTTCTGATGCTCAGTTCTTTGATATGGGTCTATCTGTGAAGGAAGCTTGATCATGCAAGTTGAATATTATAATGAAAATGGGTCAATGCTGGGGATGGATGTCATTCAGTATGTGCATGTTACCTGATCTGTACTTTTCCATTCTTTTCTAGTTTATGCTTTGTTTAAAATAACAAAATTAATATTCACTGAAAGATACCTTTATGCAGTTCATATCTGCATTAAGGATGCAGCTAAATCCCACTGAAGTAAAAGGAAAGGCTCACAAACTTCACAGCATCCCTGACCTTTCCCTCACATCTGCTCTCCTCTTCCCACACGTACATGTACACAGAGCCAGAAGATAAACAAAGCAGGAAAACAAATGGAGTCATACGAGTTGTTCATACTGGGTCACATCCCTGCTTTGACAAGGTACAATTTAACCTCAAGCTGAATCTGATTTTCATACACCATGGGGAACAGTTATGTAACAATGAACAGTTAAAACACAAATAGACAAAGGTTTTACAAAGCAAAGGTAAATTATTAACAGTTACTTAAAAAATACTTCTCACACTCACATATCTTGAGCTGAATATTATAAAACCACAACCTTAGCATTGCTATTTATGCATTAGTTACCTCTCATCCCAAGCAGATAACTTACTTGATATTTTATTGATCATCCTTATAGTCTAAATAATTTAAAATGAAAGCACCCTGATAAAAAGCTCCAGCTTTAAGGATATATCTCTGTAGTAAGGCTTTATACTGCTTTAGAACCGGATCTGTATGTGGTAGGCCCTTGCACAGCCAGAGGATTCTCGTGTTTGACACCTCTCTGTGGGACACTTGCTATTTCTTTCTGAATGTCACAAAGAGTCTTCAAACTGTCCCTGATGACAGTTATAGTCAAATGTACTGCATAGCTTTTTACCTCTGTGATTGAAAAACTTCTGTATAACAGGTGTTGGAGGCTATACATTGAAGACAACCTAGAAAACAGAAATGTTAAATATGCTTTCTCTCTTGTTTTTTTTGCCCTTCTCTTCCCTTACTCAAATGTTTATTTGAATGACTCACATTCCACCTCAGTGCCATCTCACTTCCATCTAAATAGAATTACATTCATGTTTAGTTACATGTGCAGTAATAAGATAATTCATAATCCAAAATCCAATCCCAAATTAAAGAGCTGCTAACAGAAATCTGCTTTTATCTCCTTCATTATATAGACCCGCTGTATGCCTTTACAGCATTATGCATGATGCAATTTTGCATTTTTAAAAGAATACAAATTCAATAAAGAGATGGGTAATCATAAAACAGAAACAGAGTTAAGGTGTATGTGGTACTAAAGATTGACCTCAGTTATTTATGAAGTCATTATAAAACTCCTCCCAGCAGGCAGGAGGAATCCAATGTAAAACTCATGGCCAATAAAGAGCACAGAGAGGCTGAAGAACAGCCGTTCCTCTGCAACAGTGTTGGAAGATATGCAGCTTGTAGACTTTTTTCCCTAAATTTGCCTCTCTTACTCATCTTATTCTATTTCAGTAAGTCAAGAGATGACTCATGGAACATCAAAATCCAGGCACAACAGAGATACCATAAAACTAGTCATTTGTTTTATACTGGGAATGTTGGCAAATTAAGATGTATACAAGCTGACTGCTCTCCCTAGTCCTCAGTTCAGCTTTTGACTTCTGGATGATCTCTCTTCACATTAATCAGTTGCACCGTGACTTTAGATTTTTAAATAGTCTTTCTTGTAATAATGATGTATAGCTGACTCAGGAACAATTGTTAAGGCTAAAATTGTAATTAAAGATATATGCCTATTGCCCAATTTGCTAATGCTACTTAAAACCTATTTATTACTTGTTAGAGGAATGCTTTCAAACTGCACTTAGACTAAAAACAACATTTTTTTCTATGGCAGACACATTCCAACTAAATACCAATTACATTTCAGGTCAGAATCCAGTATTTGAGTTTCAGTATCAGTTTTAAGTCTCTGCTAGAAGCGTTAAACAATCAAAGGAAAAGTTGAGAGCACTCAACTATTGCGTGATTGAAGTCTCCCAACTGCCATGAAGTGCAAAGCTGAATTTGGTTTGGGTTTCTTTTTGTTGTTTGTTTAATCCTACTCATATGTAACAGTGGCATTTGTGAGCAGTAACCAAAAATTTATATTAAACAAGAACTGCAGACAGCGCAATATACTGTCTTGTAAAAGATAAGATAGCTCCTGCTCCTGGGATAATATGATATTAGTATTTGTATGAGCTACACAGCATACGGTAAGTGATAACTGTTCCACATTACATTGTCTTTTAACCTAGCTGATGAGTCTATATAAATTCTGAAGCTAGCCTCTGTGACTGTGTGCTCTGCATGACATACAAAACAGATCTTTGTGAAAGACAGCAGGTGTTTAAGCTGAACGTTTCCATGTTCTCTCAGTCCATTCATACCTTATGTCAAATAAGTTTTCAAAGTATAATCCTGAACCTCTTGAAGCCCCAAAAAACAGATTAAAAACTTAAGGATTGCATTCCTTGAATGTTGTAAGTAATTTCTAGAACTAGAGCAAAAATTCACAAACAGTCTCTCTGGATATTGCAATAACCCATTGTTTTTTTCCTATTCTGTTCTACTAAGCAAGTTCTTACATTGGCCTTACCTATGTGCTCAGCACATGTCTGAATTATGTTCTGTTCTGTGTCCTATTCCCTGGAAAGAAATTATTTCTGTGCTGTACTGTTTTATTTTGGGAGGGATTTGCTTTATGTTAGAAAGAGTTGTTTGTACTTTGAGGCTTTGCACTAAGATCAGAAGCTGTAGAGATCTGTGATTCCACAGTCTTGGACTGGACTCCAAAAACTGTATGCCTAAGTTGTCCCCAAAATTGCAGGAGAGAGTGCCTAGCATCGTAACCTTTGGTTTCCAGTTTGTACCCCAAGCACTGATCTGATCCCTAATTTTTAGGATTGACTTCAACTTTACAGTTAAATTGTTCTTATTCCCCTAATCTTGCTTTTATAAGGTCAGGAACAAATGCTTTATATCTTTCATTAAAACACCTAAATAAATATCCATGTGCACAAAAATACAGCTACTTTATACATTATCAAAGATTTGTATATGAGCAGAAACTCCTTTCTTTTGAACATATTATAAAAAAGTTCTAGCCTGAATGCACACTGAAGGTTTCAAAAAGAATCCTTCATCTGTGAGCACTGCAGAGGAGCAGAATAGCTTCACAGATGCGTGTAAGACAGCTGCCCCCACCCTACCGATCATATTGATGTTACATATTTTAACACTTCCAACACCACTGCCTTGTGTTGCCTGCCCATTTATACACAGACTGAAAGTGGGTCAAGGACACACTGAAGAATTCTACTGTTCAAATCAATGTTTGAGTCCAAGAAATAGTAACTACTGCATAAAGAGGTCATTTGACATAGCAATCACAGTCAATAAATAAATAAATAAAGTTCCTACAGGTGAGGCAGAACCCCAGACTTTAGCACAAACAGGCCACGAACAGAGGGTGAGTTTCTAATTAAGAGAATTGCTATGGTAACCAAAGGTGGTCACACATAATTGAGTGTGAAACCACATGATGCTTCATGACAGAGGTGTCTGCATATATTATCCAGTACATTTTCTGTTTCTTAAATAGAATTGCATTGTCAGGTCAGACAATATTTTCCATATTTTCTGTGCCTCATTTTTAGCAACCAAAAATGTATCTCTGTGGGCTTCAGCAGAAATTTCAGCTCTTCAGCACCCTTCCTACAGCCAAGGCAGCAGAAGCCTAGATGCGACTCCCTTATACAAGCTAGCAAACAACATGGGAGGATGACATTTACAATGGGATTTGTATGAAATTCAGACAAGAAAGGGCCTCTGTCTTTTATGTGATATCAGAACAGTCTATGCACGAGGACAGGTTTGAAGAAATAGTAGGGATTATTGAGCCTAACTGAACCTAACTTACCCTCAATCACACAGTCACGAAGTGCAATGTTTGAGCATGTGTCCCCTAACCGATAACCCAATCGAGTGGGACAGAAGAGCACCATAAATTCCATAATGTGTTGGCCAAGCAGAGCGATCAGGGACAGAGGTAGCACTTCTCCTCAAAATGGGAGGGTGTACACTCCTCCTAGCTCCTTGACATTATGGCCATTCAACGTGTGTTAGTTAAAAGTTAGCATTTACAGATGACATTTTATTATCACAGTCAGTGGGAGATAGAGAGGAAAGTGACAGTTCTGGAGACTGAATTATTCAGTGCAACCAAGACCAGCCTGGTAGGAGCAGAGGGAATGCTTAAAACCCACACTATGTCAACACAGTGACTTACCTGGAGCAACAAGCAATTGTGATTAAAACAATTTATTTAAATTTATGTATGAAAATTATTTACTAGCTTAAGTACCTCCTTCTAGACATTTTAGAGCATTATCTTAACTAATTAGCTTATGCGTTATCTATGTAATGAATCATATATTATCTGTGTAATGAATCTTAATGAAGATTAAAGAAAAATCTGATTAATACAAATTGTTATTCTGGTGTAAGGTTTCTAAGATTTCTGTTAAAACCTTTTCTTGAACATGTGGATATGAATGAAAGAACAGAACCTTGGCTCACAAGTTCCCATTTCTCTATACCAGCTGCACATAAAGGACACAGAGCTGCTTTAATACATCAAATATTCCTCCAGTCTGAAGGAATCTTGGAGTGTTCCTCAGGACATGCTGGATTCAGAAATGGGGAGGATAAAGACTGAACTATAAATGACCTTGGCCTATACATCAGCTTCTGCGGGACTTTTGCTACTATTGCAACTGAGAGAAGCTGTGAAACTAAATTCTGTAAGAACCCCTTCAGGATCTTAACTGCCCTTTTCCAAAGAATGTACTTTACCTTATATTGGTGGTGGTTCTTGACATGCACTGTATTTAACAGCTTCTCTCTGTTCAAGGTGGCAATAAACAAGTTGACATAAATTTCACACTATCTCTAATTTAGCATATTTTTGCATTCCTGTTGTCTACAAACCAAGGACATGTCTGTTTTGCATCTTTAAATGAGGGAGTGGGCTCTCGTCAGTCTCTCCGCATATCCAAAGCGACTGTTCACCCCCGTTGAAAGTGCTATCTGTATACACAGTAAGGCGCTGAGGCAGTCAGGAAAAGCATATCTGACTGAAAAATATTCAAAGCTAAGTCAAAACTCTCAGTCAGCACTGTACTGCTAATCTAACTGTGTTCCGCCGTTTCTGCATGTCCAGATTTCCCATTAATTACATCTCAGCGGGAGCTCTGCATAATGTGGGGTGGTCAAAGATTTTCAATCACTAAGGGAGAGCAGAATATCATAGTCTGCCTCTGTCACGCAGGGAGGACAACTTTGCTCATGCTGATTAACTACAGCAGTTGACAACAGATGTTATTCGTTAATTATTGACATATCCAAAGGGTCCTATGGCTTGACAGAATCCATAACAGATACATTATTTACTTTGCTGTATCTCATCATGGAACATATGGTGGCAGTTTGATGCATTACAGATTTTTTGTTGTATGCGTTCCTACATTGAATTCCTCACTCCTTTTTCTGTTGCTTCTTGATGCATCAGAAAGTGTACTTTCTTTTGTTTTCCTTTCTTCTGTTATTTAATTACCCTCTAGTTCTGAAACAGTAAAGCTACTGAGGCACTGATGCATCTCTACTGATGTGATTGCCAGTTCACACATTTTATTCGTTCTACCCTTAAAAAAAAAAAATCAAGCAGATGGTTTCAAAAAATGCCAATTATGTCTAATATATTGTTTGAAATTAAAGTATCATTGCAAAATGCCTCACATCTTATTAACTACTTGAACCTATACCTATCACTTTGGATGCAGGAGGAACTGTATGTTCCACCACTGTATTAAACAAAAGCCTACTGAGAATTTGAGCTGCTTCGAGATAAATCTGAGTGAACAGCTAAATTGTAGGCTACAAAGTATTAATGTGTATCTAATGCTTAGAGCTGAAAAGCAGAATCTTCAAACAGCTCAGCAGCTTAAAGAGCACAGTACAAAGGACATACTGATTTTTTATTTAGACTTATGCTTAAGAGAAGACTTGCTTGTGTAGATCAATGGAGTCTATTTCTCATGACAAATGTTTGAGGTGTTACCCGCTTTGACTTGTAGCTGGAATGCTACTTACCTATATTAAATGGCTTAACTATATTAAATGTAGGCGTCTTTATAAGCCTACATTCCCACCTGGGGACCTGTATTACTGAATATTCATTTTCTTATAACAAATAAAATTGAAAAATTTAATATTCATAATTTAGTTTCCTACTAGAAATGGAGATGTAGAAACTGTCCCTGAATTTCACACACTTGCAAAAAACACTTAATTCATGGAGGAATTAGCACTTGGAAAAAATTGAGAACCAAGTGAGGAGAAAGGAAGAAATAAATCAGATATTTAAAAATTAGTATAAAACTGCTTAACTCTTTTCTTGCTATATTCTCTTAATCTGTAAATATTTTCCACAAAGTGAAGCTATATAATATGCATCTGAAATCTATCTTACCTTAACTGTAATTCCTGAGGAAAGTATTGTCTTTCACAGCTCTGACAAAAGCTGGTGGGATCCATTATGAAGAGGCTACATCATGCAACGTTCGTGGCTTAGAACTCAGGCACTGAGGAAAACAAACCCTTGTTGTACCTCTTAGCTCTTCCCAGACAACATGTAGTACCAGGAATAAAATGAATTATGAAAATATTCTTAGTAGAAAAATGAACTAGGTAGAGCCAGAGTTGAAGCTCTGCACAAAGATGAATTGCCAGAGATATGATTTCCAGAAAACTGAGGGTGGGGAGTTTTTTGTGATACAATAGAGATTCCAAAAACATCACAAGAAGCTCAGCACAAGAAGGTGTAAAGAGCACAAGTCCAAGTGCATGAAAAAGACATAGAAAGCTTCACATACAATGAACAGCACAAACCACCACGTCTGGCATTTTGGAAAAAAAATGCAAAAATTGCACAGGTTCACACTATACTGTAAGAGTCACTGTGTTCACATAGCCAGGGCAAAGAACGACTGTTTCCGCAGAAGAAAATTCTATGAGAAGGACAACTAAAGGTGCAATTGATAAATGGCCTAAGTAAATGAAACATATTAATTATAAGCTGGATATGAATAGAGATATATAATCACTAGAAAAATAAAGATGTACGTATTTAATAATGACACACATTGTACTGGATGAGGTACATGCACTTGCTGAGCAATGTTAAAATATTAGAAAACTTAAAAAATGTTGATAATAGCATCAATATTATTGAACTGGAAATAAAAAGAAAGTCATCATGGTGCTCAGAAATGACATGTAATAAAAATCTACTATTATAATGCAGAAAAAAAATTTTGGAAAATGAGCATGACAAACATGAACACATATATACTGTAGTTTATGCTATGATTTTCTAGAACAATATTAAATGTGACTTATAATATACCAAAATATCAGTTGTCTACTATTTAAATTTTTGAAATATAGTAAGATTACTTACAATACTTATTAGTTAGGAGGTCATTTTGAAAGACTGAAGAGCAGTAGTAAAAATCTCATTTTAAACATCCTCTTAAAAATATCTTTGCTCTTTCTTCTGACAGATTTTTGTATAAAAGCTTTCTCTTCATTTTCTAAAATTTTTTTGGAAAAAAAAAAAACACAGTAAATCCTGTTCTTTTTTCTCCTGAAGAAAGAAAAACTTTAAGCTCCATAGGCTCATCTAGAAATCCCAAGTCAATGCAGCTGCCCAGGTGCAACGTGAACCTTTGTCCAGATTCACAGAAGAACGAGTAGCACCTTTCAGTGATCTTGCTCCCTCCAGGATTTTGAAAGTGGTAATGAAGCGGCAGCAGCTCGCATCGGGGCAAGACACCGGGATAAGGTTAAATGCTGCGGCCGCTGGTTTCGCCATGTGCACGTAAGGGGTGTGACATAAACTCTCCTCTTTCCAGTCTTCTCAGGGCCAGGGTTTTGAATCTACAATATTGTATTAATTGTCCTTTTCCTAATGATCACATTTTACTCTTCCCACAGCAGCTCAAAGGTTCAGACATGCTGGTAGAGAAGGAAATAAAGCTCAAATTTCCGAGTAACAGACAGTCAGTAGTGATATTTGTTCTACAGGGTTGAAATAGTAAATCTAGTGGAGTGAGGCCTTTCCCAAGCCTTTAACTTCACACAGCCTGAAGACAACAAGCCCCCATCGATAGCCAGGGACCATTTGTGGTCTGGTACCTCAAGCAGATAGAAACGTAAAAAATTATGGCTTGAAACTACACATTAAAACTTTGTAAGCATAATTTTGCTTAAGAACTTAAATGAAAAGCTATGAAGAAATATGAAAAGCTTATAGTCTGTAACTGTCAGCAGCTAGCATTGGTACTGAAATTGTTCTAAAAATATCTTCCAGATTTGCTTAGAAACAACAGACCACCAAAGAAAAATCCCATGGATTGCTAAGACAAATTCAAAAGAAGTTCTGTCATCTAGCTTCTATAAAGACACCTAACTTACCACAGATTTTAAAACATGTGGATGCCTAAACATCATTACGAATTTTACAGTAAGAGTCTTTTTCTACAAACCTTTTTTTCACATGAGCAGTTCAACTAATTGGATCTCTGTGTAATAGTAATGGCTTGAAATTTTTTAACTGAATTACTCCGCTGACTATTCTGTGAGTACGAGGAATCTACTAATACAACATTTTCCTAAATTACAACTTTGCCTGTTAGGTGGAAATTGGCTAAATGTATACCACAGTTCCAGTTTACAACTTTCCATTTAAATGAGCATCCAAATCTAGCAGCTTGTTTTCACATGGTTTGGAAGTATCCAGTTATGAACCTAAGATACAAAAGTGTCAGTCTGACTATCCAAATGTGTCATTTCTCAGTGAGAGGAACTCAGACGTACGTACTCTGGTTCTGACGTGCAGCATGGAGCGTTGGGCTCAAAAACTTTTCTCAGGTGACCACAAAGTTCAGAGAAGTCGACATTTTTCAGGGTGTTGTCAGCTTGTAGGCATATCCCAGATCTTTAGACTGTCTTTAAAATAACTTTATAATTCTCACTTTTCAAAAAAGTCAATTAAAACAGAGGGAGAGTAAAACAAATTTCCGGAACAAATCAGCATCACAGACATAAAAACAGTAGCGGTCACAGTCTCCTGATCTGTACTGAAACATCAGCTATACTGAAATTATATGGATGCCATTTAGTTTGCAATAGATCCTATATAACTTATTGAGCATTTTTTCTAATAGCAACATGCAAGATACAAATTTATGTTTGGCATTGTTTTTCTTCATGTTTGCTTCAGTGATTTATCTAATACACAATTATAAACTGAAATATTCCAAATTTCTTTCATTAAATATCACTTTTCATAAGATAAGACTATTTAACAAATTAATGCCTGATACCTATGTACATCATTCTAGAAACTCATTGAAAAAAATGAACGTTAATCACAGAAACAATTACAAAACAGCTGACAAGAACAAATAAGGTATAAACATGCTCTCTTTCAAACATAAAAAGATGTTATTTTTTATTTTCTTCATTGTAAAGTAACATATTTCAACCAGATTACAACAAAATTAACCACAGGATATTAAAAAAAATACAAGAAAGTATTTAGAAAATTATATATAGACATTTGCTTAAAAATTCTATAATGTAAACAGTAGCATAACAAGTTAAAATAATATTACATACAATTTGTTAATACTTATGTGAACACTGTACATATGTATGGTTTAGAATTGACACTATCTTTCCTGAAGTTGTTTAACAGGAATAAAAAAAAATTCTCTAAAAAATCAAAAGGAAATTCAGCTTCTTCAGATGCCAACAGGTTTGGTCCTACATAGAAATATTATTTATTTCCATATTTACTAAGAAAAGAAAATGCAGCCTTTCAAGAACTAGATTTTCAACCAAATTTGCTCTTCTATATTTTTTTAACTTCTTAAATAATTTAATAGTCTACTGAAGAAACCAGCTACCACAGTTTAGCTTCTGCTGACATGGATTCACTTTTGAAATCTTGTTAAACAAACTGATTCCTCCTACATGGAAGTGCAGTACATTTGTTTATGCAACAAAGATTTTTTTTAAATCCTGATATTTGTTTGTAAATTTGGACAATTCATTCCTCTCTAAACATTGCAGTGGTGTTTCTGGTAATTCATGCCAATATTAACCAAAAAGTAAACAATTTTTATTAGTTAGAAGTATGCTCCAATTAATTTTAAAAAGAGATTTTATAAATAATCTTAAGTTATATGTAACAGGACCATACAAGTACAGTTAGTGCAGAATAATAAATAAAATTTACAGTGTCAGACCACTGTGTTGAACAAGTGTTTTATTTTTCACTGAATATGTAAAATACGAAGCAGGGTAACTGATATTTTTAAACACATTATATAATAGACTTCATTTCATATATGAAAGTGATTCTTTCAATACATAATGTTAAGAAACTGCTGAAATGGCTACCTATTCCCCAAATTTATATTCCCTGTTGTGATAGACAGTGTTGACTGAAATATCCCGACAAAAGGAAATGGAAGGAGACAAATTCTTTACTTTCTTGAGCTGTTTGACCACATTTCCAGAGGTGAGTTGAGCTCAACAGAGAAATATTCTTATTACTGTTTTCAAGGAAAAAGTTGTGTTTGCATGTTAAGCTTGGTCATTTTCATATACACCTGGAGTTACAAGCAGCAGAGCATAGCGCTGCTATCGGGAGCTGCAGGGGGTCTAGGAGCAGAATTTTGCGAAGAGGTGTTTATTTTTCTTTTAAACAGTGGTTCCACAGGTTTTTCATGTTAACTACAAGCAGATAACTATATTTGAATCCACAGATATACTGTCTGTCCTCAGAGTTACAAGGTATAAATTTGGGGTGGGTTTTTTTCAAACCTTTGAAATAGCAAAAGACTTAAGAGTAGAACTGAGAGATCCCTCTGTGCTTTGAAGCAAAGTAAAAGAATGACATCTAGATCTGAAAGTACTAATAACTAATACTGATAACAAAATATCACTTCTTAAATAATTAATTTGTCCTGACAGACAGTATCAGTAGTTCACTCGGGGCTCACTGAGTCTCATTTATTACTAGCTTGCTGCTCTGAAACAGTCACCCCCATTTGTTAGTAGGTTCTTATTAATTAATTTGACAGCTACCACGCAGATATTGTTCTGTATAATAAAACATGATTTTGTAACAACAAGCGCACCTTAGCATACAGGTCACAATTTTGAGCCAGTGATCATTAATACCATTACGCCCCTTCACTAAAAACTTGCCGTATTAACCCAATCACAATGGTTTATGACTTCCAGTAGAATCTGTAAGACAATATAATTTGTTTACAACTATCACATCAACAATATATTCCCTAAAAACGACTGGCTTTGAAAGTATTAGTCTTCCTAAGAGTATGTGACTTAATGGACATATCAGTTTAAGCCTGTATTACTACGCTATTATGCTGCCTCATACAAACCTTGGAAATTTATTATTATTGAGAAACTTAATTTAATACAAAAGCTAAGTCAATGCAATGCATTCTTTATAATGAATGACAGATTCTCTAAATGAGATTCTGAAAAAACATAGTCAATATTTAATGAATTAATACTGATAGACAATCACATTTGCAAAAGATGCAAGACTCCTGCTTTTTGTTTCTTAGGAAATTGTTCATTTTCTATACAATAGGAGAACAGCATTAAAATGAAAAGTAATGCCATTTATATTTACAATTTAATTTGAATAGTCACTAAAGGTTCCAGATGAGCATCTCTAGAGACTTAAAATGTCTACAGATAAAAGGGAAACAAAATAATACTACACATTTGTCCACAGTGCCTCATACTATGCTGTAGTCCTCGGCTTGAAGGAATAACTCACGTCATGGCCCGAGTTCTCTATTCTGTGACTGTAGTGATGTTCAAAGCACCATCAAGAACTGGCTGAACTCATCAACTCATTGTGCACCAGTCACTGACCAGATATAATGATATAAGAGCTAACTATTAGTACCAAACTAGATTAGGTTTGTACAAAAATTATAACTCCATGCATGGAATTAAATGACACATAAGAGAAACTGATATAATCATTCAGTTGATGGAACCACTGCTACAGTATAAGAATAACGTAAGTATATTGGAATTCTTCAGGTGCTCATTCTTCTTCAAAAGTCCTCCCTGATTTTGATAGCCAAACAAAAGAAGTGTGATTTGTAAAAATATTTACAATTCTCTGAAAGACAGGACATTTTAGAAGGTCTTGAGGTGCTAAAAATTTGGGCATTCATATCACTAAGCATCTGCTTGCTTTCATGCAAGTATCTCATTGATCTTCTAAAGTAACCAGGTGAATAAAGTGAGAAAGCTGACCTGTGAAGAAAGGCTTTCATTTAATTCTCTTCTTAGGTTTTAAAGAAACCACAGGTAAGCATTTAAGTGGACTAATAATGCACTCATTACAGTATCTTGTATCACAAAGTGAACATTGTTTGCAGACTGTAATCATAGCAGTTTATATACAACTCAGGTAAAGGTAGCAAAGAACAACTTGTACACAATAAACAAGTTTAGTATTTTTGTGTAATCTATATACATATATGAAAAATTACAAGAGGTAAAGTAATCAGGAATAAAATAATTTTAAGATCCAAATATAGAGATGAGAAAAATTCCTTCTAAACAACTAAAAAAGAACAATTTTAAATTTAGTCTATGCATGCTAAATTAGCTTTCTTACCAATTTTCAACTTTCTGAATACAGATAAGGAGTACTTTAATTTGTGAGTTATTTCCTGAATATTAATACAGCTTCATGTGACAAACAGATGAATCACAAAGGATCGCACAGCTTTTTCTTTCAGATTCACTTGCAATTCAGTGTTAAAAGATGTGTTATTTTTCTGCTAACCAAGTCTCTAGACCACATTGAGATACAACTTCAGAATCTTTTCAAAATGGGACCGTTGTTCTAGCCACTATTTTCTTCATCAAAGACAAACTTGAGATTATCAGCAATATATAAAACTGAAGAGTTTAGAGAGGCATTAACTGGCAAGCTACTCACTCTCTTTTCTTCCTTAAATAAACATCTCACTGTAGTCTATACAAGACGCTAACAGTAACTCATCTTTTAGTACAAACCAAATCATCTGGCTCCCAAGCTGTCCTTTTAGATTATTTATTTATTTATTTAGTAAAATAGATCTCTTACTGACTAACAATTTTATTTCATTTCTGTGACATGATTTTACTTCCTGGTATTTCATCTACTGAAATTTCTGACCATTCCTCTTTGCCACATTCTGCTGTTCAGTGCAATATATATGCTACGCTTTTCAGTGTTAGGAATACAAGATTTGTGGCTCAGATTGGTAGTCAGGTACGAGCCCACAGACACTGCTCACTTTGCAGATTGGATCCGTCCTCACTTGAGAAGTGCCACTGAAAATGACTGGACCACTTACCGAACTAAGCAATACACGACCATATTGCAGGTTTGCAGAACGGGAGTTCCAATTTGTTAGAACCTTAATAAAGCACTGACATAAAAAGTGCATTATTAATAATTAGCTTGTTTTCCTGCAGGGAAATATTAGACTTCAGTATCTACCGATGTGAGAATTTAATATAATAAATGAACAATAAAGTGACAAGATACACCAATTTAAGTAAGATTATCCAAAGAACTTCCGAGAAGAAAGATGTTCTTACACAAAGGAAAAACAGAATACATTTGATAGAAAATTTGAATGTACATTGCTTAAACTTAATAAAGAAAAGAAGATAACTAATATATAATTAACTGCCTACGGCAGTGCAACTAATGGATACTGAACTGGATTCCAGTTAATCCATGTCAGAACTTCCATCACTTATAATAATTCTTGCTATTTTTTTTTTTAGTTACTCACAATAATACCATTACAAATTACTTTTCAATAACTGGTGATGGGTTACAGGCACTTCCATTTCAGGCAATTCTTAAGTAATACCATGTGAAGGGTTTTATAAAGTAAGAATTCCAAGCTGCCCTTTAATGATGAAGGACTGTTTTGTAACGCCAGCAACAAATCAATGACAAAATATAACCCAAGACTTGAAAATGCTATTTTGTACCATGTTAACTTTGTGAATCCTGGTGGTAGTCTGTAGAAATTAATAATATTGCACCCAGCCTTACAGCAAGACTGAAATTTCACTAAAAAATTATTACATTCTCTGATTTTATAGAATTACTTTCCACAAATGAAAGCTATTGGGAATACCTAACTACAAACATACAAAAGCTGTTTTTGCCACCTGTACTGTTTTTCCCTTCTCAGTTACTTTGTCAAGTTTTTTAAAAACCTTTGTGTGTATCAGAGGTTTACAATTAAAAAAGAAAACAAAACAGTCTTTCTATTTACAAAAGGTAATAAATTAGTGAGGTTCTTTTAAGCACATCTTTCTGACATATTAAGTAGTGATAATCATAACTGTTCTTCTAAAGGAAAAATTGTCTTGACATGATACCCATGTCTCTCTGCAGCAGCCGGTAGACACCAGGATACAAACAAGGAATTCATAGTAACAGAACAACTTTAGAAGAACAAAGGAAAGAATATGTCCGATGCAGCTTGACAAAACAAAGAAAATGCCTATCAGTTTGCGGAGCTCTAGTGAAGAGCCCTCATATTCATTTGAGAAAGTGATTACCGCCTTCCAAAGTATTTAATCAGGATACGACCCTTAGCAATGAATATCTCTTTTCAGGATTTAAGTTGATGCAGCTGTAGTCTCTTCAGGAGCTTATATAATCAACAATATAGTCAAGGAAGGAATCACAAAGCAACTTAAAGTACATGGTGCCAGTATTCACAGTTACACGACAGGGTCAAAGATCACCGCTCTGAGGTTCCAGGCTCCGGGGCTCTCTCGGATGACTGCGAGAGAGTTTGGGGAAACGCGTAGTCACTCTTGAGCGATTGCTTTTGCTTACTGGTTCTCCAGAAGGTTGGATATCACTAGGAAAAAGAGAAACAAAGAGGGGAATAACTAGTTTAAATTATGTGCAAATTGTTTCGTAGTTATTCTGAACATGAAAAAAGCAGATGTTATGGGAGCCTGGCACATGACTGCAAAGTACAGCACACATCTTTAACTACACAGAACTGCATTCTTTTTACTGCTGTCTCAAGTGTGAATTACAAATGGGCTCTTTCAAAAATGAGAACTAGTAGTACTTTTAATACTTTATGGAAGATCGCAAATTACAAGATAAAAGCGTATCTCTATGGGTTGAAGTTCAGAAATGGTGGGATAAGCATTTTGAAGTGATAAAAGTACAAGCAAAATAGACAAGAGCTTGGATGATGCTCTACTTAACAATCCTCTAATTATGGATGGATGTATCATTACATGATGAAGTACATTAGTAATACATCCCTGTTGGGAATTCTTCAGTCTCTTCTGACCCACAACAGACTAGTCGTACATGAATGAGCCTTTTTGAAAAGACTCAGAAAAGAAGTACATTAAGTTCAACAACAAGCAGTAACAGAAAATTCCAGCTTACCTAGGTGACATTCAGAGGCTATAGACTCCTCGGGAAACTACAGTATAAAGGGATAGTGTTGTACTTTTGCCATTCTTGTAGAGGACTCCACATGGTTTTAAATTAAACTGCTTACATACAGATCAATAAATATACTAAATTTTGCATTTTGCAGCTCAGCTAGGCAATAACAAAATTACACAGCATATAAAATCAAGCCTATTTTTATACATAAAGAAACTTAGAATACCTATCTTCAGCGTGAGTTAACAAGTCAAAGAGAGGTGCTCATCTGCAGTTCTTGCCAGATTAAATAAATACGCATATATTTTAAAACAAGCAATTAATTTCCTCCCTATAGTTCTCTTTTCCCTGCAGTGACTTTCCTCACAGCTCAGACAGCCCTGTACAAGGCACAGGCACACTCAGGCTCCACTCTGGAGCGCTGTGAGCACCCACACGGGAGAGATCTGAGCAAAGCACAGGCCTTTTACAAGTCCTGGGTCTGAGTGGAAAATTCACCTTCAGGAACCAGAGTACTTCTGCAAGATAAGGCAGCTGTATCATTGGGAGCCATTAGCTTTGCAACTTTAACGCACATATTTACTATTCTTCACTAAAATAAGAGAAAAACAGTACAGAAAAATCTGTGCCCAATTCAGATGTTAAACGTTAATAGAAAATATTTTTAATGGCAATGTATTTTAGTGGTCTGAAATTTCCTAGCAGAACAGTCCAAAGTAACCTTAATTTAGAAAAATCCTCTAATTTCACTGCACTCTTAATATAATACTTCGTCTTCCTAGGTAAGTAGGAAGTCTTTACATGAAAAAAAATGCATAAAATATCTGTGCTACACATCCTCCTCTTGTATAATAACAAGATTTACAAATTAGAGCTTTATTTCTTTATTTGCTTGTCAATAAAATCAAAACATTAGAAATTAATATAGCATGTTATTAATTCTTGGTAGCCAAAGACAGATTTCCATCCTAACAGCTCTGGTCCCATGACTTTTTATTTTGAAACTCAACAACGCTATCTAAGTTGCTGTACGGGATTCTGATCATCACTGTGAACCCAATTTCAGCTGTGCTCATTAGCATGGATTTCTTTCAGTAACATGAATATTGTTACTCATTATTTTTATACTATCTCTAAAAATACTACAATGCAATGTTTATATTCTATAATGTATCTCAAATAGAGCATAGGATGGGATCTCAGAAATGTGTTTTTGTGTTAAATATGTATTTTTCAGAACATGTAAACATGAGAGCAGGTAAATATCAGATATACAATCGAATAAAATTAAATTTTTGCCTTATCTGGCTTGTATCAAAATAAGTTAATTTACCAGCATGATGGCCACTGCTAAGAGCGCTTCAGGATCAGGCAGACAGACAGTTACTTTACGGATATACAGAAGTTTATATTGTATGTTCATGCCATGAAAGCACAGTGTTACATGCAATTATTATAATTTGGGATTGCTTTACTGAACGTACATTTTTATACACAAGCTCCTCCTGCTGGCATGTCCATAAAATGACATTAGTGTCAGCCCAATGGGAAGTCACTTTTCCCTTCTGGAGGGGAAATTCCTTTAAAGGAAAAAAGTGCAAAATGTGCAAAATGAATTCTCCTAAAATGAAGAGATATGGATCAATATGAATCTGTTTTGATAGAAATGGCTGAGCTAATAAGATGGTGTTAGGGCGGTTACACAAACACCAATATGTGTGAATGAAGGGCAAAAAATTGTAAGTAATTTTGCTGATTTAAATGATGCTACTACAAAACTACAGATATCTGATAACCAAATTAGAGATAGTTTGCCTTAAATGTCTAACCTAATTTTTAAAACAACAATCCAAATTTTAAGAAAAATCATTGTGTAACGTACATTTACAGAAAGCAATTTATAACACAGGAATTAGATCTTCACTCATCCAGCATGAAAAAGGAACCAATAGCTAAAATTGCATTCAGCTGTTGCTGGCCAGATCCATTTCAACTGAAACAGATGTATGGAGAAGAAAAGTTCAGAGTAGTAAAAAGGTCACACACTAAAAAATATATATCTTAAGCCCCTTTCCTTTCCTTAGCCCTCACTCAAAAAATTCATGAGAAAACCTGCCAGCTCACTTGACTATTTGAGCTATAGCTTTCTGCTCTATGGTGAAAATGCTGACTTTCAAGTAACAGCCAGAAAGTTTAACTACTAAATTTGGGCAAAACAAACAAACAACAACCCCCAAACCCATGTTAACAAAGTAGGAGAAAAAGAATCTCCCTTCTGTTGTGTCTCCTGGATTTAATGATTTAGTTCTGGCGTAGAGGCCAAATTATACTTAGAATAGCTGGCATTAATTGAGACACCTTTCTAAACCAATTTACCCTTTGGCAGGTCAGATATTCCACGGACTCTTAGGCAAAAGCATGAACACCTTAAAATGGTCCTGCCAGTATTTTTGGCAAATGCATATAAAGATGAAACTGGAAGACTTGTTCTGAATCTATTTTTGCCAATCTGTTTGGGACTGAGAAGAAAGGAATAAGCATACCTATATGCAATGTTTGTAAATCCACTTTCTCACTTGCCTCATTCAGTGAAAAGGCTTCCAGCCAGCTTTTTGGCAAGAGTTACAGTTCACCTACAGTTGATAGTCCACTTAGATTAAAATACAAATTTAAAATATGTAAAACTAAACCAGAGAAAGGTATTCTTATACCAGGAGCACAGCAAGTTTCCTGGGAATAACTATTCCAGAACAGCTACCCCAAGTCTCTGTGGCAAAAACTTACTCTTTAAATCTACAGCTGCCTGAGTTGCACTGGTTCACTTTTAATACAATATTTTTTTCATTCTATGACCTTCTCAGCCACTGAAATCTTTACAGGGTTTATTTTTGTAGGCTAAGCCTGGTAGGAATTAGGATGCTTGCCAGGTGTTAGGCTGTTCAGTAGAAGAATGTTGAAATACTAAAGACTTGACTTCTCTTCTACATCCTCACCTTGCCTCTGTCTGAAGAAGAAAGCATCCTGCTGAGACAATCAATGCCTTCTTCCCATCAGGTCACTGTTTAGCTTTTAAGCATTCCTGATTGATCTGCCCAGCATTTGTTTGGATACCAATTCAGTTTCATTGATTTTGTCTTGGTGTCAGGTTCTGCCCGAGGTGCATCTACGGAGAATAGCTTACAATAACTGTTCTTTTATAATCAGCTTCGAGTTTATTCATACCTCCCATTCATTGGCTCTCCACGTATCAAACTAAACTATGCTCTATGGGTTGCTCTTTACATAGATAATACTTGGAACTGCAGTATTCTCTTAGTCAATGTTGTGAATATTCACATAAAGAAATTTATTTTCCACCTCATTCAGTCTATTCTTCAGGATAAAATTAGAGAGAGAGGTTTCTTGTAAAAACTAAATAAAGTAACGCACTGTAACTGGAAGAACTTTTCTACCGGTCTGAGATTAGAGAATGGAAGTACTAAGCACATGCTGGGAGAATAGCAAAGCTCAGGATCAGGTTTTTCATATATATTACCTCAGCACATCTCTGGAGACAGTCCTGATTCTAGTTTTGCCTGAGTTGTTACGAAGTATTTTTCACATTAAAAATGGTTCACGAAGAAAGGCATTAGCTGGTCAATAAATTTGATGACTTTTTTTTTTCCATCAGTTTTTGGTTTCTGTTTCATGTTTTTGTTTGTCACGATAATCTTCTGATTTCTGGCTATAACCACAATATTTAATGTGGAAAACTTGATTCAGATAGACATCCTCCTCAAAAAGGTAATATTAAACAATACCTATATGATAAAGATCCTTTTAAGACAAGTCAGAACTAATTCTGACTTGCCAGCACATTTCCCAACATCATCTCTGCTCATTACAATCAGCTGTGATACCTGTTTAGTGGCATTACTTACCAAGACTCTGACTTATCAAATCATTTTATACAGTCTAGTCACTCCTACTTTGCAGTGATCTGGATAATATCCTTGTTTCCAGTTGCTGAATGTAAAAATAGTTGAAGCCACATTGCTGTCATCACTCCCAATTTTGTAGAAATGATATATAATTATTAATGAGAGACAGTGATTTCTGTCTGTTAATATGAATGACTGAGTTGAAATTTTTAAATCATTAGCTATTAACAAAAGAGATGGAAAGATACGGGTAAGATAATCCCTCTACAGTAAAATCTGATAGACATTGAAACTCCTGAAGACAGTCTATTAGAACAGGTTAAAAACTGGACAACCGCTTCCTATCGACACTAGATCTGAACTGACCACAAAGTGAAAAAACATCCATTCTAATATTCTATCCAACTGTTTAATTAATACACAACTCTTTCTACTTCAGAATACATATTTCCACAGCAGAACATAGTATTCATAATAAAAATGCATTCAATCTCTTCTTGCTGTGAAATAATTACAAACACATGCTTAAATTTGTTCTAATCTGAATGATCCCAACTTGAACATTCTCATGCTAGATATCAGTTTCCATATCAGCACTTTTTTCATAAACATCATCTGCACTGATATTTGAACAATTCTGTAAGCCAAGACACTTCACATAATTCTGATGATCTATTTTTTTTTCTTATGCTGACTTTACTTTGAAGTTAGCATAACACAAGGGTTACTGTACAGGGACCAGTTAGCATCCATTAGTCATAACTTATAAAATAAAGAATACCTGTGATTAATTTTGGATTGAATGTACTCTGTTTCATTCAGGAAATGCTCAGCACCCTGCAAGAATGACCCCTCATCAGTTAACTTTGGAGCGATACTTGTACCTAAAGGCTGGTCCTTGGCTTTCTAACGCGTATTGGCATCTGCATTTAGAAACAGTTGCTTTCAATTTTTTGTGGAACATATGCACAGGTATGGTACTCACATTTATGATCCCTTCACAATTAACTAGAAAGTCAATAATAATTGAACATACATATAAGAAAAAGTTTGCCATAAAACACCATTTATTTATATTTAATATGACTATGTTTTATATATTTCAATGATTATTTGAAAGATGATAAATTTAGCTAGTCTATCCATGTACATCTAGCAATTGCCAACACTCTACTCTATGTGGGGCTAGTTGAATTTATGTAAGCATTACAATCTACCACTTCTCAGTGACGGTATAATATAATGAACAAATGGTTTAGAAGCTGAACATGTTCCAAGGTTGTTTATATAATAACAAAATGTAGGATTTGCTTTCAGAAGAACAGTGTTCAGTGAATACCTGGGTTTGTTTTTTCCTGCTAGTACTGTAATTATCATCTTTAAGAAAAGTGGAGACAGATCGAGGATATATTTTTATTGAAAATACTGAGGTAACTAAAAACAGAAGAATTATGCATCAGGATTCACAATGCATCTTATATGTGAAAATAAAGGGAGTAAAATTCTTGTTTGACAAGTAGAAATTTAAATTTGCTGAGACAGCAGTGCATTACATTGACTAGCCAGGCACTTCTTCCTCCAAATTCACATGTTGTTTGCATGGAAAAATGACATGGAATGGAAACAACTTTAATTACCAAATTAACTTTTAAACAACATAATATGTTTGGCATTGGAAGTAATGACAGAAAGTGGGTTCTCAGATACTGATATATATGATGCCAGTAAAAGGCATTATATATTAACAGTTGCAAGCTTCCCACCTCCAATTTACACAGGACAGCGACAACAAAGGTCACACCACCTTTCAATGCCAAGCGATGAGAAAGAGATTTACCATCTCCTCTAATTTTCCCAGTATCACAAAGAAGAAAAATCTGAAAACTTAGAAGGATTCTTCCTACCTGTTGACACCTATCATTTAGTTGTTAACGAACTACTAATGTACTCGGTCAGACTAATTTCAGTTAATATCTTAGCTCCTATTTCTGACTTAAAGCCTTCTACATAACTATACTATAACTACATATAAGTGACTGTATAATTTCAGCAAATCCTGGCAGACTTGTGGGCTGGAAGGAATGCAGTACAGTTACTCTCCTCCTGCTCTGGAAATCCACTATTTTCCCAGCTGAGCAAGGGCGCAAACGGCTGCGATTGCTTTAGTTCTGGTCCGGAAGTAATGACCATGGGGCAGCTGGGCTGCTGCTGCTTCCTTGTTGAGAGACTCTGTCCCCTCCCTGCTCCTTGACTCTTCCTTGCCCCAGATTTAGCCAGGCAAGGATATTTGCCCACAGGCAACAGTGTTTACATTTTCAGCATAGTTTAAATAGTCTCCATGGGAATAAAGCAGGTGAGCTGTCTTTGATTTGAATTCACAAGTAAACTGCTCATCAAAAAAAAAAAAAAAAACCTCCACAAACAATTAAGATGATTATTTTATTTTTTAATAACAAAACCCTTCTTATACAATTACCATAAGAGCAAATGGAATGATAAGAAAAAAGTTGTGATCAAAACATGTTGTTTTGATCTTCCAAGAAAGTGCTTGAGTTTTAATTGCTCCATCAAGTTAAGATGTATCAGCTGCTTTTCTCAAGTATCTTCATTTCTCATGAAGATTACAGCATGACATTAACATATGCAACAAGGCAGAACAGAGCTGACATGACCGTTCTCAAGCACAGATCCAGATTTGAATAGATATCATATTAACAATAACTGCGAACATGAAAAATTAACAAACAGAAAATCTGCTCCTAAAACTCTACAGGATCATAAGTCTTTTATGGAAGATATGTTAAGAACAAAAAAGAAACGAACAGTGCTTTATAGCAAACATTCTTGCTGGGTTTGGGGTGTTTTTTTGTTGTTTTTTTTTTTTTTTTTTTTTTTTTTTTTTTTAACTCCTAAAGGCAACTTAGTGCAATCTGACCATCAGCTTGATAATTAATAGTGATCAAGCTGGTCCATGGCCTAAAAACTCAGAAATACAGAATGGCTTCACCTCAACTTTGGGGAGTTTTTTCTATTGTTCCTAATTTTAGCCTATTATATTTAGTTTCTCTAAGCTAAAGAATTTCAAAAACTGAATTGCTCAGCATATAGAAATTGTCGACCTGCAGAAGGATGTTGAATCACGGAGAGCTGAGACTAGGCATAGTGGAATTGAACATGTACTCTCCATGTAAACAAAAGTAATCAAGAGGGGAAAATATGTAAATAAAGTACAAAATTGAGTACTGTGGACAGAATAACAAAGAAAATGCTGACTTTATTCTGGGTAATGAAGACAAGGACTAATATTTACATTTAATCCAACCTAGAAAAGGAAGCTAATCAAAGAAGGTATGACATTGCCCAGTAAATAACTAATGAAGCCAACTTGGGATGTAACGTTTTTGATGGATTAGACAGAAACTGTACAAACATCAGGTCTGCCAGCCAAGAGAAGACCATAGTAATCAGCAATCAAAATCAGATTTTCTGTTTAGTCAGAATGCAATTATTTTCTCTGTAAAAAGAAAATGGCAGTGATAAACATAGGCTTTTTTTTTTTTTTTTAATTATCACTCATCTGATAATTCTTGGAAGGACAAAGGAAGTATCATATACTTCTCTCAGAGAAATATGGTGCAGGTTTAAAATTCCATACTGCTGCAGTTTAATTCCTTGCCAACCTTTCTTAATCTTGAATCAGTGAAGGCACATCTGCATCTTTTGTTTTTTCCAAAGCTACCATCCTTTGCTGTTACACTGTACAGAATACAAACCTGAGTGATTCTGCCACCTTAAGGATATACATGATAATCACCCAAAGCCAGGAAACAAAAGCAAAAGTTTGTATTTTATAACTCTACTGTAGTGAAGATTAACCTTTTTCATCCTCACAGACTGGGCGTGTGATAAGACTCCTTCTGTCTTAAAAGGACAGACTTCACTCCTGTCAGGAAGATAAGCCTCATTATTGTATTTAAATTTAAATACAATCATTTGACAATTTTTTTTTTTTGTTTTTCTGACTGAAGCGTTAATAACAAAGTTGAGTATGGGAAAGTTGAGAGAATTCAAGAAAGCTGTTTTCTTTTGTTTTATTGATTTATCAACTTCTTGAAGTGTATCTTGGATACTGAAGAATATAAAAAATAATCCTAAAGTAGACTAAATGCCAGGAATAAATAAATTAATCTAAAGGGGATGAAAAAGAAATCCTAAGCATGAATAGCCAGTAAAAATGAGAGGTCAATGGGTTCTCACATGTATTGATCCAAGCAATTAAAAAAAAAATTAAAAAATCTTTGCAACAGCAACAAGGTGAATCTTCTGCATAGGTTCCTACTCCAGGGTTTTCACATATAATAGAAGGTATTAAAAAGTTAAATTTGAGGCTAACAGGAAGCAAAGCTTGCTGCTGACTCCAGTGTGTTACATGCACAGCACATTGCTGGCCATGAGCTACTGAAATTTGGGGTCAGTTCTCTAACAGGTATCATCAGATTCAGAACCTTTAAAAAGTATATCAGCTTGGGCCCTATCTAATGCAGGTGCAACTTTGCCAAAGAATTCAAAATTAAAGAAAAAAAATTACAATAAAGCTTCTCCTTGCCTGGATATAAAGGAAAAGAAAGAAACAATTTAAGACAAAGGTGACTCTGAGCAGCATGACTCGGGCCCTGGTCACAGCCAGTCAAGTGCAGCTCCAGCATGGGGGCTGCATGGGAGCTGGGCAGCAGCAGCTCAGCTCGGGGGCTGCTGAGGATTCTCATTTCGCAGCTATGTTAGGAAGCCCCTAAACAGCTGCTGACACTCAGAGTAGCTGCTTCTGCAGCCCAGCTGAGTTTCACGCCGTAAGGAAGTCGCAGGCTCACCAAAAAGCCACTTGCATCTTTTGCCTGTGAGCTCCCCAGGACGCTCCTCCTGCACTCGCCCCTCTGCATTTTGTGGCTTTCAGCCCTATGAAGATTTGGGCGTTTGAAAGACCAGTCCACCAAGAGAGAGGGCACTGCGTTTAATGGCTCGGAGTAAACACTGAACTAAGCAGTAACTGCAAAAGCTGCTGAGGTAGCGCCTTGCCTGGTTTAGAAATGGCTCAATGAAGAATGGGTTTGTACAGGTCAGTGTTGCACAGGAACGCATGCAGTACCAGGAGGTAGCAAGATGATGCAGAATTTTATCTTTGCTGGGGTAGTTCTGCTTTGCAAGCAGCAGGGGAAGAGAAAAGTTTTAGAAGGTCCCATATATAGCATGCCCCTACAGCTTCTCCTTGCAATATTACTGCACTGGCTTGACAAGGACTCTGCAGATACAACGGGAAGCCTATTTATGCCCCGAATAAGTTATACACATCCACTTGACTGCAGTAACAGCAGCTCTACAGTTAGAGACGTGAAGCAATTTTTTCCCCTTAAAAGTACAGTTGCCCTGTGCTTAGAAAAAGCTGGGCACTGGAGCTTGTTGGAGTCTTCAAGATTTAGATGCATTTTACTCAGCTGTAGCACTAATGGTAAAAATATGATAAAATTTTCCCTCTGCCCAACAACACAAACCAGCCCCATTTTATTTCCCTTTGGTCACAGTCCTTTTCACTAGCTAGTGCTTTGAGATTTATCTCCTTTAATCGGTAGGAGTATTCTATGGAAAGACTTTTTAAAAAGAGTCAGAGATATGGAGCTGTTCTGTATATTCATGATTTATGCAGAAACTGTATTTACACTAATTTAATCTCTTACAAAGAACTAATTTATGAATTCTTCTAAAATTCTTAAATTCTTAAAATTTCATAAACGATTTCAGAGTTAAAATAGACATGGATTAGTAAGAAACAGGCTCTTTGGCTCATTTTGCATTTGCAAAATCAAGCAATTTTATGCAAGCTGTTTATGAGGCACAGATTTCTAACGCTTTCTACATTGAACAGCAATCCCTGCAGACACACATACTAGTGGTTCTCCTTCTTACCATATATCATGTGTTTTACTAAACTCTCAATACTAAGTGCAATTAGGTTTCACCTAAAATCTTAATCCAAAAATAATCCTTCACAGTACTATTAGGGTAATCAAACTCTGGGGGATTGTGCAATTCATACAGGAAGACTTGAAGGAAAAATGACTCTGGTCCACTCCTGGAGAAACTGGTGTCAGCCATCCCTATATCTGCCGCAGTACAAATCCTCCTTGTAATTTCTGACTAAAACTGGATTATTTTAGCATGAGTAAACTCAAGAAACCTGCTTCACTACAAAGCAGATTTGCATGAGGAGTTGCAACTCTGCAGCTACTCTGACTACATCATCTGAGATAAGAACAGCCTGACTTTATACATAGATGGATGTTGTAAATATGCAAAGTACTCCAGTGACACGGTCCTGGGTTAGGGCCACACTGGAACAGCGTTGGGAGAGTATCTGTGCAATCTCTGCATGTTGCAGATAAACTAGAATTGTGCGGTGAAGCTACCTCTATTATTTCTGCACAGACCTCAACTGTTAGGTCAGTTTGCATTTTTGAACTGGCAGTTTGCACCTCGTGAGCACTTCTCTGGAGGCCTCGGAGGCATTCTAAAGAATATTCCTAAAATACTTCCAATAACCACTTTCTTTAGTCACTCGTTAATGAGGTGAAGGGATATAACAGGGAAGTATAGACATGCATGCATACCATTAATTTTTGTTATTAATGGATTAGTGCCTATAATTACATCAAGTTATTCTAGAATTCTTCAGCTAACTGTTCATGGATTCTGGTACCACCAAAGTGCCAAATCTATTAAAAATACACTACAAAAATAGCATCTGAAATACAACAAAATTCAACGGACCCTGTTTATAGCTGGCAGCTTAACAAAGCCAAGGAACAAAGCTTCTGTATGATATTTTGAATTTCAATGATGGCCTATAGCTATTTCATGCTGTTTTCACATAAGAGACTGATGGCTGCCGAAATATTTTTCAATACGAGTTCAAATGAGGAAAAGAAATAACCCACCTCCTTTTCAAAAAGTGTGCAGTTAGGCATAAACAAACTTGTTAGGGTCTGGATTAATGCCAAGTACATGCACAGATACAAAGATACCTCCCTCATGAAGATTATTTGCTTCATGTATTTGAATGGGTGCATCCATTTATCCCTTACCGTCAGAGTGTCGCACAGAAAGGAGTATGAATAAGCACTGACAGACTGCAATGTAAGATATATAAACAGATTTTACTAAACCACATTTTGTTGCATATTCTTTACAGTTTCCTATGCTAAAAGAAAGGAACAAAGCTTATATATCTATCTCGCAGTAAAGTCTCTTTCACTGCTTTCCAAAGTGGAAAACACTTTGGAAAAGTGATTAAACTTAATCTTTGGTTGATTTCCAGTGAAATAACCAGTTTGTGTTCTTTAAATACTCCCATCTAATAATTGCATGCAAAGAAAAATTTTAAAAAAGTCACAGTTTCATTATCAAACTGATTTAAAAAAAAATCTACCATTCTAGCACTTATGTAAAATGTATATATTTATGTATACTTATACACACATGTACTGATTTATCCCAAGTGTATTTTTAATACTTTTTTTTTTTCTTTTCGGCTAACAGATTCCTCAAGGGCAACTGAACTGAGACACTGACATTTCAGGAGATCTGTAACAAACTCACTCAAGTTTGACAGAATAGCTTGCGATATTTCTGAGACTGGATTACATAAATACACTATGTCAAAAATGTTTGCAAATGCCACCTTGTGCCAAAAATGTTTGCAAATGTCACAGAGAACTAACAAATATAAAAAAGGGCCTTTCCTTAATCTAGAGCAATTATTTCTGCACAGAGACCTGAACTACAGGCTGCAGAACACAAGCAGGGCTTGACTGATGCCTGCTGTACCCCATGGTGACTCTCATCAGTAGGAAATGAAAGCATGCAATAACTTGCAAGAATTTTTCATTGTTTTGCAGCATCAGGTATCTTGAAAAAATACTGTTCTCAATTCCACAAAATTTCAAAAAGACACAATTCTGTGATAAAATAATGGGTATTTGGGAACTGAAGAGAGAACACAATTCTATTACGCTGATTCAAAGGAGACACAGCTACCTTGTTAGGTCGTGTTATGCAGCTCCCGGTTCTCAAACAATAAATCCATTAAACTATGCTATCTCAGTGAAGAAGAGTGCTGCCTTTGTACAGTCCATTACACACTTACTGGTCTGTGATTTCTTCCACTCTTCCACTTTTTAGGAAGTCTTGGAATAAAAGTGAATTACAGGACAGTCTGTGTTGTTGGCAAACATCAAGCTTCTCTTTAGCAGAATTCAAGCTGAGAATGGCAAGAAAAAGGACTTTTTCCAAACACACACTCTGAACTTATGCCAGAGCAGTTGCTCATCCCTGGAGTTATCTGTTATAAATCACGTTTATCAACCTCACAAGTCTATAGGTCTATACCTCATGAATGTAGTAAATATGGATATTTTCCAAAGTAGAGATTTGAACTTATCACAGTTCTCCAGAATGAGCCTTGTACAGCTCCCATCACCCAGGCCAAACTATTGTGGTTTTAAGTGACATGTTTTGCCATGCAGACTGGTAACAGTCAGAAATCCTTCGGTTCCTTACATCGAAGAAAGTAAGTAGTAGAAATAATCTCACCCTTTGTTAGAAGAGCATGGCTTCAAAAACCTCCTGAAGTGCCACTGTTGCATGATGTGCAATTTCCAAATATATTATTAGCAACAAAAGATTATTTAATTTTTTTCAGTACCATTAATCAATTTCTATTCACTCTGTGAACATATATTTAAATAAATACTTATCTCTTCAGTTGCACACTTCAAATTCTCATTAAAAAAATCACTAAAAGTCTTTTGAGTATTATTTCAGGGCCTGGGATAGGGGAACTTGTCAATATAGAAATTATGCACTCCCATCTACTCAAAGCTCTCATGCCACACTACCTACTTTAAATCTGCTTTCAGCTGCACTGAGACTGTAACTTAGAAATTTTCTCTTCCTTAAATTTTTGTGGGCTTTTTCAGTACTCTACCTTTCCAAGAAAGAGAGACAGGATTTTGGAGCACTCAAGTTGTCACTGTACACAAGGGAATAATATATCATCAAACAGGGTCTCCACTAAAGCACTGTTTTGAAGATCAAGAATGGTAAGTAAGGGTTATGGATCCCAGAGCTATCATATCCATCTGCACTTGCACATAGATTGCTCTAACTGACCAGATGGCTTCTAACAAAACAACATGTTTAGATGAATACTTTCCAAAATACTTACGGTGGTACACTTATTTTCTGTAAGAGACCTGCAGATGGTTCCCTTCTTCTACCTATGAGTTCTCCAAAATATGCTTCTTGAACTAGCTGTTATGCAATCTTCAGCTACATATGCTGATATTTGACTGTGAATATCTAAACCTGGCAATTTTCTTAAAATAATCTCCATAAAGAGAAATTTAACAAGCAATTATAGATCAGCTCGTTTAAGTTCAGCTGTAGAAAAAAATATTATGAACTATTTTACAAGATTTAGTAAGTGAACTCTTTGAAAGGCACAATTTCATTACAGAGTTTATGTAGATTTGAGCAACGGAGATCTTGTTTAAGCTGTATTCTTTGGCAATATCAGTGCAGTGGTGAACAAGGGTAATTAAGTGGATAGCAATGTTTTAGGTTTATAAATATCAAAGTCTGGTATCAGATGCTACCAGCCAGGAGGTAATGTAACTTAATGAGCAGGAATTTGGCTCAGAAGGAGCAAATTTTGTGAACAGAACTTCATCCAGACAGGTCAGAGATACCTGTGGGGGTGCACACGTGTGACAGAAGAACCAGTGATGTACCTGAAACGGTCCTGCACTGCCATGCAATAAATCACACTTATCATCCACTTTCACCACTATGCCCATTTTTGTTCTAGTAACTGTCATTATTTAGAATATTATAGCTTCCTGCATAGTTTTAAAATTGGGATTAAAGGAAAAAAAAAGAGAAAAAAATTATCATCAATTATTTTATATCGTGTACAAATGTTTGCTTTGATCGTTTTGGCCAGTCTGGTGATCTTTGATGGCTTGGATGCTACATAATAATATGTACTAGGCCATAACATAATACTCTATGTGTTTGTGGAACTTTTTTATTGAAAATTCAATGTCTATTTTAAAACATTATATTAATATTTAGGACTTTGATTGGCAAGTGATATAGCTGTGGTAGTTTAAAATGTTAGAACTCCAATGTGTTGAGAGGTAGACACCTTCACACAGTAGGGACAGCAAGCACATTTATATGTCTGCACTTGCTTATACTCCCCAAATTTTAGCACATTCCCACCTATTGGTTTTTCAGTTGCAAACTCCTCTTGTTCTCCCCTCCGCTGAATAAGTAAGCTTCAGTAGAATAATGAGGCAAATTATTGTGGATGGAGAGGCTAGCTATGAAATATGGTGTCAAACTATCACAGGCATGTCTTCAGCCTCATTTACTGGAGAATTTAGGAAAATACATGGAAGATAAAATCCTTTTTAATTAAATCACATAATTATTGGAACAAATTTTTAAGAATCTTAGTGATTTAATCAAACTGGAAACTGTTTTACATTGTAAAAAGAAATGATTAGACAATCGCAAAGCATGTGCAAGCTTTGGGCAAGAGTATTAGACTTAACTTCCTTCAGAAATGGTGTATACTTGTCAATGAACACAAAGAAAACCTGGAACTTTGACTATTGCTATTAGAAGGGAAGGTGGAGAGAAAGAGAGTAGACTAAAGTTTCCAAGTTATTCAAGCAGGAATATGTTGTGATTTAAGTATTGTTTTTTAATCAATCCTGTACAGATCTCAACCCCTTTGGAAGGTAAAAACTTCAAATGTCATTATTTCCCAACCACTAGTAATCAAAAGTTGCGTAGCAAGTTAACGGAAGACAGTCTTATCTATTTTTTTTTGTATTTTACTCTTTTCATGGTGGTACTTTGCAACTCTTGATTGTAATACTGTATGGCAAATAAAACATGCATTTGTTTTACACATGCCTTAACACTACGGCATTCCATCTGCAGACAGACACTATACAAATAGCATATTCACCCAATGCTGAGCCAGCTGAACTTAGAACATACCTATCTTAAGTTCTCAGGGAGACTTAATTTAATGAAGACAGACTAGTAAATTGAGCTCTAGGCAGACTTTGAGGCTCTGGACAAGCCTGGCTGATATACACGATGTGCATAGATAGAGTGGCACAGATAAAGAGTAACAGAGTGCGGGGATGGATCAAGAGACATGCAAATACAGTCAGAATCACCCATAATATTGCATCTGAAAGGGTTACTGTTTAAATTACATAGGTAAAAGTGTTCTAGTCCCTATATTTTTCCATAGCGTTAATACCTTGGACCTATGGAACAAGCATAATAGCCTGATACAGAGAATGTCACAAGCATCTGTATTTTAAAATCATATAAGAATTGTTAGCTAGATTTTTATTTAGTGAGGATGCATGTGTGTCACACACATGTACATTTTTAAAAAGCATAAGCTTTTTACATACACACTTACAATATATTGATACCAATAAACAGAGACAGCAATATTTTAGAACAGTGCAAGAGAGAAGTTTCTCATTGAGGAAGCGGAAATATAGATACAGATTCTAAAAGGGGGAAACTAAGATTCCAGGATGAGTAACGTGTATCTGATGCCATATGGAAAAAACAGTCAAGATTTAAATAAATATAGAATCTACCGAATGCTTATATGAGCAAAACTTGACTGAAAAGTACACAGATGATATACTTACCAAAGGTAAAAAACTACACTATTTTAGACTAATGCAAAACATTTTAAAAATAGCTTGAATCATGTTCTGCTGCTTTAGAAAAAAGACACAAATATTCAACTCCAGCTATAAAACATTGCTTGTGCATTTTTTCTTTAAGTTTCTATTACTTAAAAAAAAGATGACAATGAAGAAAAAAAAATGGAATTTTACATCTAAATATCCTGAAATATGCTGAAAGATTCATCAGAACCCTAAAATATGCATGGCAACATTTTGGAAATCTTAATTCTTAATTAAATACAAAAATATCTTATTCACTGGAGGCAGACAGATATTAAATAAAAGGAACTTCAAATAGTCTGAATAAAATTCACTTCATCAGCTTAGCTTTTAGTCACCCATTTTTGGTGATGCTATAGTCTCATTAATTCTCAGCTCAGCTTGCATATTCAAGATATGCTTAACATCAGTGAAAAAGGGTTAAAACTAGAGATATGAAAGTTAAATATGACTTAATCCATGTTAGCAGCAGTTGGTGAATATCATTTAGCTTGGCTGTAACAAGGTCCATGTCCTGCAAAGACAAGAAGCACCCTGATAAAAATAAAAACTTAAAAATTTGTCATTTCTCAGTTCAAGTAAAATTATTTGCTATTTCAAGAAAAAAAGCATTTCTCAAAAATATATTCAGGGTACTAGAAGGAGAGAATTAATGCTTGTATAGTTGAGGATTAAAGAAAGGAGGATAAAGTTGTCCCAGTACCAAGAGAACAGGCCCACTCAATAACCACCAGACTGGCCAGACTTTCAAAGTCCCATCTTTCCCTGCCAATTACTTATTTTGCTTTATACATAGGCTCATATCTGAATCCAGAATACTTATTACACCAGACAATCTTGTACTAAGACCCTAGGAGGAACTGAATCTTTACACCTAATCAGAATCTTTCAAAATACTAGAATTACCAGTATACACATTTTCAAGGTCCATTTTGTAAGGTAAGATAAAATACCTTCTACATAATGCTTAAGTATGAGTTTTGTGCCTGTGGTGAATCTCTTCTTTTGCTCCTATTTCAGTTACCATTGCCATTTCAATAATTGAAAGGAAATTGCAATCACTTCTAATGAAATGGCTCCTCTCCCGGGTGCACAAAATTGAATAATGGAAAACACATTCCTTATGAGAGAGTCTCTCCATATGTCCTTCTTTTCATTCTCTCCACCACCTTCCTCTCTCATCATTCATATACATTCCCTTACTTCACTCCAATCTGCCTCGTTCAGTCTCTTTCCTCTATTACTTGTCTCTACAGCATTCTTCTGTTCTTACTCTACTCTTTTATTCTCGTATGCCCCCCACATTCTCCAGTTTTACTTTATTATTTGGCATTTCCAACAGCCACAATGCACTCTACTGCCCAATACTTTCTCAGTATTTTTCTTCTCTCTATGCCCAATTCTCCTCTCAAAAAACTTTGGCCCTCTGAGTCAATTCTACTTCTTAGTTGAGTCAAACCTCTCAACTCAGAAGCCAGTCATTCCTACAGCTCCCCACCTAATCCAATTCATTCCTGCATTAACAACCTACACATCAACTCAGCTCTTTCAAATCCATCCACCTGCTTATTTCATGTTTCAGTCTGCGCTCAGCTCACTTTAGGAAAGCTTTCTCTATTACAATATAGACCTCAACTCCCTGTTAAGACTTGAGCTCAGGTTTTCAGGCACAAAGACCCCTGTCCCAGGGTAACTGGACTCCCCTAGCTCTGGGGTAAAATCCTCCTGAGTCTTGGAGATGTTTTTATTCTACTGTTATACTTTCCAAAATATATTTTGTGAAAACTATTAGTTTAAGGCATTTTTGGTACATTTCTCCAGAATTTCTCTGACTCGATCATTGAATGGCAGGGAAGCTATCCGATGGCTAGCCTGACAAAAGAACCTTATTTTTTTTATTCATCTAGAAAAATTATACCACTTTCCACAGAAAAGGTTTCAAGATGGCTGTCAATGTTGCTGAAAAGCAAAAAAGTTCAACTGATTATTTGACACCTCATTTCACAGTAAAATGCTTTCATGCTATCAAGAATCAGGACACCACTTTGATGTACCGTATTCTTAACTCCATAATCATTTCTGGTATTTAACTTTTTGTAGCTAGAATGCTAAAGTTTGTTCCAGATTTAAAACAGGCATAAACAGCTTTGAAAAACATTGGCTCTATTGTTTATAGATTATATATAGATAAAATAGATGGAGGATTTTTTTTATATTTATAATTAGAAAGAGCTATTGATTTAGCTAGTGATTAGCCATATTCTGCAGTTACACACACAGTTTGGGGGAAAAACTGTAAAATTATAAGGATTATAAGCATTTTAGAGTGACAACTTTCACTGTAAACTAATTACGTTATTCATTTTTTCCTCTCTACCTCAGAAACTCTGATGAGCTTATAAACACATAGTCAGAAGTATTAAAGGATATCTGTTTATTCATCTGAAGCGACACTTTTACAACATGGATCTATTATCAGAAAATGTCTGTATTTTCCTTTTTATAGTTAGGATAAAACACAGAATCAAATTCCATTAAAAAGGTGTTTATATTTTCAATTCCATTTCTACTCTAGATTGAGCACAATCTATTAAATACATTTTATTATGCTGCTTTTGCCATAATTTAATTCTTGAAAGATAGCAAGTTTAAAATTTTTCACTTACTGGAACTGACATGCACTTAAAATGAAACTGCACTTAAAAAAAAAAAAAGTCAATTCCCAAATACATCATTTTTATCTACAATTCCCCACATTATTTTGTGAACCAATAACAGCCCTGATTACTGCGTACAACTGCTCAACACATGCAGTGGCTCAAAGTATAGTAGCAGTTGCCATATTCTTCACAGCAAACGGAACAGGCTCACCTCGGGGGCAGGCGCGGGGAGCAGAGCACATTTGAAATAGCTAGCGTTGGGGCTGCGACGTGCTTTTTTAACCACAAAGGCAAGGGAGCCTTTGGTTGCTAGTCAAGCCAGAGCCCTGAGGGACCATACTGGCGTGGGGGATTTCAGGGCTGTGACCTCCTGCTTCAGCCGTGCTGCGCGAGACAGCCTGAAAGCTTCTGCACCGCAGGCGGCACCGTGCGCCGAGCGCCACTGGCGGTCCCGGGGCTCTCGCGGACAGGACCACAGCTGCTTTGAGCCCACAGCAGGCAGCCTTTTCTAGGCCTTTTACACAACTACCCTACCTAGTTTTATTTCCTCAGTGAAAATTTTCCTTTCTGACTGAATGCCTATTTCATATATTTTCTAAAACTGTATTTTTATATTACACTTTTAATCTGTGGACAGAGGGGAGTTTTTTCAGTTTTGCAGGCTAAAATATACTAATTTTGATTGCTTTTTCTTTCACATTGCTTTTCTATTGCTACAACACCAACAGATCTCTTCCTTGTTTTTAAGTAGTTTAATCAATACATTACTATCCTTGTCTAATACGATTGTAATTAGAGCTTTAGTCTGTAATATACCGCCTAAAGAAATATTTTAATTCAAAATGCATTGGAAGTTGCTTTTCTTATCCTTCTTTTCATGTGTAAATACTTTATTTGCACTGTGTAAACTTTGGGATATTGAAGGTGAAATCCCTTCTCTATTATTAAAGACCACCAAGACAAGAAAGGCCTATGAACTATTTCACAAGTACCATTAACCTTACTTTCCAGCAGGGGAAACATGATTATCTCACTAAAAACATAGAGCTTGAAAGTATTTAGAACCAGACTTCCCTCCAGCCAGCGTTACAGGTTACGATGAATGTTTACACTGTAGCCAATGAGGAGCAGGAAAGGGCTAATTTCACAATTTCACATGTGCATCATTTAAAAAAAAAAAAAAAAGACAAAGAAATACGCTAGTGTGATAACAAAAGATAACATCAGTAACAAGTTGCTATGGAAAGGACATTTACGAAACATATAATCAATCATTGCTTTTAAAACTTTTGTTTCAAAAACTAGTGTTTGAGAACAATATATTCACCAGGCCATTAATTCCAAAATTGTTCCATGGAAGTTAGAAACTTTTATTTTTTATTCCTTCTCTTTTGAGGAGCAGGAAAGAAGGGAAGGGGGAGGAAATGATGCTTATGAAGCTTTCCTTCTTTTTGATGATCAGTTCAGGCAAGAATACAAGTGGCAATATGTTTTTCAAAAAGAGTTTGTGCTAGACATATACAAAGGTCATTAGACACTAATCCTCAGAAACATTCTAGAAGGTTATCATGCAGAGGTTTATTTGTTTTCAGCTAATATTATGGGGTTCTGAATCAGGAAAGAAATTTAACCATTATACTGTAAGAATATATATAATCCTTTGGTGAAATCTATTTTTTGGAGTCTACTAATATGAATCAAACCACGACGTGTCAATCATTTCAATACACTTCCTACATCATCCCAGAACTTTTAAATATTCAGAGTAGATATGATTAAGATTTTCTACATAAAGATTGACATTTGTAGATAGATAGATAGATAGATAGTTTTATAACTAAGGACAAATGTACTGCAGGCAACAAAATAATTGGTTTAAGTGGGAGCAGCCCCACGGATGTCAGCGCAGCCATGCTAGCTCCTAACAGGACTCTCCCACTCCCCAGCGGTAACCCAGCCCTATGCGTGACCGATACTATCAAACGGGCATTTGAAAATTCAGTCCCCATTTCCTAGTATGTTTTAAGGAGAGAAAGTGGCCAAGAAGAAATTCAGGCCTTTAATTCAAAATTAAAGAACAAAGTGCGTTATGTTCTGTATTCATTCAAACTTCTCTGTAGTTGGAAAAGCAAAACTACCTTTTTATTAAAGTTTTTCAGAAAACTTACTAGAGCTTAAACATCCCAACAAATACTGAAACACAAAGAAATACACATTTACTTTAAATACAAGCTGACCAAATACTCTTGATTAATGTTCCTAAGCTTTCTTATTCAAGAAGGAAAATAAGATTTGCAATAACAATTACACCACCTAATATGCTCATCTTATTTGCACACTTGAAGAATAAAGTGAAAATTAAAACCAGCTGTAGACAGAAATGGGCCTGGGGGAAATTTCCTATTATTTCGAAGATATGCCCTATTTTAAAAGCAACTTACAAAATTTTCAGTTAATTTTATTATTAAGTAATCATGAGGATTCTTTTTAAAAATATTTTCTTATTTTCTAAGAGAGTTACTAACTGAATTGCATAAAATCTGAACCAAATCCACTTTGGTAAATACCTGCCACTTTGGGAAAGATATAAGAAGTATACACATGGGAATGATGTGTTTTTGTTGCTGGGCAACAGAATGTGGATTGATTCCCATTTAGGCCCTATACTATAGATCTTACTAAAGAATTTTATATACATACTATATACATGTCATCTATACATCCGTCCTGACCTCATATCTATGTAAGATATACTTGGGAATGGATGGCGGTTATATCTTACATTTTACAATTTATAGTCTTAACCAATGTTAAAGTTAATCTCAGTTATTGGGCTGTTTGCTCTAAAAATCTCAGCAGAGAAAATGGACAACTAATTGAGTTTACTGCAGCCGAATGTCAGAGAAGTGGAGATCCTTTCTCACTGCTGCCACTAGAACTGCAAAAACGCCTGCTCTTCAAAGGAGGACTACACCGTCCAGCCAAAGGAAGCAGAAAGAAATCTCGGTCTCTCAATCCCTCTCTCTCTCAGAAAAAGATATACTCTATAGAAACAACAATGCTCAAAACACAGTGAAGGTGTGAGATTCTTATGAGTCACAGTCACTTGCAGAAGTGAACCGGTGACAAACAACTCCTTTCCTATTCCACAACACTGTTCATATCTGTGACTACACTTTGTTGGATATCAGGAACTGGTGCTCAAATGCATCAGTCTTCCAGCTAACTTGTTTTTGTTCCAAATAATTTACCCTTTCATTTATTTTGATTTAATTCCCCAACACATTAATTATTTGGGGTAAGTTAACCTGTGCTTCTAAGTACTCAGCATTACAATTTGTTGCTACTATTCACAGAAATGCACATTTTAAGATAGCAGCTGAGAATGGTTAAAAAAAAGTGGATGGCAGCAATGAAATGAAAATTATATTTGGATAAATACAGTCATATTTTGAAAGTCCCTCTTCTGGATTATTTTTATCTTGATTGCAAAGTGAAGAAGAGATTTAACTTCTCCTTATTCTCCTTATTTTGCCCAGCCTCAAACCTGCATCCTTCTTTACTGGCTGTAGGGCCCATGCTTTGCTACCACTCTCAGAAACACCTGCTGCAACGCAGGAATGGCTGAGTGTCTAGAAAGCGTTCACTTTTTAAAGGGAGAGTGCATGTCACTTGCTTGTTACCAAGGAAACAGGATCACTGCTGTAATGACACAAAAATTTAAGTGGCTGTGCGTTCTACTTTGAGAAAAATCTTAACCCCTTCCTATACTGCTACAAGTTAGGCAGGGTATGGAGATAATCTGCATGGCTTAGAAAACCTGCCTCTTGCCAAAGACTTGTTGAATTTATTTGCAGGCATTGAAGAGCAGGACAAAAAGGAAAAAAAAATGCTGCTGAGAACAACAGCTCTTCTCAGAATGATCTCTCATTATTAATCCAGCTGTTAACTGGGAGGAAAAATGACAAAAAGTGATGATACGATTCCTGATGCCCAGTCAATAATCACTCAAAAGCATCTCAGTCCATTTCCTTTAATTAAACTCATCAGCATCCCATAAGGATCTGACCTTCCCAGACTAAGAGAAAAGGTTCTGCAAAATACTTGTCTTGCACAAACTGGGAGCCAGGTGTAATCAAGAAGGCACCTATCAAAGTGACATTAAACTATTTCTGCATGTTAGAAAGGTGTGAAAGGAAGAAATACTAGGTGAACTGATGACTGCACATTTTCAAAGTAGGCGACTTGGCATTTTCACTCTCTCCTGCAGCAATTTATATGATTTGCAAAAGAGGAAGAGGAATAGACCCATTAGAAACAAAAACTGAATGCATAACACAGTTAAAAGTTGTTTTTGCAGAGCACTAATACTGCAATGTTAAAAATGGTCTCTTTATTCAACATAACCTCCATATGTTTCAGAGCTTTCGAAGTTGTGTTTTCAGGAACAGGAAGTCAAGACCTACCAACTAGGTACCAATAGCTACATACAAAGTGCTTTTTGATCGTTACTGTTGATCCATTTAATTTAAAAGCACGAGGCAAGAATTTAAAGCATGAAGTGAAGGAGAACATTTCTTGCACGTTTCTATAAATGTACAAGAAATATCATATACTCTCCCTCACTTGTTTCCACAATTTTACATATGTAATATCAGTACTGCCTATTTCCACATGCTTTATTTTCTCAGGCAGCATTAAACAAGTCTCTACTTTATTCAGAGGCAACTGTAAAAGATCATAAGCTCTCAAATCCCTCCAATTCTGACTGCATAGTATTTACTTCTGTAACACTATACACTAAATTATTCTTCTCATGAGCACTGTAAAGGTCACTTTGAACACATGACAAAAATCTGTTTGATGGGAACATGCTCATAAATACCTATTTGTGAGGCCTGTTGAACAGTTTATAGCAATTAACTTTGCAGAGCGAAGTCTTATTGTCCTTATTTAGATGCTAATCAGTTTAAGAGTCAAGTTATTTGACACTGAAGTTGTTTTTTCCTATGAAAGGATTCAATAATGAGGGCGATATAATACAAAACCCTCTGGAGCTGCTGCATGATACACCAGTTTTACTGGGCATCACATCAAGATAAACAAATGAGAAATGCCTTTTCTTTAAGGCATCTCAGTCCTGAAACAAAACAACACTAGGGTTTCGTTAGGGTCAGTTTAGAAGGCTGTGTTTATATAATGCTTTCTCTCTTCCCCATAATCTGCAGGAGAAAATTTCAATTATACTTGTTCCGAATACTGAAATATTCAGCTTGGGACTGTCTCAAATGCCAAAGAGGGAGGGAGGAAGGGCAAGCAAGAGCAAAAGAGCAGGCAGGCACAAAAGAGCACGCGAGACGGCAGGAGCAAGATGGGTGCACGAACAGATTCCTTCTCCTGAATAAAACCTATTTACATTGGGAACTGCTGGCAAATTTCTCTGAATAGAATTAGGACCAATTGCTGCAAAAAGAAATACAACCTACAGAAATGCAGCTGACAGGAATAAAGGAGATAAGAAAACTGCAGAGAGCTTTCAGTCCTTTTTAATTTAACAGTCGAGAAAAAGATCGAAGAGCACAAGAATAGTTTTAAAAGACTTTAAAATGACATAAATTTTGATCTAAAATATAAAGGATTACAACATTTGTATTCAAAGCAGATAACTAAGCCTGTTGATAATTCCACGCATCTTCCATAAATCATTAGTAACTGTGCATATTATTCTTCCTGATTAAAAATTGTCATTTAAGCTCTAGTGAGTAGTTATTTGACTGCTAATTTCTGTAAAACTGTAACAACAGAACCAAGGTGAACTCAGCAGGTATCTTTAGTGCCGGCGGGTATTTGGAATATACCTCCATCTACAGAAACCGTTTCAAGACTGTGAATGCTGCTAATTGCTAAGATAACTATCCTGAAATTAGGACGTCACAGGCTGCAAACTCTTTGGCTACAAGGTGTCTATATTAACTCAGAAAGGCTAACAAAAGGAAATTGCATACTGAAAAACACACTGATGTGCAAGATGCCAATTCTGTAAAATGTGAAATAGTTGGGTAATGCCATGCTCTGGAGACAGGTGAGGGGGGAAGACAAGGGAACAGGACTTTGGGCACATTAGCACTAATTTGGATATTTGATTGCTCTGATCCCATACCAAACTAAGGAGCTTTTCTCTCTACGATGCTTTTACTGGCATCCCTTTACTGCAAAGAGCCTCCCTAGAATCAAAAGAGGTAACAGTAAATGAAATTTTGGTCTAGTAGAGATGCAGTCTTCTCAGCGTAGGGAGCATCTTCCAAAATTATTTTAAGGGTGTGATTTTCTCTACACGCTCCTAACTGATGCAAGTACGCTGGCGAAATTCTTTAAGGCAATCTAAGACTTGGTCAATGATGGATCTGAGTTTAAACACAGCTTCGTTAACTCTCCTGTAATATCTGGCACATGTAGTAGAATAAAACTATTTCATAGTTTGCATTATGAAAGCAATCATCTTCCACAGATACTTGACTCTTCCTAACTCAATTTACAGATTTTGGCATTTATTCAAAACTAACCACCCATAATAAAAAGACAGTATAACCACCCATAACAAAAAGACAGTAAGACGCATTTTTGCAAACCTTATGCCTGAAAAAACATAGGAAGAAGCAGGATAGTTCTTTACTGTATGAAAAGGTGGAGCAGAGTTGCAACAAATGATCTCTTACAAAAACTTGATACTCTTCTTTCCGTGGTTATTCAGGTTTTGAGTATCTGCATACTTTACAGCTGGGATAAAGTTTTAATTATTTAACAAATAATCTGTCAAATCCCAGATAGAAACTTATCAATTTGAATTCTGAAATTTCCACTTCCCTCAAGGCACCTAGGAAACATCTGTATATGCAGAGCTTTCTTATTTTACTACTGTGGAGAAACTGTACATGTTTCTCAAGTGTTCCCTTGTAAAATCAAGAACTAAAACCTGATCATCATCTTCATTTCTTTGGAAAAAAACACAGCTTTACAAAGTCAAATACTTTTCGTTATCCTCAAGTACCAGCATTACTCAATCCTTCCTTACTATAGTCACCCTCTCTTCCTTTAAATATTAAGCATCTCCCTGCTCTCTCCCTGCTTCTTCCTGCTCTCATTATCATCCTCCTGATCTGTTTTGTCCTTCTTCATTTTCCTCTAACATTCAAAACGCTCTCATCTACTTAGAACAGGACAAGGAAAATTTAATGCATCTGTAGTATGCCATGCCTCTGTAATACATGCCTTCAATGTTGAGATGTGCCAAAACATGAAATAAAGACAACGTAACATCTTAATACCATTCTCTGATCTTAACTCTTGAAAAAGGAAAAGATATAAAAGTATGAATTCTGACATACTTAGACCAAACAATTTTTGCCCTACTTCTTCAGGTTTCAGTTAAATCAAAAGAAGAGGTATGATGCTTTAAGTCTTATGCCAAGCCCTGTAGGTTATGACAGACTAAAAACAAACTGTCAGTTACAAAGTGAAGAATGCAGAAAACAAGAATAATACTGACAACTATAGCTGTGTTAAGAACAATCCACTTCAAGTCAGATTATTTTAATTATATCACCAGGGAAACATCAGTTGAATAGTAAATTTTTGCCATGGAATATCCTGCATTATCTTAATGTGCTAATCAAATTTTAGATATCTAAGATATTTTTACTTCAACAATCATCAGTGCTTGGCAACACCATCCCATTAAAAGATAAATATTGTGTAATGTCTCTATACAGCTTTAGGAGTAGATCAATCAGTTAACATGGCAATAAATTAGCTTCATTAGCATGTTTCAGGCATTAGGAAGTGCTTTACTAATTAAAAGTCACATATTTAAGCAAATGCTATTCCTAGTTTGTTCATGTAAATTATGTTCCTCTATCAGAGTGCTTACTTACGGTTACAGAGTAGAACTGAGATCTATTAAAGAGATAATGAGCTCATTCAGTGCCAAGCGGGTAACACAAGCTGCCACTTTGAAGGAAGCAATCAGGTAAAAATCTGGGCGCTGGTCAAAAGGGTATACTATGCGTTGTCTGAATACTGCCATTTATTCTATTAGAAGTCATGGATACGTATGTTAATTACTTTAAAAAAAAAAAGTGTCATGGCATTACCAACTCATTTTTTCAGAAATTAATCTATTCAAAATTACATTTAAAATTTTTTATTCCTTTACTTCACATTGATGTTGTTTTTAATCTTATTTTTATCAGATAAATAATCTTTTTTATCAGATAAATAATAATCTTATTCTTTTTATCAGATAAATAATAATCTTTTTTTTTTAAATCAGATAAAGCACTAACAGAAGAATGCTGGCACCACATACACCACAAATTATATGCACAGGACAATTTTGCCATCCTCTTAGCAATTGCCCCAGGAACTTTCTGGCTGCAACTGCAGACCCAATATGTGCTACAGAATGAACAAAACAAAAATTCAAAATAAAAATCATGCTACCAGTATGTCCCAGAACACGTGTAACTGATGCAATACCACATATCCTAACTACAGGGATGCCAAAGGAATCATCTCAATGACTATACAGTGCCCACATATCCTCAAGGCATATCAGTATCTAAGATTTTGAGCTAATTTTTTTCTACAGAATTGTAAAAATCATAAAACAAAAACCTTAACCACTGTGTTGATATAGATACATGCATGCATGTAGGTTTTTGTTTATATATATCATACATAGATAGTAAGGAATTCAAACAAGAGAAGGGACTCAATGCATAAACTTTGTATTAACTATCATTTCTGCTATGTTGTTTACACCCCAGAGAAAAACACTTCAGAATTATTTTGGTTTTTCATAGAATCATTTTTTGTAGCTTTTCATGCAGAAAGACTGGTTAATTAACAATTATACTGCTGCTATAGCACAGTACTATTAGTCCAGCTAAGCAAACCATAAAAGGAAGAAATAATTAGAATATTTTAGAAACCTCTTGGTAGCTTTAAACTGATTTCCCATAAATTATAATGAGGCAGAGAACATTAAAACACTGAATGACCAGGCAAGATTACAGAAACATTTTTCCCCTCATTGGAGATTGAGATTTAAAGGTCTGCAAACGGACAAACAGATGTAAATTTTTTAATTTAAATCTCTTCATGAAAACCTCATCTCAGTACTGTCACTGGCCAAGAACACAGGAAAAGCACTGTATTTTTAACATCTTTCTCCTCTAACTTAATACATAATATACTTTATACTTAATATAGTTTATATGAATGTCTATGTATTCAAAGATCTTATTTAGAGTAGTATTCCATGAATATTTCAGTGAAGAGGTTTTAGTTCACTCTTCACAGTTAAACAGTGCCCATGTCTGCTCTATAATAAACTACCCCTTGTTGAGAGATTAAGTTATCAAATGAAGTAAGTGATAGTCAAGTTTTTAATTAACTTTTTATATCTGTGATAATTTTTCTTTTTAATCTAAAAAGTTTTGAAAGTAACTTCGAAAATGTCAATTTTGAGTTTCTTTGAAATGAACTCACAGATACAAGGTCTGCATGAACTTCCCCATAATTTTCTTATAAGATTTCTTTTGTTTATGCTTGAAAATAACTTTTTAACACTAGGAATGGTGTAGGTATAGAAGTTAACTTTCTCTCTCACACCTTTAACATGTAAATTTAAGTGTTCTCAATGACTATGACACACTGACAGTTGTGACTGAAATAGAGATGAGAACCCCCCCCAAATTCAAACCAAACCACCCCCCAGTCCAATAAAACCCCATCTATTCTTACACATTATTTTAGCTAAGTAGTCTGCAAGACAGACAGCAGACGCTTTATTTTACATGCTATTTAGTAGCAAATAAATATTTGAGGAGCATCTCCACAGCAACCTTTTCATTTCGAGTGGTTGGTACTGAAACGTGCTTGCCAGTTGGTACCCTGGATCTCTCTGCCAATCTTCTCATAACTTTATCTTCCAGGAAGGAGGAAGCACTTATGAAACGAGAAGGAAAGGTACAAACAGCACATCTCTGACTACAGTCTGACTTGGAAAATAGGTGGCTGAAAGACAACTGACACAAATCACCCAAGCAGCACAACTTCTGCTATCAAATATGCTGCCAGGAGTGTTATTTAGTGAAATGAAGACTACGTATTTTTTGAACATTATAGTCCTCTAATCATCATGGAGAACTGATGATTCCTGTGGTGTTCAAACACCTCAGGCAGACAATAGTTTCTCAGAACCTACTCTAACCTCTTTACTTCACCGATGATTTCCTGATGAGTCTGTTCTCTGCTTTCTTTAAAGCTATGTTTGACAAGCTACTACAAGAGAACAAATGTCAAAAGCTGCAGCTCAGCAGAACATATGATTAATATTAACCTAGAAAATGTTGTAACATGTAGCAGTGGCCTGGAAAAAGAGGTAAAGAATCTGTGAAATATTCACTAAATTCTGTACTAAATTATATGCATCCATGGTGCAGTTGCATTGCCAAAGCAAAAGGATCAATAAAGAGGCAGAATGCTTGTTTGAATAGCATTGCAGAGCTAAAAAGTGGAGTACATGTTTTAGTAGTTTTACATTGTTTAGGCCTGTTTTGCTCACATATAATATCTGTTTGATCAGCTGTTTGTTTAGCTAATGCTTATCTGAACAGGGTTGATGTTAAACACAGCTCAAGTTAAAATCTCAGGTTGAGGTTTTGGGGAAGACAGGAAGGATGGAGACTCCACAACCTCTCTGTGCAACCCATTCCAGTGTTCCATCACCCTTAGGATAATTCTTTTTTCTCGTGTTTCAATGGAATTCCTCGCACTTCAATTTGTGCCCAGGACAAGGATGATGGGAAGAAACCTTTATATTGTGAAAAATGAGCATATTTGATACAGAAATCACTGAAATAGAAATATGGAACTTCACAACAACATTTTAGTAAGTTGGTTCTTAGACAGAACATACTTGAAATCATATAGCCTGTTATGATTATTTAAGTGGAAAGATTTAATGATATGGTACAGGGAATTGTGATGCTTGTTGCCAGAGAGTCCTCCTGTTTTTATACATGCATTAACCAAGAGCTAATGTGTGTGGTACTTTTCAGATAAACTGAGAAAAATGTGATTAACACACAGGTGTACTTGTTATAACAAGTTTTATTTATCTGCAACATACCTATCAGGACTGCAAATAAATGTTAAATTAAGTAAGTGTTAATAGACATGGTTCCACCAGGTAGCAGATATAGCAATTCAGCAGTGCCAACTCTTGATTTAGGTTTTGCTCTGCATGGACTGGAAAATTTAATTTGTGATGTCAAATTCTTTTTTTACAAAGAGTTTGTTATTCAGCATGCAGACAGACAAATCAGCAGAGCCAGAGTGTCTTTTGTACATTAAGACATGAAAATGGACTGTAAAGGAAATTATTTGATCGAATCTGTGATTGAGCTAATGCAACATTGAAATGGAAAAAAAAAAATCTAAACCAAAGAATGATAAAGATTCACATCAGAAAGAATGCATTAATGACAGTTCACAGCATAAGGAATCAAAAGCAATTACATTTTTATGATGAGCCACTAGCATTTGATACAATAATGAAGAAAAATGCTAGTGAACTGATTCACATTATTTTACTGCAGCCTGTTAACTGTATTTGAGTTTCAAAACAACATTAGTTTCTTTCTTTGTAACAGAGGCAGGGTATTCCATAATAGATCAACTGAAATGTTTTGCCCATCAAATGGGGCCTGATTGTATGCAATCACTGCACTGAGGGGGGAAAACCTCAAAGGAACAACCCACAACAAAAATCTTAGAGGCAGTATTCTTTCCAGTGTTTAATGTTCAGTGAATACAGTCCTAAAGACATTAATTTTAATTTGTTTGTCATCATCATATTCTAGGATCTAAATCAGATTTTAAAAGTGATTCAACACTTATTTACAGTGTTTTATGTTACTAAAGTATTGCTAAACCTAACAGAATAGCAGAATTGCAGGTACCAAGGTTTCAGCTGAATAATGTAATAAACACTTCACAATGTCGAGCACGTTCAAGATCTCCTGTTGAGGGAGCTCAAAATCCATTAAGGCAAAACAATAACGGAGAGGTTGGGAATATAAAGTGAAATTGAAATGCATTATGTTTCCAATGCTTTTTATTACTTACTAGTAGTGCCAGGTCATGACACTCAGAAAATAGAGGACATTCAGAATTCAAATGATAGCCCAAGTATTATGATACTTTCTAAAATTTGTTCCTTCTACCATTGTCAAAAGATTTTTATATTAATTTAAAATTTCTGCTTATCTGCAGAGTAGGGTCTGATATCTCAGTAAAAATTACATAAAAAACCCACTGTGTCTGCTGTAGATGAGTTGTACACCGATTTTGTCCAATGGCTAAGCTTTTTCAGAATCTCACTAATATTCCCAAGGGAATTATCTAGTCTAGCAAATAGAGAATGCCGACCTGTCCATTATTTGAGAAAAATCTGTAAGAAGAAAATATTTCATAGATATGTATGTGGGTGGAACCTTTTTGCCACAATGTTTGGATATCATAGAATATTCTTGAATTTACTATAGTCCATTGCTTCAGGCAATGTATTGAGAACTACGGGATTGCCAAATGCAAAACAATTCTAACAATAAAGCAAATCTCTTTGCAACCTATGATAGAGCTATACCCAAAGATGGTTAACAGTGCATCATACGGATGCTTACACTGACAAATTCCCTTGTGCTACTGCTAAAGATAATTGCCTTATTTTGTATCAGAACGTTTCGAATTTTAAACTGTAGCCATATCCAGAAAACAATTAATTTAAATATACCATCTTCTCAATGAGAAGATGACTTTGCTCTTTCTCTGAAATGAATTGTATCTATTCATTCATATCATTAAAATTTATTAAAAGAATTTTCTTTTTATAACAGCAGAACAAAGTAATAGCTTTTATTCAGATTTGTGCATCTCTGGTAGACCTTGTTAAAAAAGACTCTGATTCTGAATCTTCTTTTGTGCCTGTCTTTTCTTTTTTTAATAAACAAAACTCCAAGATCTAAATTCTATTTACACACTAGTACAAGAGCCAAGCTTAACTCTCAGAAAGCAAGTTCACTGTTTAGTGCTGAGCAGTTAGATGGAATTTGTTTTCCCTTGCTATCTTTGACATAAGTAGCTTACAGATTATAATATGCTATTGTTGAAATACGATCTTTCAAAGTAGAATAAAAAGAAACACTTACTACTTTTAGAGCACTGTATTGTCTCATAGTTGATAATCTCACAGTATGGTCACTGTTAAATTATACAATTAATGAAAGAATCTTTTTTTAAATGTGTGATATTCTAATGATTGAAATTAAATAAATATTCCAAAACAAAACAATTTTGGTTAAAGTGTGCAAATAACTCATCACAGTTCAAGTAATGAACTGCCACTTTCATTCTTTAAGGCCAAAACATTATATAATCAAAATTATATTTCTAACTATTGTAGTCACTGTATTTCCTAATCTAATGGCCTTTGCTTGAAATTTTGTCCCCTTTTTTCCTTAATTATTTTTGTTGCCATCTTTATGACTCCTTTTAATGTCAAGGTAACAATAATTACTATAGCAACTGAAACCATAATCATCATTTATCAATGCATCTTATTCCCCACAAGTCTTGATTTCTTTTATGAATAAACTGATTGATGAGGAAGAACTAGAGAGCCTCAACCTAAAAATTTTATTTTGCTTTACCACTTGTCCATGTGGAAAACTCAGGATAATCAGTCATAATTAACCATAGATAGGCATTTAAATAGCGCTGTCCTCTATGTGGACACCATTCAGAATTTATTTTCCTGCTCTATATTTAAAAGAGCAAATCATGAAATGAGGTTGACAAGAAATTATTAGTACACTACTTCACACAGATATATTTAACCATCTTAAAATTAAATATCACGGGACAGAAACAGCAAAAATTATTTGAGGTGAAAATTCAGTTGCAAATGTATCTTCTCTTCTGAATTGCCCCCCTAATGTTCAGGGAACAAAATGAACTGCAGCATTTTTGCAGTGACTTGTGGATTGCAGGTTTAATATAATGGCCTACTATGAAAGTGTGTCAAATCTATACATAACTTGTACAGCCTTGTAATAAGGAAACACATCAGCAGACTTGACCCCTTGATTTCTTAATTTGATAAGTACCCTAATAGTGACCTACCCTCATCCCCCCACCCAAAAAATGAAACTAAAAACAAAACACACAGCCCCACCAGCAAAAACAAAACAGTAAATTGAAAAAACGCTAATAAAACAAATCTAAAAATACCTAATGCATCAAGAATATCCATTTATGCAGATTTCTAGGTCACTTAGATGCTTAAGAAAGCTTTACACAGTGATTTTTGTTCAAAACCACCATTTAAATAAAAAAATTACAACATGTGCATCATACATTCCTTTAAACATGAAAAAAACACTTAAAATTTTAACAGGTTCCTTCTATAAAAAAATGCTGTTTAGGAGACTTTGGAGATGTTGGCATTATATTTTAAAATAAATTGCAAAGAAAAAGGCTCATATATTGTTGACTACTGCACATCTACTTGACAGATACTTACACAAAAAAGGGCATCAGCTGAATAAGAGTCTCTTTTTTGGGACTGGCTGTGAATTCTGGTACAGTTTGAATAATTTTGTTCATTACATTCCTTAGGTAATTTTGTAGCTGCTTGCGCCTCTCTTCTACAAACTTTGCATCCTAAAAATAGAAGGGAAAAAATATAAGTGGTGCAAAGAATGTTTTTTCCATTCTATAATGTCAGTAAACAGTCCTAATAAACCTCAGAATTGATTTTTTATGATCTATGCTTATTATAGCTAAAGAAACACATTGGCAAAATGTAAAAAAACAAAAAAACAAAAAAACAAAAAAAACACCTTCTTGACTCTATAATTTTTAGAGGTAAAAGAAAAACCATGTAACCTAATAACAAATAAAACCCCATTTCACAAAGTATCCACTGACATGATGCTGACTTCTCCCCTTGGCAGCAAGAGGGTTTCCCCTATGGACCAAATACTTCGATGAACAGTAGAACTCAAAGTCCTGTGACCTTCGCAAGGTCTCCTTCAGTGGCATAACAATTTTGCAACTCCTTCTGAGATCCAGAATTACTAGACTTCACAGAAGGAAAGAGTGATCCATCATTCCCTCAATTTCTTCACAACTCATACATTTCAGAGGCTGCGTACACAAATTCCAGAATGGATTCATATTTCTCCAGCTTTATCTATTATATTAATAAATTATTATTTTGTTGAGTTTTCACACAGTAGATGGTATTTTAAAGACTATATCACAACTCTCATAGAAGTTTTTTAAGTTCCTATATCCTCAGGATTTTACACTATACGGGCCCTGAAACATGGGAATAACTGTATAAACAGCACACATTTAACTTCTTCATGTGAAGAATCATAATTACAGTGAACTCTAATATAAAGTGCACACACACATCACACTAATGTGAGATTGCTACAGGGTCACAGTGAAAGCAGATGCTGACTGGTTCGTGCTACAAGCAATGAGCTTTATCTCAGAAGTGCAGGCATTCTGACCACCTACTTTAAATTTTGGAGTATGTTTTTAGGCATGAAGCCAAAATAGTTATTAGATAATTACAGCTTTCAAAGGAAGATTATCATCTATAAAATGTGTCTGTACAACCTGTATTACTAATGTATGCAAGAAATATTGTTGAAAAAAGTCCTGGTACCTTGCAAAAACAAAACAAAAAACAAAAACAAAACACACAACAAACCCACAAAACACCAGCAAAAAAATAAAAAAAACTTTTGACGTGACACCAGATAATTTCAATGTATTAAAAAGTAAAGGTTCAAGCCACGCTGCCATGCACATGACGCAAGTTTGAAGACTATTCCTTTTTTAGGTGGAACACACTAACTCAGTATCAAAGCAGGGAAGATCCATTCAACTCAGGAAGCTTGTTCTAGCATTCCTAGAACCCTTACTGACGTTACTCATTCTGCTCTTATCTCTCCTTTGGAGAGATAAGCAGGATGGCAATATTTTTAGTAGACAGAAGAAAATGAGAAAAGATTCTGAATGATATTTCTCAAAGTAGTAATTTAAATTCATGGAAAAAAGAAAAAAGAATAAAGAAAGATCTACCAATGTTAACTAAAGTACATTTGCAAATACTGGCAACCACGGCTTATATTCTACAAAAACTTATTCTTTTAAATAAGCTTACTTTTAGCTACAACATATATTTTCTGTCTGATAAGCAGATAGACAATGTTTACATTTAGGAATTTTAAAAATTTTCCATCAGTGCAGCAATTCATCCAGTCTAACCAAAGCCTTGGCTTAGAAAAGCCTTTCACAAGTGGGCAACATTTTCACTATTGAAGTATCTATGCCTAGCAGCAAAACAACAGAGGACATAATTATGGTTCCACTGAAATCAGGGACAAATTATCCTCTGAATTCAATTAAGTCAGCGTTTTACCCAAATGTTAAGAAAAATGGTTAAATTCACAGAATCTGCTGTAGTTTTCTCTACAGCAGGACTCCCACCACTGTGCTTATACTTCACAGATCCTGTTTTCCACAGTAAAATATTTAAACAAACACACACCATCTTCCTAATATTTTTCTTTTCCCAAGTCATAAACAGCAATGTACATATAAAGGTACAATATAAACTCTGTATACTAAAAATAGCCCAATTTTTGTTATTGTATTGTATTGTTTTCTATTGTATTGTCTTATCCGCATGTGAGGTTTAATAACGTGTAATTTCTGAAGGCATTCTTACTTGCAGGCTTCAAAAAGTTAGGCAGTGTGTGCTATTTAATAAATTTTAAAAATTCCAAAATACATACAAACACATTTTTCATATTTTCTAAATGTGAACTTGCAAGGACATCCAACCATGTTTGACATTCCAGTTTTAAATTAATACATGTAAAAATTAGATCAGTATGAAGAAAAAAAAACGTGTATTACACAGTTTGCTATTTCTTTCCTTTCATCACATAGTTCTTCAGCACCAGTTTACTACACATACACACACCCCGACATCCCCAAAAAATTTTGCAGCAAATGACTCTGGAATTAATTGAATTTACTAAAAAAAAAAATTTCTGAAAATTCTTAGAAAGTGATATTTTATCAAAAAATTCTGCATTATTGCCACTCCAGGCGACTCATGCCACAGTGTCCCTCACCCAGCACTCCACAATTTGAGCACAGTTACTCCTCAGACCCAGCAGAGCACCAGCTTGCTCGGTGTCCCGCTGCACTGAGGAAGTCTGGACAAATATGCTGAACAGAAGTCTACACAAGCTGTTGAGAAATGTTAAAGTAAAAAATTTTAATATGTGGAGATACATCATATTAGAATGAAGTGGAACACTCATAACAAATAAAAAGTAGGTCTAGTACAGGTCTGCTTTGACTAACACTGATTGTATTATTTTTCCTCTTTTCACTAAGATTTTTGATCCTACTGCATTCTTTGACTAGCTCAATTTGCCTTCTTTTTGCTCAAAGCATTTCAAGTATCACATCACCACCTAAGAGGTCACAGTAGTAGGGATGCTAATTTGCTCCCATCACCTGCATGAGGCAAGTCACGGAGTACTCACAGAGGAGACCTTGGAGGAGAAGACATGGTGTGCGGAACAGCTTTGGTCCTGCAAGCGTTAACCACACAAGTAACGGGGTTGGCTGGCCTATGGGACCAGTCTGAATTAGAAGCAATTCCTCCCCACAGCCCAGCTTTCCCCAGCTGCATGTAACGGAGGTGCGAGGAGCGTTGCTCTGGCCCACAAATCCGCTCCCACGTCTTGCTAACGCAGACAAAGCCTTAACTCATCACCACGCCAAAGAAGAGGTCGTCCCCCCACTGCGCCTTCTTGATTCTGCTTTTATTACTTCAATTGAGGAGCTTTGCCAAGCCCCCAAGAAAACTTCCATTTTGAAGCACCACATTTGTCAGCACTTCTTCAGTTTTTATGTTTTTTGGTCACAAATCCTCAGCAACAGTATTTTTAGTGAAATCATTGGCAACTATATTAAAATTTGCTCTTCTGCAGAAGTCACTTTCTTCTAGGCTGACTCATACTGCACATGTATTTAGACAAATATATTTTCTTTCACAGGCAAAAATACTTTGCATTATAAACATATGAGCCAAATGCTGAATGCAGGTACTGTCCATCCATTATATTAACATAAAGAATCTCATTAATTAAAGATAATAACTGCACAAAGTAGTTTTCTAATTAAAAATGCTGCAGATACCACAACATGCTGGGGGAATGCATTTTTGCTGTTTATAGCCAATCACATTAGTGCTTATGATACAATTATTTTTCTGCCATTTATTTGAGTGAAATATAAAAATTCTCAAAAATCACACTCAGTCTGAACACAACTAAGAATGCAGTTTTAGCCTGCTATAAACTTGATCTCTAAAACAAACACTGGATGATCTACCATGAAATTCTGTACCATATACTAAGGCCCACCATCCTTAGCAGAAGTAATATAAAGCAAAGTCAAAATGATCTGCACTTTGTCATAATATGTCCGTCTTCCAACATCGGGCTGCCACTCAGAGGAGTTATTTTGCTATACAGTTGTTACTGCCAAGTAGCATTAGTATACAGAGTTTTTGTCAGAAGGTTGTAAATATAATAATTGATAATGGAAAAAGACAACTGTTTCAGAGAGCCTGGCCAATTTTTTTAGTCTCAAATTATAAAAAGGTAACTGTCACACTTTTTGGGCCCAGTTATCTACAACTGAAATATACTTAGTATTTAATATTCTGACTGCTAAGTGATGTTCTTATTTATGAGCAAAAACTAAAGGGAAAGATTCTCATTTGGATTTACATCAGTGAGACAAAAAACATTTTAGCACCTAACTTCGGGGATTGTATGTGATTATATCTCTGAATATATATCTGCACATGCATGTATCTATTTACACAGCAAACAGCAAAAAGATCTTAAGATTTAATATACAGATTCATGTACTTACCATTTGCTTGATCTGTGTGGATTCTGAACTCAAAGTAATTTTGTCTAAATTGCAACTACATAAACTTTTGCAACCTACAGTTTAACAGTATTAAAGATTAGATTATATGGTTTAGTTTTTATGAAAATCAATGCAAATATGGAACGATAAAGCAACAGTCATAAATAAATGCGCACTTTGTCTTATATGGTTCCAAAAGGAGTCCTGCTCTTACAAATGAGTGGGTATTGATGCCACAGGTCAAAGGCAAATAGAATGGGTATTGTTGGTTTGAACAATCAAATCAAATTAGAATCCAAAAGATGCTGAAGATGTTTTTTTCTCTTTTTTCTTTTTGCTTCATAAAGGCCTCAAAAAGCCTTTTTAATTGCAGGGAAGTTTTACCTGCCTTTATCATGTATGTCTGTGGGGAGGGTGGGGGTGTTTGTTTTTGATTTTTTTTAACTTCATTCGCAGGCGTTTGCTGTGGACAGACAGCTGTAGATTCTGTTTTCAAATCCGGCTATGAAAATGAATTTTTGAATAATTGCAGCAAAGATTTTTTTTTCCAAAAATACATACCAAAAAAGGCACTAAAAGCAGCAGTATGCATTTTTATTTGGTTCCTATACTTTCAAGAACTGTAAGTGTTAATAGGAGACTAATCATACACAGTTTGACATCATTACAGAAAAACAGACTGTTCTATAATAGGTTTTTCTACATTTGCAGTATAGAACATACTTGATCCTTCCATAACCAGTTTGGAAGCACGTGTTTTTAAGCGCTTTCCTGAGACAGGTCCTACATGCTGTTTCTGCAAATCTTTCCATGAAGTGTTTTCAACAACTGGCTACAGTTTTATTAATCTTAAAAATAAAGGCTGACTCCCCCCTTTCAGTTCTCTTAATTGGGTCCAGCAGTAGATAGACCGTTCCCAACCAAACCTGAACTAATGTAAGTCTTGTAAATACCTCCTACTCTATTCATGATTTAGTCTAATCCTTGGTCCTACTACACTATAAGGGGCAAAGAGCATCTAAAAAAGTCAGAGGCTCAGCTTTCAAAGATTTAAGATTTCTTTTCAATTTAAAAGATAAACTCTTTGGAGCGCCTATGCCCTCAGTTGAGGGACTGTTTATTGACATCCAGTGCCACTCTTTGTAAAATCAAAAACCCTACCAGGTTCCTCATTCTTTTTCTCCTCTACTCATCAACCAGTAGAAATTTCACCAGTTGTCTTCCCTGAAAACCAGCAAGATACACTCATAGTTCACCTGATAAACCAGGAAAAAAAAATTGTTTGAAATATAACTTTGAACAGCAAGAAGAATGCTTTAACATAAGCAATGGAGCAGAGGGATGTTGAAACCAACTAATTCTGTACCTGGAAACTAGCTCTGCATTGACCAAAGAGGAAGTCTCACCTAGTCAGCGCCACCTGACTAACAATCCATGAATATCCTGTGCATAGGAAAGGAACCAGTACTTGAAGGGGTACATTGCCTCTAACCATAGTCTACTGCCCTTCCTATTTGATTAAGAGTCTCTCTTCCCCTGCTAAAAGAAAGGCTAATACATACCAGAGGGACTCAGTTGTATAAAAATATAGACAGATTCTGATATACCTCTGTAGGGCATCTTGGATATATTTAGCACTGATTTATGCAGAATACACTCATACTATACACAAATTGTTAATGCAGACTCAGCATACCAGTACACACCTTCAATTTGTAGGCACTAGTTTTCTGAAAAATAAAGCTACTGCAGTTTCTGCACAAACCACTTTCAAAATTATTTTCTAACCACAGCCTCAAAGCATATATTTTTGATTAAGAGTCCACAGAATTTCAGCTAACAAGCAAAATTGCCTCTGATTGCAGAAGCGTCAAAACACATCTGGGGAAAGTATTTCATTCTCATTGTTTAATCTGAAACTAATGTCTCCCAAAATATTTTATGAAACTATCTTTTTGACTGAGAGTTTGCCAAGTTTCTGCCCACAGCAAAATGCTAATATCAAATTACAAATTTCTAAAAATGAGAATATATAATGGAAATCTTGATGGACTCTCAACAGATATCAGCAGATGATGTTAAATTATAAAAGTAAAATGTAGCATGTGACATACTATAATATTTTATGTTACTCTACTTTGCAATTTTTCATTACAGGCAGAGTTCATTCCAACTTGCAATTTGAATTGTTTCAGACTATTGCTGGCCTTTCACATACACATATGTAACAGATGGCTAAACATTGATATTCTTCATTATTAATGGGACAGCTCACTTAGGATGTTTCAAACATTTTTCATGAGCAGTTGAAAAAGAGTACGATTGCCATGGTAACCTGCCTTGATTTAGGGACAGATAAAACCCTTCTATACTCTGGGTTTGGTGCTGCTGCAATCAACACAAAAGGCACTGCTTAAGATGTTCTTACCACTGTTTATCATTTAACCAAACTCCTGTTGCTGGCACTGAAAAAAACTCAATTCAGAGCTCAGTCCAGCTCCACTTAAAAATCAAAGCAAACCCTGCTTTGGACTTTAATAAGAGCTGTACCAGCCTCTGTGATATCATACAATGAATCCCTTCCTAAATACAGCTGACAATAGTATTATTAAAAGATGAACCTGTAAACACAAAAATAAAACAAGGTTATTTTAGTGTGGCCTAATATTTCTCACTATGTTGGTCGTTCAGTCTTAACAAAATTATCTTACAAGACACCAAATTGTTAACCTCAAAATGAAGTTGGAAATCTGAGGCTTAAATGGGACCTAATTAAACATTAAATTGTTGAGTCATTCTAAAACTGTTTCGTGAAAAAGAATAGCTAGATAACAAGTATCAATTTTTGCAGATTGATAGGCTAATTGACATCTTTGCAAAGATCTCAATGAAACATGACATGAATACACCCATCCACATATATCCTTCAGGAACTAGTGCATCGTTAAACAGTTTTACGGCAGTACATACAGTTACCACTACTAGATGTACTGAACACTGCCAAATTACACCAAAATCATCTCAAAAATCATTGAAATGATACTCCTTTAAAATTTCAATCCTACTTGGAACATCAATTTCTGTACGGCAGGATCAAGCTAGGAGTACACAACAAAACGAGATACTACGTAATGAAGTACATACATAAAAGAAATAACACATAAGATTGCCAGTTTATAAATAGCCGTCCCCCTGTGAGATTTTTTTGCACATTTACTCTCAGTGGAACAAACAGGAATTCAAGAGGATGAGATACAAGGAAGAAATCAAGGAACTGTCAGTTTCTGAAAGAAATCTATCTTTCCTTAAACAGAGATTTACTACATAATTATAATTATTACTTTGCGCTTCTCCTACTAAAACAGTTGATGCGTTTCCATCACCAGCTATGGCTTCACTTCAATGACACCAGAAAGAAAGTAATCCTTACAGTAAAGTTATTTAAGGAGGAATTGCTGCCAATCCAAGTTCAGTCCAGCACAGACGTGTCCTGTCGATCCCCTGCACCTGGCACAAGGGGAGAAATGCAACGTTTCCATTAGCATTTCTAACTGAGTGGACTTGGGGTGCCGCCTGCACCTCCTCCACAGGGCTGCTCAGGGCAGACTACCTGTTCAGCACAGAAACGGTTGCTTGTAGCTGTGCCAGCCATCTCAGGTAGCCAGAAGAGCTGCATGCTCAACCTGTGCCTGGCAAGCATGGGGTTTTTCAAACACTGATTTCTGAAAAAATCGTACCTTTTACTTTGAGTAACAGGTTCGTTTATGTATGACTGTCGTGACTACCTAGTTGTGCTAAGGTTTTGTCCATGCTTTCTTAGAATACAATATTGCTATCTCTACATCCTCTAGGCAGGCCCAGAGCACAAGCACATTAGTATATATATAAAAGTGTGTTTGGACAGTGGGAACTTCTCAGGCCTATCAAAACAATAGACACTCTGTCCCAAAGTAGTAAATCTTGGTCAAATTATGCCTAGTACCTCTCTAAATTGGTTTAGGCATTTTAAGAATCCTGGAACCAAATAAGTTTCTTAAGAAACCCAGCATTTTCAATCTAGTAATAGCATCCATACAAAAGGCTAACCCCCCTCCCCCACGCCAAGAAAAACAAAATTAAAAAAAAAAATCCAAAAAGGAATACGTGAGCCATGTGTCAATTTGTCAGCTAGTCCAGGAATCAACTGTTAACTAAAAAGCAACAACAGAAAACTTCAGCCTATAGCAAGATCCCCAGGTCAAGCAGTAAATGTGGGATTTCCCAAAATCAGACCACTTCATTAATACATCAGTTTACCACTCCAAATGCCAACAGTGAGATACAAGATGGTCTTTGAACTTTATTTCCACCCAAAAGACTAGATGCCCCTTTAATAGAAATCCTTTGAGTTACACCGTGATGGGAGAATTCTATTTTCAAAAAAAAACCTAAATGAGTGAGAAATATTGATTTCCACTACACATTATTTATAGTGCCTTCATGTAAAGATATTTTACATAGTACAATGCGGAAAAACAGATTTTTTGTGCAGAAAATCTCTCTCCAGCATTTAGCATGCTCTGAAGTATTTAATATTTAGTTTTCTCCACTTTTAAAAAGAACACTGAGTATATTTAGCATTAGCAGCCCCTCAAAAAGCTGTAGAGCAAAGAAGACTAGAATTTACTGATATGTATAAAAGAATAAATTTCAGGGAAAAAAACAAGCATATTGATTGGTACAGAAAGAAAGAAATAAGTAGGTAAAATAATTTCAGATTCAGAGAAAGGAAGTTTTAGTTTTATTTCCAAAATTATGTTTCCTTGATTAGGTCTCCCTGAAAGGAGATTTATTAATCCAGGTAACTTGATAATTTAGCATCACCATCGCAGTAAGAAATACATTTAGAAAAGTATTTTTATATTTTCATTTTATACCAGAAGGCTACTAGAATACATAAAAGAAGCATGAGATGTTATAGAACTGCAACATTTTTCTTTCTTTATCTAGCATTTGTCCAAACAGCACAGTGTATAAATTACATTATTCTTCCCCCATAATGCCATGATGTAAAAGGGTTGAAAGCTAAAATCTCACTTTGAAAATCAAGAATAATGTAGAATTTAAGCATGTATATCATTCAAAAAATCAAACCAAGTAAGCATTGATGAAAGCAATCCTTAACTCCAAATTATTAAAATTTAACTTAAGGATTTTTATTTCCAAAGCTTTTCCCCTTTAATAAATGTATTCTAATTATGAACCACCAGAGAGACATAATTTTCTGCTAACTCTATTTGAAGCCATTGGATATCAAAGCTTAGTACTAAGAAATATTATCTAACCCACTGCCCCTAAGGAAAGAGCTGGAAGTTTTAATTTCTCCTCTGACTTCCTAAAACACAGTTCACCATGGCACTGGTCAAGTCTGGCAAACTAATCTGATGAGGGATAGTTTCTATGAGCTACTGAAACCCATGAAGTACATAAGCACACATATCTGCACTTTTGATTTCAGTGTGACTTAAGCACATACTTAAATTTTAGGACATAATGAAGTGCTTTGCTGAATCAGGACACAAAAAACACACAAGCCTAACACGAAAGGACTTTCTTCCCTCAGATTTTGCAAAGTGACAAGCTTCTTGACTCATCCTCTCTCAAGCATTCTGGATTCCTGTTATTATTGTCCATTTACCAGCTAAACAGAAATTGGTACACTTCCTATTTTAAAACATGTATTTCAAACAGTGGCAGTACATTTACCATTAGAATCACATTTGCTATCACGGCAAGAAAATTAATGTCAGGCATATGCACGCAACTTGTGAATTAAGTCCTTTAAACCATACCATGATTCTTAATGTCAGTCTAGAATTACTGGTATTATTATTATTATGATGGTCTAGGATATTTATTAGATCGGTAATAAAGATGGAAAAGAAGGAACACAGATCTGAAAGAGAAGCAGAAAATTTCAAACCTAAGTAGAGCAACTAGTCTTAGCTCGTTTTTGTCAGTCTAGAATTACTCATCTGTGAGTCAGCTGCATCTCACATCTTCACCACATCGTAACAGCAAAATACACAGTATATTAAAATTAAGAGAGCATTGGACAATAAGCACTGAATTTTGAACTACATTCTCTGTTGCAAATTTGACTGATTAACGACAAACACAGGTGAAGGCAGAAATTTCTCTATTACATATGTGAATAACCTTAATAAAAAATGATTTAGCATCCCCTGAAAAAATATATCTGTTTTAGATTCTCCATCGAAACGATAAAAGCATTGAAAAGTGTGCTAGATAATGAAAGATCCTATAAGCACTTTATATACTTCATATTCAGATAACCGACAATCAGTTAAGGGGTGAATGGATACAGTTTCAAAACACTTGCCAAAAAGAAACGAAAAAAAGGGAAGTTTCCTTTCTCAAATCCCTATCCCATCAACTCATTCGCTTCTCTCCTTTCCTCAGCCCTATAGCAGCTCTCGCCCACAGAGAAGTATTTCCACAGGAGTTAACAAGCAAATCTGCAATCCAGAAGCGTACCTTAGATACGTACAGGTATATGAACACTTCCTTTCGCACAAACAATGGAAAACAACAGGAAAAGAGGCAGCAGGGGATCCCGTACTAGAATATGCACGTAAATGGAGCGGCCTAGCGACTATCTCTAAGCCAAAAAGGACCAATGCAACACAAACCATAGCTCCCCTTGGCGGCAGCTTACTGCTCAACCCGTAAGCAAAGCATCATGCAAAGCAGCACTGCTTCCTCGACCTATGTGGTGGAACGACTGGAAGCCTCTTCCCTTGCTTCTCATCACCAAACCAGGAGGGTTTCCTTAAGAACCTTCGTCTTCTCATTCTCCTCCTCCAACCACGTTCTGTTATCTCTTTCCAAGGTAAGTTTAGCAACTTCATCACCAGGTCTAAAAAGCAGCTTTAAAAGTACACTCATCTCTGAAAAGACCAGTCCTGCTGGCCCAAAATGGTAGAGCACCTTTCTACGGCAAAGAAATAAACAGTGGTTACACATCAATGGCATAATATGAAAAGCTTAAGAGCAAAAACATTAAAGTTAGAACTGTAATTTGAATGGCTTCATATGACTTCATATACATAAATAGATATAAATATACACACACACACTGCCAGACAACTCTTTACTTGATAAACTTTTAAAAAAACAACAGCCATTATAAGCATCGGACACATAAGCAATATTCTGTCCTTTTCATTTATTTGCAATAAAATCTTTATCTTCTATAGCTTTTAATTCTAAAAGGCAGTTACCCTGAAGACTGACTATATCTTCAGCATCTTCAGGACTGTGTGAACACACCAAACGCTGATAAAAAGTAGCTACACTGATTGGGAAAAAAACTGGAATGTCTGCACTGTTCATGCAAAGGCAGGGTGTCTGCTGACTTCAGTGGGAGAAAGACAAAGTCCCTGGTGAATGGAACATGCAGAATTACAAGATATCTTCCAGAAACTTGAAGGAAACATTTAGGATATGTACTTAGGTACACACATACGTGTATATATATATATTATATTTTATATATATTTTATATATGTATATATAGGGCATACACATTTCCTTATATGTGTGCATAGATACAGATATGTTTTAAGATATATGAAATATATTTACAAACTTATTAAATAACTACATACACAAAATAATCTACAATTTAGCTAAGTCACTGATAGGTGAGAGAGAGACAGATTTATGTTATTAATCTAGTATTTGGACATGCAACAGGATTTATTGCTATAACTGAATATGGCTAGAGAAACAGTTCACAGACTTTGGTTGCACAGGCTAAAAATGATGAATGGTGCTACACTCAGCATTTTCTCCTAGACAGAATACTTATTTTAGATTTCGGTATTGCTCTTCTGATGCAGCTGAGAAGTCATGGCAAAGTCACTCTCCTAAACTTAAAAAAGTGCTGTGTATTCTTTTAATGTGGGGTATCTGATGTTTTAAAGGAAAGCAAAGGATACCATGCAGTCAAGTCAGCACTCAGTGGAAAGGTATCTTATTCAATTTCTACACATTTAGACAATCACTGAATTAACATCTTTAGTAGAAGCAAGAATCATTTCTATTTTGATACGTCCTCTATTGGAACCATACCCTTGTAATAGGATACTTAATTAGATGTTTACTCAGTTCCTAAAATCCATTCTTTAGGTGTTAAAATCTGCCTAATGCATAAGTACCAACTGAGCTTAAGGACATTGCAACATTCAAAAAAATTAGAATAACAGGTCCAAGAAATACTCATGCATTATTACTTAACCCTTAATCTGAAAGTAACATTTCAAGAAGTGAGGCACCAACACAGCATCAAGAATAAAAGGTCTGGAAATTAAGGGTAAGAAAATTGCTTCATCTTAAATGAAGAAAGAGAACATTTTTTTATACAAAAGCATAAAGGGATCCCTTTGAAATCAAGTGTTATGATCATAGGAAGCTTCTCTTCAGGAGCTTTAGATGTGGCCTACATAACTCGGTACTCTCTAGACTTAGAGATGCTCATGGGAGCAAATCAGTCCTTTAGACATTAGGAACTTGGCAGGATGGCAGTACTCGCACCAAAGACTTAAACCATGATGACAGAAGTATAAACTCGAAAGTTCCAAAATACCTTGAGGCTAGCTAAACGGCAAAGATGTATTTCACGTAAGAAAAATCATGGTCAGAAATTACCTGTATTGTTATATACATCTGCATAGAAAATATTCAGCAAACCAAAAAACAGGCTGACACAGGAGGAGCATGTTTAAAATTACAGAACAAACAATTCAAGTGTTAAAGATGCAGTTCAGCTTCATACATGGTACATAAATTGATCTGAAGTTAAAAAAAAAATCAACTACAAAAATGTACAATGAGCAACTTTACTAAGAATATACTTCCCTTGTAGGCATAACAGGAGAGAACAAATACAACTTTCTCCATTTTCTATTTTCCCTCTTTTCCACAAAATCGATGAAAGAAGAATACATATTCTTGCAAGGACTACTTATAAAGATTTTGACAATAATTTGCTAGCAGCACTGAAAGATCATTCACAGAAAATATACAGCACGGGAACTAGTAAATAAGAAACTTAATCCATGGAGTTTTATTAGCATTACTGTTATCATTTCCTGTCAAATTACACATATTAGTAATTAAATTAAATATTGATCTGAATCAAATCAGAATAGTTAAGTCAAATTATCTTTTTCATTGCTTTACATTAGCTCTACCTTGCTACATCCAAACGTTTAAACTGAGATCAATCAACCTGAAAGCCAAATACAAACTCGTCTTTGTAACTGAAAGATTACTTGTCAAAAGTAGAACTTTCTCTTCCTTGGTCACTTTCTACTAATTTGTGACTATATTATTATAACAGTTTTCTGTACATTAGACTTAGGTTTCTCAAGTGTTAAAGCTAGCTTCTAGCCATAGATACATAAATTTGTTGAAAGATCAAAAACAAACTGTAAGATAAATTGTCCTGACTTAAGGCAAACAAGTGAAAGGTACAAATACATAAAAAATATGATAATTAGAATAATTAATAATATTAGATTCTTAATCTGTTGTTTTATGATTGTTAAATATTTCACATTTCACTACTACCTGATGAAATGATGTCAGTAATAATAAACATTTGATCTTCTCATTTTTTAAAATCCTCATTCAGCTGAAATGCTGCTTTCTTTTTGCATTTTGTCAGTGTCAAGCTCTGTAACCTTGCATTTGAACATGATCTCCCTGATTTCTATTGTAGTAGGCAGGAAAATTAATAGCACTCTATAGGCTTTTTTCTACATGACTGTCCTTTGGGCACATTCCCTCATCAGTCCTCCAATATTTTGCATAGCAACCTCTGGGATAGCGTTTTGTGACTTTCTGCACCATCGGTTCAAAGTCATTCCCTAGAACAAGGTGTCCTCTTTGTGGTCTTGGAGGTTCCCTAAATCTGAGGCACATAACTGAACAACAAACTCAGAGCAGGCATCAAGGGAGGTATTGGTTACAGTAAAGCCTCTTTTAGTGCCACTAACATTTAGAAGCAGCATAGCACCTTAATTAGCATCACAGTACCAAGCACAGTGTATTGAAGATGTGCAATGAATAACATCATTCAGGTACAGACCTGAAGGAAATAAAAGCACGCATCATTTGCCAAAACATAAAATAGTCATTTTTTACCCATTACCAAGTGGAGGAGTATGTCTTATCAATATGCTATTCAGGCACCTAATAATACTACAGATTTGTAAAGGATATCAAAATTATAGACTGACCTAAACTGTATAGAGATGCTTTTGCTAGCAGAATTTAGCTACAGAAACTGTTCTTCAGGCACTGATTTAAGATCATATTGATTAATCTGGAAACAGGAAGACAGCTGCAAGTCTACTAAAAACAGTATCACAGAGAAATATTTTCCGCTGAAATCTATCTGGATATATTGACAATATCTCTTTCAGTGCTTATTACCAAACATTTTAACTTGTAAGATTCTGCGCAGCACCCTCATCCTAAACTCAAAAGTCTATATGATTTCAAAACAGACAGATATTCCCACATGAATTATTTAATTTTACACTGAAATTTTAGCTCTTCCCATTACTTCGACTTGCTCTCGCATGGAAAGGAGTGCCATCTCAAGGCCATTAACCCATCTCAGGCAGTCAGTGTGCAATGTTTTCCAAGGGGCTGCTATTTCTGCTACATCTATAGGGTAATTGTTCATGAAGCATGATCTTATTGCACAAAAACATGCAATAATCCTAAATGCTATACATACCACAACATGGCACCGATAATGGCATCATTTAAAGGACAAGAATTTGCCTACACGATATGCTGTGAAATAAGCTCTTGTGTGACATATTGAGGTAAACCCTTGGAAAGCTGAGATAAAAACACCATTATGTGACTTGCAGCAGGTTTCCAGATGCAAAACTGGTGATCAATGCTAAGTACACAACTGGCATACGTGTCCTCACAGTACTCACTCAGGGACTAAAATGGATAGCATCCATTTCTTACTGTAAAAAACAGTTACTTTTTCTAAGCATCCGATATGAGACAAAGTGATTGCAGTTTTCTGCATGATTAAGGCAGAATTTCAGCATAGCTAAAGCACTGAATGAAAATGCAATGCAAATTTTCTAATGAGTTGCTCAACTGTTAATGTTTTATGTTTCAATTGGAACAACTGAAGTTATAATTCAATTAGTATTTAAAATAATTAAGGATGAAAGAATATCAAAAAGCTCAAAAAAAAAAGATTTTTATAATTTACTGAAGTGCCTGAGACTCCACCACTTAAAAAATAAAAATCAGTTATGTAACACAGAAGAAAATACATAATTTCTATTATAAAATTATCCAGTAGAAAAGGAATGAAAAAATGTATAATCTTCTAATACATGAAAAAGCAGAAAAACTTTCATAAGCACTTTCATTTGGTACTTTATAGCCAGTCAGCAAATATATTAACTCTGGAATTTATTTATGTCAAGTAAACAGACCTACAGATTTTATTGATAAATTCCATATATATGCATACATACACTACCTCTTTTTATTCCAAATTATGTACATTACTTCTTACTTCCTATCATGAGTGCCAAGCTCACCTACTCATTTTTATGGGAGCGTTGGGGAAATTATTTGAATTCAGATCAGAGTTACTACCTTTAAACATTCACAATCATTATTCACTTAAATTTGAATGCCATTAAGGAATTTGTAAACATGATTTTTTCCTCTTTTTGGGGGAAATTTTATATGAATTATGAATATGCTAATTCTGTGAATTAGCAATGGTGATTTTCCTTCCCTACACAAAGTTGCAAGAGAAATTAAATTAGAATGATTCTGACATTTTACCAATGCAAGTACTAATGTGGTCATAAGTCAAACATGCCATGAAGATATGAAATACGAAGATCTTTTGGCAAGCATTTTACTCATTATTTCAGCCTCCTTTTAATCATTAAAACTGTTCACTATGATTATTACTTTTTAGATGTTTGAGACAAGAACCAATGACATTAAGGCACATAAATGAAAGGAATAAATAGGATAAAATCTGACAGAAGGAAACAAATTCGGTTAACATTAGGAATGATGATTTAAGCATTCAGTGGTTTACTATGTAAGTTTAAGCCATAAGCATGGTTTGAATCTCAAATATTTTACTTGTGTTAGGTTAAATAAATTTTCCAGATTGTTCTTTGACTGTAAAGATGAATTACTCTGATTACATTTCTTCTCAGTCCTCACTGGATTCATGATGTATATTGCAGATTTTTAGCCTTTGATTTAAACTCTTAAACATTTTAAAGTTTCAGTGATTAAGGATTACATAACCTTTTTTGCTAATGACGCTCTCTCTTTTAGTGTCTTTAAAGTGCTAATAACAGTTTTACTGTTTGTCTGAAGCTACAACAGACAAATAGTCCGAGCCTTCAGAATGCTAACACCTACTTTTTCTTATTCACAATTATTTTTTTAAATAAAAATAACCCAAAACTTGGCATTTGATTTTTATTCTTTTCAGTTTAATAGTGGAATACTAACAAATTAACATCAAAGCAAATAATCAAGCTCTGGTATACTGACTTCTTGACTAATACTTATCAATAAGTTATTGAATCATAAAACGACATACATACGTATGTACGTGTGTGTGTGTGTACACGCTTTTTTCAAAAACAGCCTCTAACATTCACACTGTTCCCAAAAATAATGTAAAGTTCTAAAAATTGTCCAGAACTGCTGTGAGCCTTAGCCAATGTGTGTTTAAGGAAAACAGTATCTTAGTAAAAGAGAAAAGGAATTAAAGAACTACCATTAGACAATAAAGTTAAAAGATCCGAATGACAACTACATGGCAACTACTCTCAATTACTCGTTAATATCTACTACTTTCAGTAAAATATCTAGATTCACTAACTAAAAAAATATATATCATTTAGTCTACAGACTGGATCATCTATATAGGTGAGAAACTGATAAACTGATCGCTTAAGTGTATAAACTGCAAATCTATTGTAGCAAGTGATAAATACTGTTATGATGAAATAGCAGTGAGAGGAATAGCTTAGTGGATTACAAAATAAAGGAATAAGAATGAATAGTTACCAAGGCTGCAACACTATATTAAAAATTAATCAATCAATCAGAAGCTGGAATAGAGGAGATAAGACATTAACAGAAAATAGTAATAACAGATGGAGAACTAAGACACAAAGACCCAGATTTTGGGAATTATGCGCCCAAATACTTCTTAAAAACTTGTTCCAAGAACTTAAAATAACTGAACACAGGAAACACAGGTGAACAACACAGGAAATTTAAGGAATTTAGATAGGTAACTACAGTTTATAGTTTATAGCAACATCACAGGAATTCCTGAGTGGTGTTAATTGCTGGCATTTATTGAAAAGAATGGAGTAGAGATTCTGTCTTATATATACAGGTTTTAAGTACAGTATTTTGGGTTCTGTGTATTTGTCTAGTGTGTATGTCATCAATATGTCATTCAATAAACATAGTTTTCTTTCAGTGAGTGCAAGAGTCAGTGCAATAAATACATAATAAATGAGCCTGCAGCTGATGAGGAGGAAGTCTGTATAAAAATAATAGGTATTGCCTAGCAGGTGTAAAAAATGTTTTATGATAACCACCTCTTTCTTTTGTGTGTAGGCAAATGTCTTTTTTTAACCCCTCCTCAATCCTTATTGATATTATGTATTCTTTCAGGTACCTTGTTTCCAATGGCCTTTTTTGGTGGAAAGTTAAAGGTCCTCACTTGCTGGTATTTATTCTGTAATTTATGATGCAAGCTTCTGAACTCTGCGTATCTTCGATACACATTCCATTCATCATCCTTTATCCTAATATAAACCTGCCAAACGATAGACAAAGAAAGAAATAATTTAAAGATAAATTGTTGAAATAATTTTGTCTCCTTTACTCTTCAAAGCTCCCAGCATAACACTTTCACCTTTATGATGGGATGGTACCAGGAGTTTCATGACCATTTATCCATAGATACATCTCTGTTTGTGCATTTAGTGTTTCTGTTCAACAGGTCATTAATCTAATTCTCCCTCCTTCCTTCTCCTTCTTTCATTCTTTCTTATTATTATATTATCAAGACAAACTTAGCTTGCTCATCATAACAAGATTCTGGGACAACAGTGGCAGTGCTTTTCATTACCACGGTTTCCAGCATATTCTACTGGCCATTGACACCCCCCCCCCAAAAAAAAAAATACCACTATAAAACTGATTTCTATGCATTCGATATAGTTTTGCAACTTTGTAAATTGGCTGTGTAGCATCAGAATTGCAAAACATACTTCTATCCAAAGGCAAATTTTGAATCTTAAATTGCTTTCTAAAAACGTATACTTGTAAAATTAACTAGAAATGTTATTGTTTGGAAAATAAACACAGTTCATTCCTTTTGCTTGTACAGAGCATTAAGTATAATTTAACACAGCTGTAGACTTCGCAATTCTGGGTTTTTTTTTGCCACATTATTTCATGAGCATATTACCAATTAAACGATAAATATTCATATTCTCTAGGAAAACTTCATACAGAAGTAACATACTCACAGAATGCTAAGATTTCATGCATTACTAGGGAAAAACCTTTCTTCACACCTTTAAACTCACAGTTTAAAAGAATGGAGAAACAGCATGGCTCAGAAACAACAAACCAAGCAGCAAAACTCAAGGTCCGGAATCTTTGATTGCATGATCTTTTTCTAGGCATTTTCAGTAATACCTCATTCTCT